>NC_040099.1:20779964-21082994 GCF_003369695.1 Bos indicus x Bos taurus
ATCTCTGCTGTGAAGAACATGTGTGTGTGTGTGTGTGTGTGTTGGGGGTGCTGGTCAGGGATCCTGTGCCAGCCTCCAGCACTGAGTCCATAGCCCACCTCTTCTGCTTAGGTGAGAGTCTGGTCAGGAGCTTTTCTTCAAGAGTAGTATCCAGTCTGCTCTGAGAGTCAAAGACAAAACTCCAGAAATCAAGATGTGATCTACCTCTCTAGGGAACAACCAGAGAATTTCTCATCCACATGATGTACTTCATGAACATGTACTATGTGCCAGAAGACGATAAAAGGACTTTAAAAAGAATTATACATTTGGCATGAAGATTTAGCTACAACTATATTCAAACCACTCCCCCTGTCCTGGACGATGCAACTGGGTTTTAGTCATAAAGTGCAACAGCCCCCATCACAGAGATAACTGAAAGAGATGAGAAGTGTGATCTTTATCCATAAACACTTTTATTTTAAGAAGCAGAACGGTTTTTGAAACACTAACTGCTGGCAATATTACCAAACACTTAAAGTGGACAGAGAACGAACTCTGGGGAGAATAAGCACTGTGTGACACGTTAGTGCTTCCCCAAGGCACTCACGTGGACCGCACCCTAATGTCAACACACTGGGCCTGCTCCTTCCCTTCCACCAGAGTTCCAGGCGGGCGGCAGGGCTCTGAGGCCTTCAGAACCTCAACCCAGCTTGGCTTTGAAAGCTTTTCAGCATCTAGAAACTTTAAGAATCTTCTCTCTTGCTCACCAAGGGTAGAAAGATTAGAGTTCCTTCTTGGCCCAATGGGCTGCTCTTCCCCAAGTACCCTGAGCTGTCCTCTCTGGACACAGGCAGGAAAAGTACACGTGTGATGGCACTTGGTTCAACCAGGCTCTCAAGGAAAATACCAGGCAGTTAAATTTGTGATGCCCCGATTTCTCTGCTGTTGGATTTCTCCAGAAGAGGAGAGTTTCATCAGGATTCTCCTGAGAAACAGAACCAATGGAGGATAAATATACATAAAATATATACATGTATATGCACACACATATATATTAGGTTGGCCAAAATGTTAATTCAGGTTTTTTTGTAAGATGTTATAGAAAATCTGAATGACTATTTTGGCCAACCCAATACATTTTATACACACACACAAAAATATGTATGTATATATGTATCCATTAGTGCGTGCTAAGTCGCCTTCAGTTGTGTCTGACTCTTTTTGACGCTATGGACTGTAGCCTGCCAGGCTCCACTGTCCATGGGATTCTCCAGGCAGGAATACTGGAGTGGGTTGCCATGCCTCCCTCCAGGGAATCTTCCCAACGCAGGGATCGAACCCTTGTCTCTTATGTCTCCTGCATTGCAGGTGGATTCTTTACCACTAGCACCACCCATCTGTGCGCATACATACAGAGACTTATTTTAAGTGACTGACTCACTGAAGTTGGCAAATCCTACACCTGCAGGGTGGGCTGGCAGCCTGGAGATCCAAAATGAGCCGATGTTAACAGTTCGAATCCAAAGCCTGCTACTGCAGCTCCCTCCTGCTCGTAGAAGGATGGTCTTTCGTTCTATCCAGGTTTTCAACTACTCGGATAAGGCCCAGCCACATAATCATAGTGGAGGGCAGTTGGCATTAATCAACGTCCACTCACTTAAATGTGAATCTCATCCTAAAATCCCTCATAGAAACACCCAGAGTGATATTTGACCACATATTTGGGCACCGTGGCCCTGCCAAGTTCATGCATTAAAATCACCAGTGCAGGGAACGAACCCCTTTCTTCACTTTTTTGTGCTTTCAGATGTACTAAATGTTTTCAAAATATAATAACATGTCCCTCGGCAATACAGATGCCCCTAGTAACTTTGAAGCTTTATCAACCATTTCTGACAAGTTACAAATTCATCCATTTTACAGAGGAAGTCACACAAATCTCAAGTTTAAATTTTTATTTTCTAAATATGCCAAAAAAATTTTTGGAGAAAAACAGATCAAACTTTTGATAATGGGGGAAAAAGTGTTTTAAGACAAAGTGGATTTTTTCCAACATAATGTCTTCTCAGCAAGTTGATTCTGGGAAGAAGATTCAGAGCACATTATGTATATTTACCAGGTGGAAGAATAAACACAAAAGCCAAGAACACAGAATACACAACACAGCTGAGTGGCCTTTCCTTTAACTTCTTTGTTTTTAGTTTTAGAAAACATTAGTTTAAATGGTTGCCCATTATTTTGCTTAGAATTTACCAAAAACTGAAGCTAATTTTCAAATCCTTAAGAATAAAAATAAATTAAGGAGAGTGCAACCTATAAAACAGATAAAAGCACCTCCAGCTCTATCCCCCTCGTCATCCATGAGATAAAAATGCAGTAACTGTGGAGATCATGAGGGGCTGTACTTCTTCTTTGAGCTCCAGTTCTGATCTAATTTCACAAGGCATCTGTCATCATAAAAACACGAGGATGGTACTAGCTCTACAAAGAGCTGTGGGGAAACACATTAAAATCATCCGCCTTATAATAGCTCTGTCCTCAGTATGTCAGCCTTTTAATTCCAGTGTTATAAACTGGAATCCAAGTTCCCATTTGTTAACCAGCTTTGATGTGGGGCTGAAGAGGACTGGATTGGCAAGGGGTATTTCCTGGGAGCTTCAAATGCTGGCATGTATCTTCTACCTTCCCCTCAAGCTAGTACACAAGCAAAAGGCACTTTAAAAGCATAGAGTATTGGTATCTGAAGATCTCTAAGTACTTAAAAGAGAAGGCATTAATTTCTCAGAATTCTCAAAGGGGATGGCTTGGAGATTTAGCTCAGTTCAATTTGAGGTTCAATTCTAATTCTGTCCGACAAAGAGACACATTAGGTTAAATGTCAACTTTAAAAAGGTTAAACTTTACAGATATTTTAGGAACTATGGACTCAGACCCTCAACCATGTAACAACTTTGCTGTTATCCTAATGCCTTGGGGTTAGTGCTACATTCTATATTTACCTGACTAACTTCTCACTTTATTTGGAATCCCATACATAAACATCTACACCTTGCTTTAGATTTCTGGCTGCTAAAATTGAAAGCAAAAAAAAAAAAATACACTTATATCAACATTTCTTCTCATAATCTCCATTGAAAAATGACATTAAATAGGAAAAGAAACAGAACAGAACCAAATACTCCCTGTTGGTGAGGACAAGCCAGCCTGGAGAAGAAGGTTATGGAAAATAGAGACTGAGTGAAGGGGAATGGGGTTAAGTGTCTTCTGTGCCACCGACCAGAGCCTGGAAACAGATGCCACATGGAGTGACCACAGGGCTGGCCTTAGGATGGGCTACCTCCAGTTCTTCCCCTGGAAACTGTTTTCCAGCCAACCAGCCCTTCCTGTTCTCACTTTATATGAACAACTCTCCCTCCTCTTTCTACACTCTTCCATCCCACCCTCCCTCTCACACTTGCATAAAGCCGTTGTTCACACATGCCAGAGTCAGACACAAGCCCGCCAGGCTCCTCTGTCCACAAGGTCTCCCAGGCAAGAATACTGGACGGGGTTCCCATTTCCTTCTCCTGACCCAGGGATCGAATCTGCATCAGCCATATGCAGGGGGTTGACAGAAAAAGAGCCCTACAGGTGAAGGTCACTCATTGCCTTGGCAGGCACCCTACTGAATTTGAGGTCACCTGAGCTAGAGCTTTCACAGACAGTCGGAAGGTGGGCTTGGATCGAAGGGTGCTCATGGTGCCAAATGTAACTTAGAAATTAATGCCCTCTCTTTTAACCTGCATCTCCTGCATTGGCAGGGGGGTTCTTTACCACGGAGCCACCAGGGAATCACTACACCACTGGTTGAGTGAGTGAGTGAGTGAAAGTCACTCAGTGGTGTCCAACTCTTTGTGACCCCATGGACTATAGCTCGCCAGGCTCCTCTGTCCATGGAATTCTTCAGGTAAAAATACCTGGAGAGTGGGCACCATTTCCTTCTTCAGGGGATCTTTCTGACCCAGGGATTGAACCCAGGTGCCCCACATTGCAGGCAGATTCTTTACCATCTTAGCCACCAGGAATACCACTCAGTAAAGAGAATTTGGTCACACAAGAACAGGCCTGAACACACCCGCACTGTCAATTATGTTACTCCAGATGCAATTAACTTTAGTCAGCAAAACCCCAACATCTCTAAGTTACATTTGGCACCATGAGCGCCCTTCTGCCCCAGCCCACCTTTCGACTGTCTATGAAAGTTCTAGCTCAGGTGACCTCAAGGCAATGAATGATCTTCATTTGTAGGGCTCTTTTTCTATCAACTACATATACTTTTAGCCACCACAGTTCTGAGAGCCATGCCAAGAAGAGGAACGGTTGATGGAAACGATAATGCATGTATACAAGTATAAATAAGCAAACGATTTAAGCGAACAATCTCTGCCTTAACTGGAACCTGGCCCAATCAGACATCCTCGAGCTTCAGAATGTCCTCCTTTCTTAAAGGCCCTACAAAATCTGCCTAGCACTTCACAGCAACTCCACCCCACGCCCGCAGTTCTGTGTGTCACTGAGGAATCTGCTTTGATCAGGAGAGCATGCCTGTTGGCACAACATGATGAGAGGGATTGGTGCTTCAATGTAGGTTACATGAAGCCAGAGGCAGCAGAGGACGTTCTGCAGGGTCTCCCTTTGTTTGAGTCCGAGGCTTTCGAGGGGAGGTGTGGACCTGCACCCCCATCGCTGCATCAGAACCAGGCCTCTCCCCGAAATGCTCACGTCCTGATTCCTCACTGCTCTTGTTTTCCCTTCTGGTGACTTTAATGAGCACATCCACCTCAAGGCCCGAGCCATTCCTACTCTGCAACTAGTAGTCTAATGGGACCAAAAATAATCGCAGAAAATCAGACTTTGATTTTAATTTTCTCAAAATAACAAAGATTGATAATTGATGAAGATAGAAAGCGTTAGCTGTTTTTGACTCTTTGTGACCCTATGAACTGTAGCCCACTGGGCTCCTCTGTCCATGGAATTCTCCAGGCAAGAATACTGGAGAAGGTTGACATTTCCTTCTCCAGGGGATCTTCCTGATCCAGGGAGTGGACCCAGGTCTGTTGCATGGCAGGTAGATTCTTTACCATCTGAGCCACCAGGGAAGCCCAGTATTCTAATGGGACCAAAAATAATCCCAGAAAATTAAGCTTTGATTTTAATTTTCTCAAAATAGTGAAGACTAATACATGGTCCATTTGAAGGTTTTGTCACCCCTCATTCCACTCACCTAGCGACAGCGTTTCTTCAATCACAACTTGACCAAAAGGTGCCATGTAGGCCCCATTTCTACCACTGCAGTCCCCACTTGGATGGCATCCCTGGTGGACATCCATAAGTCTCCCTCCGCTCACCACTCCAAGCTGGTTTGGCAACAGGAAGGCTGTAGTCTGTTTCCCTCCCTGGACAGTGGCCAGATTTCCTTATCCTGAGGCCCAATTTCACTCTGGCCCCGGTTTTGGCCTCAGGACCTACACACAGCAAATTTGAACTATTCAAATAATTACCGTATTGCCCGCCCTCCATGGCAAATCTTTCCCAGGTTCCTTCAACTACCTCATGCCCCGAATTCCAGCCAGCCCAACCCAAAGCGCGCAAAGGACTCGAGCTGGGTCGAATTGGAAGGGTCAGCATGAAGACTCTGATGTCCCTTCATCAGACAACAAATCCATTAACAAAGATGATGCTAACTGTGGTTATTTTTTTGAGGGGGACAGCGTACTGGTTTTATAGCAGCTAAAGGACCGATAATGCCTTCATCCTCTTTCAACTTTTTATTTTGAAATAAAAATACACAGGAAAGGGGCTTCTCTGGTGGCTCAATGGTAAAGAATCCAGCTGCCAATGCAGGAGACACAGGTTCAATCCCCGATCCAGGAAGATCCCACATGCTGCAGAGCAGCTAAGCCGGTGCACTACTGAGCCTGCGCTCTAGAGCCCGGGAGCCGCAATTACTGAAGCCCAGCACCCTAGAGCCCATGCTCTGCAGTAAGAGAAGCCACTGCAATAGAAGGCTGTGCACTGCAGCTAGAGCGCAGCCCCTGCTCTCCCCAGCTAGAGGGAAACCCTGGCAGCAGTGAAGACCCAGCACAGTCAAAAATAAATCAATAAAGCCACCTTAAATGAAAGGCTCCTAAATCTTTTTTTAAAAATACACAGGAAAATGCACAAGTAGTACTGAGAGGTCCCAGGCACTCTTCACCAGTTTCCTCCAATGGTTACATCTTACACAGCAATAGAAGTGCACACCGGTGTAACGTGTATGGATGCCTCCACATCATTTTGTCACATGTGCAGATCTGTGTAACCACCACTACAGTCAAGAACAAGAGCTGCTCCGTCACTACCAAGATCCTCCATGTGCTACGCCTTCACAGCCACACTCACCTCCCCCCAGCCCACTACCACCATCTCCAAGCCCCGGCAACCCCTGCTTCTCATATCAATAGTAGCGCTGTTTCAAGAACGTTACATAAACAGAATATAAGACAGTATGTGACCTTGGGGACTGGCTTTCTATAACCAGAATAATGCCCTAGAGATCTATCCAGGCTGTGTGTGCCAGCAGTCATTACTTTTTATTGCTGAGCAATATTCCATGGTAGGGCGTATCAGTTGGTTTAACCTTTCACCTACTAAGGAGAACAATTGCTCCATTTAACTGAAGGTGTCAAGTTTGTGTGTGTAGAGTCGTCTGCAGCGTTCACTTATTATCCACTTAATGTCTGCAGAGTCTGTCAGGACATCCTTTCTTTCATTTATGATATTAGTAATTTATCTCTCTTATCTTTCCTGCTGGAGATTTATCAATTTTATTGATCTTGTCAAATAAACAATGTTTTGTTTCATTGATTTTCTCTATTTTCTCTTTTCAATCTCACTGGTTCCTGTCCTTGATTATTTTCTTCCTTCTGCTTATTTGGGGTTTGTTTATTTTGCTCTGTCTCAAGTTTCTGGAAGTGGAACCTGAGATTATTCATTTGAGACTGTTCTTATTTTCTAATGCAAATATCTAGCCCTATAAATTTCCTTCTCAGTGGTGCTTTTACTATATTACACGAGTTTTGATATGTTGTTTTTCATTTTCATACAATTCAATATATGTTGTTTTTAAATGTCCCTTGAGACTTCCCCTTCGATTCATGGATTATCTAGAAGGGTACTATTAGCTTCCTGGGCTTTGGAGATTTTTCCTGTTATCTGTCATTGGTTTCTAGTTTAATTCCACTGTGATTTGAGAATATGATCTCAGTCTTTTTAAACTTATCAGTATATTCCATGAACCTTTGAAAAGATTATGCATTTTGCTCTCATTGGCTGGACGGTTCTGGAAATGTTTGATGGAGTTATTGACGTGTTCTACAGCCCTTTCTAACTATGTTCTGCCGATTGTTGAGAGACGGGTATTAGAATCTCAAGCTGTAAGCGTGTGTTTGTCTATTTTCCCCTTCAGTTCTATCAGTTTTGGCCTCACATGTATTACAGCTCCAATCTTTTGTACATACAAACTTCAACTGTGCCTTCTTGGTAGACTGATTTTTCCATCTCTATGCTACATCTTCTTTGTCTCTGGTAACTTTCTTGCCCTTGTTTCAACTGAGCTGCAGTAAAATTCCTGCCTGTCCCCGTGGCCTGCTCTGACATCACCCAGCAAGGAGGCGGAACGGCACCTCATTGTCCCTAGGGAGGAGTGATGGTCCAGATTCCCCATGTGGTCTCCACTGATTCCCCGGGTGGGGGTGGGGGGCACCTATCATCAGAAACGGATGATGGCCCCAGGTTCCCATCTGAGAACAGCACAGAGAAAGTTCAGGAGGAACCCACGTGGGGGAGCGGAGGAACCCACAGCAGCAGCATGACTTGGGGACACAAGCAGGAGGACTTGGGGCCTCCTGCACAGCAAGTGTCAGTGATGGGGAGTCTCCCAGGCTGGAGCCCCCACCCTGAAGTGCAAAGGTGGTGCTGCGGGGGCGAGTGTTGTGTCTGCAGTATAGATGGCCAGTGGGACCACCCCACAGGCAAGCAGCAGCCTGGGGGCTTGATCAGATACAGCAGGCGGTGCAAGCAGATGCCTCGGCTCCAAAATAAGACAGGGCAAGCGGGGAGGGGCCCCTCCACTTAGGGGAAACCAAGGCCACGTCAGATTTCACTCAGGTTAGAATGTTTTGATCAAGCTCTGCTCTGACCCAATGACTTCATCTTTCTCCACTTGTTTTTCTTTCCTTTTTCAATTGGTATTTCTAGAAAAGCTTCTGTTTGAAAACTAACAGTATTTTAATTGAACTAAGGAGTAAAGGGAATATCACCTGGGCATTTGCACTGGGGCCAGGATTGCTAGCAGAGGCAGGGTGGGGACTGGCCTGGTGTGAGGAGCCTGCAGTGAGAGCCGACAGGAGTGTGGGAACAGGGCCTCCACCTCCTCCTCCCTGCTTTGATCCTCACCAGGAAGCTGCTCCGGCCCCCTCTGCTCCAGCAGGGAGTCCGTGCTCAGGGCAGCCTCTCTGGCAGGTGGCCTGGATGGGGAAAACCCCTGCACCCGTAGTAGGACGAGCTCAGTGAGGGACCCCTGCTCACGGCCGACCATAAAAAGCCTAGGCCAGCGCAATGGGACACGGACTGCCTCGAACGCATGTTCGTTAATGACAGGAAGTCACCGAGACTTCTTTGTAAAACTGCACCAACATCCAGAGCATGTTGTTTGAAATCGAAGTGTCACAAAGTTCTCTAACAGGCAGAGGCCATTGTGCTTACAGAAATCTGTATTTTACAAGACCAGACAGACAGTTATCTTGGTCCTATCTGTTGGGGGAGGACAAATTTTCTAAGCAAATCATTTGTATAAACCAGGGGTTGGCAAACCACCGTTCACGGGCCAAACCTCGTTTACCACCTGTTTTTGTACAGCTAAGAATTGTTTTTCGTAGATAAACACTGGGGATCAATTTGACAATAAGCAACAGTAATTTCGAGCCTCAATTAAGTGATACGTTATTCCTTCCCATCCAAATTCCATTTGTATCATTAGTAAATCTGAGTTATAAAAACATTGTACTCAACCATTATTATATTTTGAACTCAGTCAATAAAAAGTCTGTGCAAATTCACTTTCTCTCCTATCACAGAAGTAACTACTCACTATCCTCAGTTTTGCTCTTGGTCCAAAATGCCTAAAATATTTACTTTCTGGCCCTTTACAGAAAAGTAACCTTTGGTATAAATTAATCATGTAAATAAAATGGCCAAAAACTGAATCCCTGAAATGTTGTTACAGCTGCCAGACAAACTAAACATGTGTCGACATAACGACCTGTTCATTAAAGTACAACTTAGTAGCACCCAATCTGCCTCTGTAGTTATAACTTAAATGTGACAGGCACAACTGTTTTAAACTCTCCTCTAACGCAGACTTCTTCCTGTTTGCAAGGAAAGGAAAGTAACATGGGACCCGATTAAAGGGGTTCCTGATAAATGTGTCCCTCACTGACCCAGATTTTTATTGTTCAAGATCTTCAAGTATTCAGACCTCAGATTAACCCTTTATTTCTCCCCAAAGCAACTAGGAAGGAACAGGGGCAAGTGGGGGCAGGTGGGGTTAGGGCAGAGGGGCAAACGTGGGGAGGGGCAGGCAGCAGGGAGCAGGTGAGTAGATTACCTGCCCTGGGCAAGCTGGGTGAGCACCCCTCACCAGGGACCACCTGACTCTTCTAATCTGGATGAAGCTGTCAGGTGAGGACATGTAATTTTGCTCTTGGAGAGTAAAAACTGCACTTTCACTTTAAGCCACTGACCAATCTATTGAGTCCTGCATATTCGCTCACAGGTAACACTGTTCTGGACATGCTAAGTTTGTTTATGACACTGATTTTTTTTTTAATCTGAAAAAGTGAGTTTCCTAGGGTAGCAGAGGGGTGGGGAGTTTGAAGGAACAAATGGGACAAGAAACATAAGAAGAAAAACATGATAAAGACATCAAAGTGGCCCAGTAGGGTCTCTGTGCCCCGTTTCACCCCACAGCAGAGGTCAATTTTCACAGATGGTCCTGAGTGTTTTGAGTGGCTTTCTAAGGACAGTACGTTTATATAGTCAAGAAAAAAACTAGACCCAGGGTTTGCAAGTTAGCACCAGGAAAACAAGCCCTCTTTTGTGTGAGCTGGGAGAGGGTAGGGAAGGGGGTCTCGGGAGCCACTCAGCTCAGCACAGCTTTGCAAAACAGGCGAAAGAGGAAATGAGGAGGCCAGACTCAGCGGCCCGACATCTTTCAAAGGTATTGATCCACAATAACAACCCAGGGCAATTGATTAGATAGGCAGATGCTGGACTTACGAGCCACACTAATCAAATTCCACCTCAGAGAGTCACCCGGGGTGGGGAACGGCCCCTCCCAAGCCCAGTGGCTGAAACGTCCTTCCTCCACTTCGCCCATGGGAGGCCTGCATCCACTCTCCCCAGCACAGCTGGCCATGAGCGGCCGCCCCCCTCCTCACCACGGAGAAACAGCACAGCGTTAACCAGGGCCATTACTTCGCTGACAAAGGTCTGTCCAGTCAAAGCTATGGTTTTTCCAGTAGTCATGTATGGATGTGAGAAATGGACTACAAAGAAGGCCGAATGCTGAAGAATTGATGCTTTTGAGCTGTGGTGTTGGAGAAGACTCTTGAGAGTCCCTTGGACTGAAGGAGATCCAAGCAGTCCATCCTAAAGGAAATCAGTCCTGAATATTCATTAGAAGGACTGATGCTGAAGCTGAAGCTCCAACTTTGGCCACCTGATGTGAAGAGCTGACTCCTTTGAATAGACCCTGATGCTGGGAAAGATTGAAGGCAGGAGAAAGGGACGACAGAGGATGAGATGTTGGATGGCATCACTGACTCAAGGGACATGAGTTTGAGTAGACTCCAGGAGTTGGTGATGGACAGGGAAGCCTGGCGTGCTGCAGTCCAGGGGGTCACAAAGAGTCAGACACAACTAAGCGACTGAACAACCACCACCCAGGCCAGGCAGGAAGACCATGCCCTGACTTAGCTGCCGATCTATCATCTCCTGAGCCCTGGAGCAGAGGAGGCAGGAAATGTGACTCTTGTCACCGGACATCTGAAGGGCTGTCACTGTGATGCAGATCAGAGCCGCTGTGTGTCCAACATCCCAGGCCAAGAGGAGGATGTTACAATGGTGCAGACTTCAGAAAAAAATTACTTTTATTAGTGGGAAATGTCCAAAATGGGATGAGGCCCACTTTTCACTGGAACTAGCAAGCCCACTAGCCATGGATGCAAAATCAGCCCAGGTGCCCCTGTAATGCTGACAGTCTCTGATTCTTCATGCTAAAGGGAAAATAGTATTTCTCAGAAATATACATTTAGACATCAGATTACATTACTGAGTTTTCCCCTTCCCAACTCTTGTCCTCTACACACATACACACATACACACATGCACGCATGCACACACACACATATACCCTCAGGGGCACTTGGCTGTCAGGTTTTCTTACCTTACAATTTGCCTGCAAGCCTGGAGGGCAGGCCAGGTTGTGCTATGGTTTCCTCAGTAACTAAGATGTTAAGCCATCTTCTAGGTGACCTCATGGCCACTATGAAGTGATAAGAACTACCCACTGATCACTCAGCCCGCCAATCACTCAGCCCCTCTTCTTCACCATGCAAAGCATAGCATGAGACCGCCACCAAGGCCCTTGGACCTTTTCAGGAGCCATCGGGCTTGGACCAGCAGCTTGCATCCCTGAACTCAGGTCGAGTCACCCGCACAGAGCACAGCTAACAGCCTACTCAGAAGATAGCGCACTGTGCGGGCTCTGCACAGGCCGGGCCCCATCTCCAGGAGGCAGTCTGGCCTGTAGGACCCAGCCCAGCCTCCAGCCCTGGCCGAAGGGGCAGGAGTAGACCGAGCATCTCTGCAGCTCTCACTGCATGCTGGGAGAATCCAAGTGCATCCCCCGTGCATTCGCTCAACCCTACAGGAACCTATAGGAGGCACGCATCATAGCCCACTTACAGAGGAAGAAACTAAACCTTTGAGAATTCTGAGTTCCTGGTGCTAAAAGCTAGCTATACTGCTTCTGTGAGTGACCCACCCTCCTAAGGTCTGGCGAAGTTCTCGTGGTTTCCACTGATGAAGCGCCAGATTTCCACCTCGCCTGTGACGTGGAGTGCTCAGAGTGCGGGGTCCCGGGTTGCTGGGACCGCTCGATCCCCAGGGCTTCCTCCCACCTCTCTGACCAGTACAGTGTGCTCCCTCGTGGTCCGTGCTTTCTCCCCTCCCCGTGCCCCCTGCCTGCTGGAGGCCCCAAGCTGCTGCTCTACTCTAGAGCATTGCACTCCCCGAGCCTGCTCACCCTCAGGCCCCATGATGATTCCAGCCCGCCTCCTGCTTAACTAGTGACCCCACAACCCCATCAACCCTCAGGACACAAAGGCCGAAAGCCCCGGCTGGCAGGCCTGGAGCTGCCCTCAAGGCCCATGCCTCTCTGCCCTTTGCCCCAGGGTAACTTGGGTGCTGCCCAAACCTGAAGGGCTTGTTTCAGCCTCCCACTTGAGTTTTAGATCCAGGCACCCAACGGCTGACATTTCCACCTACACGTCCACCAGTAGCTCTGGCTCCAACACACCCTCAAACGGCTCCCCCTGCGGCCCTCCCCACCTCGCTCAGCCATGTCGCGTTTGACTGTGCTGGGAACCTGTGGTCACCTGATGCGTCCTCTCCCTCAAACACCATACTTCTACCTCCTCCAGGGGAAGCAGCTGGCAGGACCTCATCCCAGGGCTGCAGTCAGGACCACCCCACCTCTCTCAACCCCCACACTCTCTCCTGTTCTCCAGTCCCAAGGCGACCTCCGGAACAAACCTTGACAGGGCCCCCTCACCCCTGCTGAGCGCCTGCCCCCTGCTGTACCTTCTACAGAACACCCAACACCCGGCACACCCCGGGGCCTGCTGCATCCCGACCTCAGTGCTCCTCACTCCTACTCTGCCCCACCAGGAGCTGGAGGCTGCCAGAAGCTTTAGGCAGGCATCATGCCATCACTTGTGCCTTCCTTCCCCCATGCCAGGCATGCCCGTCCAGACTCTCTCAGTTACCCCTCTTCCCTGCTCCCCCTCCTCACCCCCAGGTGGCAGGGTTGCCACCGGGGCCCACGACACTGGAGGGATATTCTGTGGTTTCAGGCCTGACCCATGGGGATGAGGTGGCCAATTTCTGACATCTCTGCCTCTCCTGCCAGAGAGCAGAGAGTGGGAGGGTTGTGGGGGTACAGAGGCTTCATCTCATTTCTTTACTCTAGGCCCAGTGCTCTGCAGGCTCTGGACAAATGTCTGTGAATGGTCTCGATCACTACAGTGCCACCCGACCTAGAAGCCCCACATCGCATAGTTCCCTTAGGTTTGACATTTTTCTGCACCATCCTTACCCCTGCACCCCACTATGGAACTTGGTCTGCCTCCTGTTACAGAGAACTGCCCCCGGCTGACGATAATGCATCAGTCTTGGACCCATGGCAGCCTGACTGGCATGAGGCAACAGACCAGCATCTTTCATCTTCTCTACAACTAGCAACACAATTGTACCCCATGCTTGAACTTAAAACACAGCTATCCTTCTTGTCTCTTGTATTCAAAGACTGTGATTCTGGGCAAGATTGGGGGCAGGAGGAGAAGAGAATGACTGACCATGAGATGGATGGATGGCATCACTGATTCAATGGACATGAGTTTGGGCAAACTCCGGGAGAGAGTGAAGGACAGGGAAGCCTGGCGGGCTGCAGTCCATGGGGTCGCAACAACCTTTCCCTATTCCTCTGGCACTGGGAGCACGTGGGTATGAGATTAAATACCCAGGGCTCCTGGGCAGCTCCAGACAGCTATGCCCAAGTTCTAGGTATAGAGAGTGCACGTTTAGGGGCATAGTCTGGGCATGGGAGGAACTCAGGGTTTTCCTTCACTGATGTCATAAAAGCCACATGGTAGGGAGATTTCTCCAGAGCTGGAGGATAGAAGCAGGCAGAGGACAAGGTCAAGGGTTGGTGTGAGCGCAGAGGGAGACGGGCATAGACAGTCCTACATCAGAGAAGTGCAAGGCCTGAGGAAGGGAGAAAGGGAGAGCAGAGGTACCAGGCAGGGCAAGGGACTCGGGGGCACACACAGGAGAACCCAGAGGGGCCAGGCTGGGGCCACAACTCTAGCTTGAGACATGTGACTGAACGGATGGACAACTGACGGTGGGAGAGGAGCTGGATGAAGAGCCAACCCTGAGAGTCCCGTTTCGGAGACATTTTCCTGACTCACATTAGATACAACCTGTTTCTCGAGCTTTTGCTGCATCAGCAGGACATTCAAGGCACAGGTTTTGTTTGTTTGTTTTGGTTTTGGATTTTTCTTCTCAGTTATATAATATATATTTTCATAATATTTTCCAGTGACTATAGTTCCCTGTACTATACAGTGAATCCTGTTTTTATAAATCTATTTTACATGTAGTAATTTTTATCTGTTAAGCCCATACTCCAAAACTGAGCCTACCCTCTCTCCCCCTCCTTTGGTAACCATAAGCTTGCTTTCTATGTTTGTGAGTCTGTTTCTATTTTGACTATAGATTCATTTGTATCATTTCTTAGATTCTACATATAAATGATAACAGATAGTATTTATCTCTGTCTGTCTGACTTACTTCACTCAGTCTAATCGTCTCTAGGTCTTTCCATGTAGCTGCAAATGGCACTATTTCACTCTTTTTATGGCTGAGTAATATTCTTCTGCATGTTATATCTTCTTAAGCCAATCATCTGTTGATGGGCACCTGGGCTGTTTCCATGTCTTGGCTATTGTAAATAGTGCTGCTATTGGAACATGGTGTGTATGTATCTTTTCGAAATAGAGTTAATTGTTTTGTCTGGATACATACCCAGGAGTGGAATTCCTGCATCATACTGTAGTTCCATTTTCTAGTTTTTTTTTTTTTTTTTAAGGAAATTCCATACTGTTTTTCATAGTAGCTGCACCAGTTTACATTCCCGCCAATAGTGTGCAAGGCTTCTCTTTCCTCCACACCCTCTTCAGCACTTATTACTTACAGGCTTCTTGATGGTGGTCATTCTGATCAGAGCGAGGTGATGCCTTACTGTGGTTCTGATGTGCATTTCTCTCATACTTAGTGATCTTGAGCATCTTTTCATGTGCCTACTGGCCCTCTGGATGTCTTCTCTGAAGAAATGTCTAGGTCTTCTGCACATTTTTTGATTGAGCTGTTTTTTGTTACTGAGTTGTATGAGCTGACTGTGTATTTGGATATTAACCCCTTGTCAGTCATATCATTTCAAATATTTTCTCCCATTCAGTGGATTGCATTTTCACTTTGTTGATGATTTCCTTTGCTGTACAAAAGCTTTCAAGTTCAATTATGTCATCCCACTTATTTACTCTCGCTTTTACTTCCATTGGTCTAGGATATGAATAAAAAATTATTTCTGCAATTTATGCTTAAAAGTATTCTGCCTGTTTTTTCCCCTACAAGTTTTACAGTATATGGTCTTATATTTAGGTTTTTAATCCATTTTGAGTTTGTGTATGTGATGTTAGAGGACATTCTAATTTTATTCATTTACATGTAGTCTGTCCAATTTTACCCACAACATTTAGTGAAAAGACTGTCTTTCCTCCATCATATAGCCTTGCCTCCTTTGTCATAGGTTAATCGACACTGGTCTCCTAGACCAATGGAAATAAGGGCAAAAATAAACAAACGAGACAAAATCAAACTTGAAAACTTTTGTACAGCAGAGGAAATCATCAACAAAATGAAAATGCAACCTACTGAATGGGAGAAAATATTTACAAATGATGTGACTGACAAGGGGTTAATATCCAAAACATACAAGCAGCTCATACAACTCAATAACACATAGGTGTGTGGGTTTATGTCTAGGCTCTCCATTCTGTTCCATTGAGCCATATATTGGCTTTTGAAGGCCCAATTCTTAAATATCAAAGAGGTTCCTTTTAAACCAAGGAGTTCATGTAACCGGAGGTGTCCTGGAGACACCCTGCCCCTCGCAATGACACAAGCGCTTTCCAGAGACCAGGAAGGAGCGGGGGCTAGCTGCTGAGAACACAGCAGGGGGGAAGGGTCCCCACAACCAGAGTGGCTGTGAGCGGGGGCTAGCTGCTGAGAACACAGCAGGGGGAAGGGTCCCCACAACCAGAGTGGCTGTGAGCCCTGAAACAAGAGTCCTGGCTGAAAGGAAAAGCAAAGGGACAGACTGTCACAGCAAGGTCACCAACGAGAAAAGCATCACCACGGGGCGGCTGTGTGCACCGGGCCACACGCTTATCGGAGGCCGGGGCACAGATGTGGAAGGTGCAAGGGAGGCACACAGAGGCTGTTTGTGCCCGTCCTCATCGGAGCTATCGTGAGCGTTTTGGAAAGCACCTCGGTCTGTATCACCTGCAGCTCCAAGTGTGAAGTGTGTGAAGTGTAAAAGTCACTCAGTTGTGTCCGACTCTTTGCGACCCCACGGACTACACAGTCCATGGAATTCTCCAGGCCGGAATACTGGAGTGTGAAGCCTTTCCCTCCTCCAGGGGATCTTCCCAACCCAGGAATAGAACCCAGGTCTCCTGCATTGCAGGCAGATTCTTTACCAGCTAAGCCAGCAGAGAAGCCCAATAAAACTGGAGTGGATAGACTATCCCTTCTCCAGCAGATCTTCCTGACCAAGGAATTGAACCAGGGTCCTGCATTGCAGGTGGATTCTTTACCAGCTGAGCTACCAGGGAAGCAAGGCCATGGCCAAGTCACCTCTACCCTTCAGACCACATTTCCTCTATGGTGCGACGAGAAGGGCTGACCCAGCAGCTTCTAACACCCCTCGTCCAAGCAGACCGGCCCCTGGTTGGAACACTGAACCCGGCAGCATCGTGACAGGGGCAAGGCCCCAGGGGACAGGGGAAAGGAGCCAAGAAAAAGTCCCTCCCAGCCCCAAGACTCCAGAACCAGGCTCGGCAGCCACTGCAGCCACATGGTCTCTCCCCACTGGGGCCTCAGGGAGGACGAAACTCACGACAAACCCGAGCAGCAACAGCATGGATGTCAGATGCCTGAGTTCCTTCACAGCGGTTCACACAGCTGTATGAAAACACGTTGCACGTTATAGATTAACGTGAACGCCCCCTCGGCCCAGCACTCCCACGCCTTCATGTACACCCTGGAGGAACTCACACCTACACACAAGGAAACACTAGGAGAATGTGTGGGGTAGCACTGATTGTTGTTGTTCACTCGCTAAGTCGGGTCCGACTCCTTGCGACCCCATGGACTGCAGCACTCCGAGCTTCCCTCTCCTCACTATTTTGCAGAGTTTGTTCAGATCCTTGTCCATTGAGTCAGTGATGCCATCCAACCATCTCATCCTCTGTCGCCTCCTTTTCCTTTGGCCTTCAATCTCTCTCAGCATTGATTACAATTCCAGAAAATGGGGCACCGCCTAACTGTGGACCAACTGAGAAGTTGATATATAGTGGCCATATACTCCAACAACAGACCACGACCCAGCAGTGAAACAGACAGGAGAGGAGCAGGTTCACAGCTTGTTAAGAGTCTCACATCATGTGTTTACTCGTCTTTCAAGCACTCACAGCATGAGACTCTGTGCTGAAGCTGGTCTAGGCATGGGGGACACTTGATTGACCAAATGGATGAAGCCCCCGCTCTTGTGGAGGGGCGACAGAGAAAAGAAAGCTCCTCCCAGTAATACAGGCTGTAGGACAGACTGTGCGGTGCCCTGCAGAGAAGCATGAAGCAAGAAAGAGCAAGTTGGAGGTGGTGCTATTTTATGCAGTGGCCAGGAAAGGCTGCATCACAGACTGGTGACATTTCTTAAACTGAGTGATGGATGCGCACAAGTTCATTTTTATTACCCCTTATGCCTTTATCTGCTTAATATATTTCAAAATAATCTTAATTATATTTAAGATTGATAAGAGAAGTAATTAATAGATGAGTGCATATTCTTTTATATTAAATATATTCCATCTTCCTGATCCCAAGCCATCTGTCCTCTCCCCCACTGGCCATACCCTCTCCCTTCCTGCCTTTGCTGGTTTTGTAAAAGTGCAGACACAGCAGGCCACTCAACACCATGGGACCAAACCTCCCACCCAGGGAAGCTGGTGTCCCTCAAGAAGCAGAGGTTCTCGAGGTCAAAGGCAATGCTCCCAGAATCCAGCCTAGACCTCATAGTGCCTGCTGCTACAGAGCCCTGCCAGGAATCTTTACAGATGCCTGACTTCCAATGCTGGACAATAGGCTTCCATTCCAAATTACATGGCTTTTCAGGCTTTAGACTGCCTCAGCCTTATTGCCTCTTTTATACATGTGACATGAACATATTTTCCAAAATCCTATATCTCTTTAGTTTCTTGTACTAAAAAGAAACAGATCAGAACTTAAGATGGATTGAAAGTATTTACTCAGTGAAGGCTCTCTCCCCCTGGAAATATAAAGCAGCTGAAGTAAACCACTCCCAAATCTTAGCCATGAAAATATTGGAAAAAGATATGGCCACTGCCTCACTGTATAATAGGAGCATCCAGCTAAACAGAAAAAGAACAGACAAAATTGCATGTCAAATTCTATCCGTCTGACAAGGAATTTGCATTTAAACCCCCCTGTCCTTGAATGCTGCCGCGTTTCCAGAACACACACAGGAACTTTCGAGCAACAAGATATTCAGAAGCAACAGCCAGAGTTGGCCTGAGTATTGCCCATGGCCACGTCTATTTACAAAACTGCAACTAAGAAATCTGTCTCCAGACACCCTCTTTAGAGCAAATGATGGTGATATTTGCTGAAGGTCAGATCCTCCCTGGAGGTTAAGAGGAGCTACCTGTGACGTGCAGAACCAACCCATGAGCATCGTCGTGAGGGTGCAAGAAGCAGGGTGAACATGATGCCGCACATGCACTGGCACAGAAACTGGGCTGGAAACAGGCGAGGTGATGTGCACAAGCTCAGGTTTCCAAAAGAGAAGAAGCTATGCAATGAAGTCAACTTGTTCAGCACCCAAAACCTTCCAGGCCGAGTGCAACAAATCAACCACGTTCTCTTTCAATACCCTGAGCTCTTTCAATACCCTGAGAAGTCCTGCTAAAAAAGAAAGCCAGCGGCCTTTGGCTGAGTTTTGCAGGCGCCCCAGGCTCCACGATGGAGGAGGAAATGGCAACCCACTCCAGTATTCTTGCCTGGAAAATCCCATGGACAGAGGGGGCCTGGCGGGCTACGGTCCATACGGTCAACCCAGAGTCTGACACGACTTGAGTGCGTGTGTAACACAGGCTCTACACGAACTGAGCCTGCACTGCTTTGCAACTGCCCTGTACTCCTCTCTGCTGTGCCCTCTGCACAGGGAAAAGAGGAGCACACAGTGGAAAGGCAGACTTCATTCTTGAGAAACACAGGGCTCTGATCAGAAACAGAGAACACTCCCTTCTCAGCAAAGCATTCCGGATGCCCGGGACAGGGCTCGTTCTCTCAGGTTCCCATCATCTAACATGGCAGCCTCCATGGGACAAGTCAAGAATGTCGAGGTTCCACCTAACTGCCCAGGTGTGCATGGACATAACTTTGGCTATAATCACATTCATGTCTTTTGATTCTTTCTGTTTTTCCAGCTTTTGATTCTAAGACTTCTCCGTCTTACCTTCATTGCACGGATTTGTTCTCCCCCTGAGACCCCCTGGACAGCAGTCACTGGTTGACTCCTTTATTGAAAAGCCTAGCAAGTACCTTCCCAGGTGGCTCACTGGTAAAGAACCCACCTGCAATGCAGGAGATGCAAGACATGTGGGTTCGATTCCTAGGTCGGGAAGATCCCCTGGAAGAGGAAATGGCAATCCATTCCAGTATTCTTGCCTGGGAAATCCCATGAACAGAGGAGCCTGCCAGGCTTCTCTGTCCATGGGGTCACAAAAAAGTTGGACATGACTGAGCACGCACACACAGACACCCACAAGCAAGTACCTTGCCCTTTTTGAGCTGCTTGCTCAGAGAGGGACACAGAGGGTGCAGACACACAGTCTTAGAAAATGATCTTATGTTTGCTGGAGGGGAAGGGGCAGTGAGGGAGTTTGGGAAGGCCATGTACACACTGCTATATTTAAAATGGATAACCAACAAGGACTTATTGTATAGCACATGGAGCTCTGTTATGAGGCAGCATGGATAGGAGCAGGGTTTAAGGGAGAATGGATACATGTATATGTATGCCTGAGTCCCTTCACTGTTCACCTCAAACTATCACAACATTGTTAGTCCATTTACACCCCGATACGAAATAAAATGTTCAAAAAAAGAATGTCTGGTCCACAAGGAGGACTTCGCCTAGTCGGGGAGAAGGACAAGAGGATAAATGGTTATGAGTATTCTGTATGGTGGGAGAGCATCCTGAGGGGCTTTAGGGAGGACCCAAAGAAGGCATCACGGGAAAGGGAAAGGTGTCACAAAGAGGAAAGAGACACCCTGCTTAAGCTGAGGAGGAGAAGGAAGAGGTCAGGTACATGGCAGACTCAGACACTTGCACGCAGCTCAGCCTCAGGTACCTCCCCACAGAGAGCCAGAGTGGACGCCACATTAGCCCCCTGGCAATATAAATATCTACCTTTTCACTTTTGCAGCCATCAAGCAAGCAAGGGAACGGGCCCTGTGGCTGGCCCACAGGCTCATAAGGGTGACTTTCAGGGACACCCTCAGATGACAGGAGACCTGGAGGCTGACAGAGACGGCAGGCGCAGGAAGCTCTTGTGTGCTCACCACGCTTGCTGTTGGCAGCATGGGGAGAAGCAGCCCCAAAGCATGACCTCCTGCAGTTGTCCTACGGCCATCAAGCCTCCAAAAACTATGGGCAAAGAAGCACCAGCTGTTGTTCAAGGCGTCCACCAAGTTACAAGACAGGCTGCACCCCGACCGTCTCTCAAGGTTTGGCAGATGAGAGGAATACTCACAGGGTACCTGCTACATCTTCTAGAGAAATCCCTTTTATGAGAAGTTATACTCGTCTCTCACTGCATGACTCATCAGAAAAGCTAATTGAGACCAGATGAGTCAAATGAAAATATGGTTCTGCCTCCTGGAGTAAAGAGTCCAACAGCAACCAGCTTGCTCAATTCTGACTGGGCACAGGTCCCTGGGGGAACAGTCAAGAAAGTCTCAGGTGGGATCCCGCTCCCAGGAGCCATCCACAGACACCAAGGAGCATCACCCATTGTTCCCACCCTCAGTGCCGAGGTGCCCGGATGCAGCTTCCATGAAGCATCTGCTTGTCCAGGCAGGCTGAGAACGAGCTGTGCTTCTTAGGAAATCTAGAAAGTCCCTGCTATCTCAACTGTAATTTACAAAAAGATCAGCCATGCTTGGTTCCAAGCACCATTCATATTAGGACTTCAACTGATATCAGAGGGATTTTGTAATCCAGATGGAATTTAGAAACAAAACCATAAAATTACATATTTCCTTTATTTCCAAGCCTGATAATGCCTAGAAACCTCTATGCTGTGTTTTGCCTACATGAGAATGAATAATTGATTCAAGAACCACATTTCATCTTTTATGAAATTCCCATGAAACATGATACATCAAGCTGATTCTTTTTTAAAAAAGAAAAGCTGAAATATAAAAAGCAAACATCTTGAACAACTGAGCAAAGAATAACTGAGAAACAGTTTCTTATATCTTTGAAATGGATGCTATAGGATTGAAGTACTTAAAATGCATCAACCACTTTTGGAAACATAATGTTGATACAAGCAAAATTGAGAGGAAAAAACAGGATTTCAGGATTCTCATCCAAAACCCAACTTAATACAGTGTTTTTGTGGATATCCATCCTCACTTGATGGTTCCTATCCTCAGGCCACTGCCAAATCCCTTGCGGTGTGGGATCTCGGCTGGAGCTCTCCCCCTCCCACTGCGGCTCCCTGCACAGGGCACGTGCCGGATGCATGAACATGTGAAGGAGTCAACAGGAGGAGGCAGAGGAAGACGAGCAAAAACCATCTCTGCAGACCTGCCCCAGAGTCCTTGTTCCCGGAGCCTTGCACCCATCTCAAGTTCATGGGCAAGAAGACCCATGGCACTGCTTATCAACTTCCCTTTTCTTCCTAAAAACTCAGCCCAGTCTTTTTCAGATCACCGCGTCCTCTTCTGACACCAGCATACTGGAAATACTGAACTTTCTTCTGGATCACTTTCTCCTTTATTTGCTCATTTGTGTGCAGCACAAAGCTGTCATTGCATGGGCTCCACTGACATCCGAGAGGTCCAGAGGAGCAACCGCCGCCTGGGTGAGGGGACCCAGGAGACGGCAAGAGAGGATGACGCCAGCAGCAGCAGGGACCCCCCAGGGAACTCGGCCGGAATGGGTGGCAGCCACATGGTTGACTGTAGGGCCCAAGGAGAAAAGACAAAGTCACTGTCTTCATGAAGCCCTCCACTGACCATCCCCCAAGATCTCTGCCTCCTGTGAGGTCACTCAGTATTTTATACCAATTTCAGCTCATCCAGATGGCTTTGTATGGAGACTGTTTATAGCTAATTGTATTCGCCTTCTATTGCTATATAACAAACTACCACAAACTTAGCCTAAAACAACACATATTTATTATCTCACCATTTCCACGGGGCAGGAGTCCAGGAGGAGCTTAATGGGGTCCTCTGCTCAGGGTGTCTCAAAGCTGCAATCAAGGTGACAGCTGGGGTTGTGGTCCCCTCTGAGGCTGGGGAGCCCCTGCCAAGCTTCTGTGGTTGTTGGCAGCACCAGCTTCATCGCGGCTAGAGAACTCAAGGCAACTCGCTTTCTCAAGGTCAGCAGAAGAGTGTGTCCCTCCCCTCCCTTTTAACCAATTTGAACTCAACTGATTTGGGACCACAATTGCATCTGTAAAACCCTTTCTCCTTTACCACATAATGCAACCTAATCGTGGTTCTGTGATACTTACACATTCATCATAATCGCAGATCTTGTCCACATTCAAGGAGAAAGGATGATACAGGATGTCAGCCAGGGGAATGGAATTGTTTGGGCCATATCAGATTCCTCCTTGACCACAGTATGTCTATTGCTTTCCCTACTAAAGTTAAGATTACTCTTCCTTCGCAGCTTATTCTTGAACTTAACCGCATAACTTAATACAGGACAAATTACAGTGCTTATTTGTATTGTTCTCTGTTTGTCCATATTCAGACCCCGAAGTGACTGGCTCAGGTAAGGCCGCCAGGCCACACTCACTGATGAATGAATGGACCAGCCCATCTTCACTTACTGAGGCCTGCAACCACAGACCAACTAGAGTCATAAACTGACAAAGAACAGTGAAATCTAGAATCGGGGGAGATCAGCCTTTTCGCAGCCCTCCAATTAAGACCTAGAGGAGGTGGGAAAGATAGGAAGAGGATCTGGAAAGAACGGTGTAAGGCAGCAAGGGGCAGAGAGGGAGAGAAACTATTTGGATCAGGGGGATGCTGGTGTGGAGAGACAGCAGGGAAGGCAAGAAGAAAGCCCAGAAAGCAGCCGTGTCTGTGGGCCTCTTTTCATAGCTCCCAACCCTCTTCTCCATCCTGCCTTGTTTGAGCAATGAGTCCAAACCCACAGTGTTGCTGTGAGCCCTCTGTGCCCCCAGTACTAAGGCTCTGGAGAAAGAACAAGCGCCCACTGGCCCCTGTGCTCCTGACCTCACCATGAACAGATGAACTGCATATAAACTCACTAATAACCCTTCAGACTCTTGCAGATCATTATGAACACTGACCCCAAAATGGCTAAGTGCAGTTTATCTTTTCCATGACTTGGCTGGACTCCATGCCATGTAACCAGATGGGCTTCTTTGAAACTTTCTGAAAAAGGACAATACAGGCTCAGTGGTAGCCTGGGAATCCTATGACGACTAATACAGAACACATAAAAGAGGCAGAATCAAATGGCTCTGCATTCATCCCTTCTGCTTTTTCTCTTTTACTTAGAATCACGGAACCTCAGAGCTGGGAGGAATCTACAAGGTCACCCAGTAGCACCCTAAGAATCACAGAACCTCAGAGCTGGGAGGAATTTACAAGGTCACCCAGTAGCACCTTACCCCAATCCTAGTGGCCGTAGTAGGTTCTCAACCCCAGGCTCTGTTGGAACTTTCCCATGGCAAAGTAGTCTGTTCTGTGGTTGGAAGGCCAGTTGCCCCACACACCTGTCTGACATCAGCTCAGTAAACATTCTGAAAATGCCTACTATTTCCCCAGGAGAAGCAAATGACATGTTTGGTCCTCCGGCTCTCACTCCCACCGCTTGGGCTATTGACAGACATTACTAATCCATCATGGCTCGCTTTCCTGCTGATGCTGGATGTGGCTTCCGAATCCTCAACAGAATGCTCCAGAAAGTCACCAATGATCAGTTTACGTTGGCAAGAGAAACCAACTCACTTTCCAACTCTCTTTTAGGAGCTCGTCTTCAGTCAAAAGCCACTTTCCTGTAACTCCTACTCACTGCTCCTAATCTGCCTCTAAAAGCAACAAACAATTCTGTCCCTTTCTCCACAAGCAACCCCTTACTTATCAAACTATGTAAACTTATTCCGTCCTCAAACCCTTGCAGGCTCAAGCTCCATCAGGGACAGGGCTACCTGGCAGAGAAAGGAGTAAGGCTCTAATTCTTGGACAATCAGGTGCCCTTGTGGTGTTTCAGGGAACTCTGTAGCCGAGGAGGCATTGGGGACAGAGACAAGTGTGTGAGGCGGGGGCCACAGAGCATTGCTCTGCCTATGGGAACTGACTCCAGAAATGAGTCAGACCAGCCTAGCACAGGAGTGGTTTTGGCGGAGCCCAGCTTTAAGGAGCTGGAGAAAGAAGATGCAGAGGAAAGGAAGCAAGGGATGATGCGGTTGATATGGCAAGGGTACCAGAAACCACCCAAATGAAAACCCTCCAGATCGCACTTCATCAGTTAGCATGTGACGGCTGTCCCCACATTTTACAGTCTTCTGATCATCCATGATCAGCCACAATCACTCAGAAAATACTGCATAAGACCAAGACAGAGCTCTGTGCCATGACTCTGGGGAATCCCCTTTCACTCATTCATTTATTCATTTTCTTTCCATCAAATATCTGTTGAAGATCTACACGACACCAAACAGCAGGCTGGAGCTGGGACCACAAAGTCGATGAGTTCCAGACACAAAGGAACTCGGAGCATATTTGTTTTGGTGGCAAGTAAATAACTCCCTGAGATCCAAAACCAGTTATAAAGCATACCATTTATCCGCAGAAATCATGACAAATTTAAAATCAAGATATACACTGAATCTGAAAAAGCACACACACACACACACACACACACACACACATAACTGAACCACTTTGTTGTATGCCTGAAATCAACACATTGTAAATTAACTATACTTCAATAAAGAAAGTAGTTTTAAAAAAAGAGTAAGACATACAATATATTGATGAACTGAACTAGTAAGCTTTTCAAAAAGAAAAAATCAATAATTAAGCTTTTTTCTAAGTACCCAAAACAATCACTGAGTGCTATAGTATTTCCAAACAAGAAGATATGGTGAGCTAAGGCTTCAGGTCAGCAAGTCCAGACTCTGCCAAGTTCTTAGTACAAACCAGCAGCTTCCTCAGGAGTCATGAGTTCTCTTCCCTGCCGATATTCTACCATCTGTCTTTCACTGAGCTCCTAAAATGAGCCTGGCATCAAGGATGGAAACTGACACAAAGGCAGCAAGTACGGTGCAGGGGATTAGCCCGGGGTCTCTGGCCCAGAGTCTATGCTCAACAAATATTTATTATCAGTGAGGTAAGTGTGAAGACCAGGGTAAGCAGAGAGCACTAACATATGAGAGAGGCAAGGGAAGGTCTCCCGCAGAAGAGAGCCTGTATCTGAGCCTCATCCTGAGAATGAGCAGGTAGCAAAGGATAAGATGTGAACCAGGTGAGGAGGGGTGATGCTAAAGCCAGGGAGAGGGCTGAACAGGGACACCAAGGCAGGCCCAAGGTGGGTGGTACCTACAGGGGAGGGCCAGGCCTTCATCTGAGGAGAACCAGGGAGACCAGCTGGGTACTGCAGAAGGTCAACCAGGCAACAGGGGGCAAAATGGACTATAGGAGACAGGGTTGAAAACAGAGAGGCTAGTTATGGGGTTGGGAGAGCAGATCCAGAAGGGAAAAATGATGGTCTGATCTCAGAAACTAATACCGGGAATGAAAAGAGATGCAAAGACTTGAAAGGGGGTGAAGATTGTGTGTTAAGTTGCTCAGTTGTGTTCCAACTCTTTGTGACCCCATGGACTGTAGCCCGCCAGGCTCCTCTGTCCATGAGATTCTCCAGGCAAGAACACTGGAGTGGGTTGCCTTTTCCTTCATCAAGAAATCTTCCTGACTCAGGGATCAAACCCGAGTCTCCTGCATTGCAGGCAGATTCTTTACCATTTAAACCACCAGGGAAGCCCAAATTTGGTCGTTGATGATGACAGAAAGGGGTTGAGAGTGAGGGGTCTGGGAGGTCCCCAGGTAGTGCCAGAATATGATGGGTAACTGTGCTCTTCATCCATACTCTGAACAGAGCCATGGGAGTGCTGGCCTGGGGGGTGAAGCTGTTGGGCTGGGGTTTGGACGTGGCACGTGTGGGACACCCAGGGCACTGCTGGCTTTGCAGGTCTGAGGCTCTGCAGAGGGACCAGGCTGGGGACCTTGGGAATCTGAATGGCAAGGGAAGTCAGTGCAAGGACAGAGTGGTGTCCTGTAGGGTACTGGCTCAATCTACCAAGAGCCCTCAAAACTCTAAAAGGCAAGAATCTATGAACACAGAAACTGATATTTCCCCAGTAAATCCAGCCAGGAAAATAACTTTAATCCATGTTTGAGGCTAGGTTTAAAATTTGCTTAAGACATTCTGTTTTACCATAAGCCTGGATTTGTAAGTAGAAGCCCTATAAGGACTATGTAAAAGATAAGGTTATAGCCAAGGAAATAACAATTGTGATTCAAAGTACACTCTGTCAGCAGTTCCTCTGGAAAACTCCACTGAAAGGAGAGAAGGACGGAGCGAGGAGACACATCTTTGGTGTAAATAAAGTGGAAAAATTCCTGATGAACACAGAGCAACGAGATTTAGTTGCGGAAAATTCCACACATAGGAAAGGCCAAATAACTCTGTTTTACTTTCTTCCTTCTCATCTCAGATAAAAGAAGAAGATGGGGGCTGCTAATGGAGATGGAAATTCTGGAGAAATCTCTTTGGCTGAGACTGTGAGGGGTTGAAGTACTCTGAGGCATGACTGCACAAAATAGCAAGAGTTTCTTTTTTAGGGGGAGAATGGTTTTTCTTTCTTTCTTTCTTTCTTTTTGGTCTATAAACTGGCCTGAATTTCCAGAGGGCTTGTATTCTATATAAAATGCAAAACGAGTGAAGTCTCTCAGTCATGTCGTATCCGACTCTTTGCAACCCCATGGACTGTAGCCCGCCAGGCTCCTCTGTCCATGGGATTCTCCAAGCAAGAATGCTGGAGTGAGTTGCCATTTCCTTCTCCAGGGGATCTTCCCAACTCAGGGATCGAACCTGGGTCTCCTGCATTGCAGGCATACTCTTTACTGTCTGAGCCACCAGGTAAGCCCAGGTAATCCACCAGGTAAGCCAAGGTGAATTGTAAATAACATCTTATCAGTCTAGGAATGAATTATGATAATATTACGTTAAACCAATCAGCTATGCCATGTCTCTGGTAAAAATGGTCACAGATCAGCAGTTTCACATGATTTGACCTAACAATGCTCCAGGTTTGGGATAATGTTGGCCAGGTAGACCTAGTCGTGCATTACTTTATAAAGACTATCTTATGGAGTGTTTCTATTACTACTTAATTCTTGCTACATTCAACAGAATTAATCACTGGTTTTTACTTCAGAAAAACTAAAACTTGAAAGAAAAGCTTTATCCATTCTAAGGTAAAGTTAACCAAGAGACAAGCACTGTCTAACTATAAGGAAAAAAATACCTTGTAAGAGGGTGAAGGGGAAAACCAAGATGGTGTTTAAAGTTAGAAGTGCCCACTTAGAACTGGATATTGAAGGTAAACATCCTGCTTGCTGCCCAAGGTGGTGAAGGGCTCAGGTCATGCGAGTTGCCTGTCTTACCTGCGATCCACCCCAGGACCTGCCTCTCTCACCTGAGAACCCAGAGGAAAAACACAGGGCACTGTGTCCCATCAAAGGTCAGGACCTGGCTCTGGCCTTCCCTCGCTCCCTCACCCACTCGACCCACCATGTTCCTGCATGCAGCACTGCAGACTAAGGGTCTGGCCGGACACAGAGCACAAGCGATGATGATTCTGATGAGTTCACACTTCCAGGAAAAGGGCAGCACAATGAGAAGCCTCCAAGCACCCTTCCTTTCAATCGACCCAAATAACCAATGAGAAACCCAAGTAGAGAAGAGGTTCCATGAGCCCCGAGACTCGGGGTAGCGCACCACACACTACAGCCCCTGAGAACTCCATCTAAATACACCAGAGACTGCGGCAGGCCTGTGGGGAGTGGCGATTCCAGCAACCAGCTCCTTCTCCTAGGAGAAAGTCATGGAGAAAAGCTGTACACGTCCACAATATTGCATGATCACATGGGCCACGGGAATGACCCAAAGGGCCTCAGCATGAATCCACTTTTGGCCCCTGTGCCTGGACAGGCTAGAAGAGGAAAGACATAAGTGCAGCTCTTGATATTCTCTGACCCAGTTTTTTTTTTAAGAGGGATGAGAAGGCCTGATGCAGGGTGGGGATGGAAGGGGTGGCAAGAGACGCCACAGAAGGGACACTCAGAGCACGCAAGGGCAACCCTTCTGTCACCACAAACCAATAGCAGCAGCAAGAGCGACTCAGCCTCCCTCCCCCAAGGAGGGCAGGCCATGGCTTTCCTGGCCTGACCAAAGCCCAGGGCAGGTCTGTGACTGGTTCAACCCGGAGGCCATGTTCCCAACAGCATGCCAAGCATGTGAACAGAAATGTCAGGCCAAGGTGAGATACACCAGGGCACCAAGACACCAAAAGCAGAGGTTTCAAAAACTACAGCAGGAAAGCAAATGAGAATAAACAAACAAAATGTGGAGGCCACATCCTGCAGGTATGAGTGGCCCGGCTTCTCCAGCCATGCCCAGCCCACATATCACAGCTGTGAGCACCCAGAACTGACAGACCAAGTCTCCAGCCAGCATGATGCTCATCTAAGTCCTCAAAGGGAGAGTTTCCAACGTGCAAAGACGCAAGAGGAGGAAGCTAACACTCCCTCGGGAAGAGGTACCTCATTCATGAGCCAGTCTTAGCCAAGCAGTTGCCACAACTGAGGAATCCAGGCCCCAAGACACAGTGTTCCCCAACTGAAGCAAAACACCTCCAAGGAGGGCAAGACAGATCTTTCTTAGATGACACTCCCAAGCCAAGTTTACAAAATAAACAGGAAAAAGACCCAAGAGAATCCTCTCTTCCTTTCATGTGGTCAATACCAGACCCAATTCAAAAATGAATAAACAAGAAAAAACAAATACAAAAACACCTGGGGAGATACGCAGAAAGCTCTGTAACAAATGAGAAGGAAAGGGACATGGCACACAAGAGTTAGATGGAGAAAATATTCTTGCAAAGGATTTGTCCCGGGCCATGAAAGAGCATCTAGGCAATAGTTCTGAATTTTTAAATAAGGATATCAATTCTTCCTAAATTTATGGACAAATTTCACACAATGACAACCAAAAACTACAAACTACTTTATTAAAATGACTATAAAATTGGTCCATAGTAGTAAGGGCGCCCCAGTCATCAGGAATGACACTTCTACACAATGACAGGCTTCCCAGGTGGCGCTAGTGGTAAAGAACCCACCTGCCAACACAAGAGACGCAGTTTTGATCCCAGGGTTGGGAAGATTCCCCTAGAGGAGGGCATGGTAACCTGCTCCAATATTCTTCCCTAAAGAATCCCATGGACAGAGGAGCCTGGTAGGCTACAGTTCATAGGGTCACAAAGAGTTGGACACGACTGAAGGGACTTAGTGTGCACGCACGCAATCACCAGGAATGACAAAGATTACAAAGAATGCTCACTCCCAGCCTGGGGTAAAGGAGAAGTGGAGACCACGGATGGAAGCGTAAATTCACACATCCACTTCGGAGGCAATTATTCAACCAAAAACAAGATGGAAATGTACATCCTCTGAACCCAACAACTCTATCCCCAGGACTTTCACCCTAGGTACTACCCAGTAACTCCCAGAGTCTCTTTTGCAAAGACAGTGTATCAGTCACTTGAGCTGCTGTGACAAATACCACAGGCTCTGGGCTTTGAGCAACAGATATTTACTTCTCACAGTTTGGAGATGAGCATCCAAGCTCAGAATGTCTGCAGAGTTGGTTTCTCTTGAGGTCTCTCTCCTTGACTCTCTTCTCCCTCTGTCTTCACATCATTTCCCCTCAACAGGTCTGTGATTAATCTCTTTTTCTTCTAAGGATAGCAGTCATATTGGATCAGGGCCCAGTTAAATGATCTCATTTTAACTTAACCACCTGTCTTCACATACAGTCACATTCTGAGGTATTGAGGGGTATGACTTCAACATGAATTTGAGAGGTACATAATTCAGCCCATAACAGATGACTACTGCATTAACAACATTACTACTGATAATAACTGTCATACCTAGAATTCACGCCTTTATTTAGATCTTTCTATGAGCTCTTTAGGATTCCCTGGTGGCTCAGTGGTAAAGAATCCACCTGCCAGTACAGGAGACATGAGTTCAATCCCTGGGTAGGGAACACCCTTTGGAGTAAGAAATGGTGACTCACTACAGCATTCTTGCCTGGGAAATCCTATGGACAGAGGAGCCTGGCAGACTACAGTCCATGGGGATGCAAGAGTCAAATACAACTTCGCGACTAAACAACAACATTGAGCTCTTTAAGCTTCACACCATTCCTGTAAAGAAGGTATTATCTCTTTAGGTGAGGGAGAAGCAGTTTAAAGAAGTTAAAGAATAGTGCCAAGGACTAGGAGATGTCTGGAGTAGGAAATGGCAACCCACTCCAGTATTCTTGCCTGGAGAATTCCACAGACAGAGGAGCCTGGTGGGCTACAGTCCATGGGGTCGCAAAGAGACACGACTGAGTGACTGAGCACACTAGGAGATGTCACAAAGCCAGCCACCAAGGTCCACTGTTCCCTTCCTAGGGTCGTGGCTGACAACATCTGGACAGGACACTTTGTTTTCGTAAAAGGCATGTACAAGACAAGCATGTACACGGGTGGGTAGAAAACGGTCTTCGTTTTACGGGATGATGGGTGATTTTTTACATTTTTCCTTTTTATGCTGTTTGCTTTTCAGACAATTGTGTCTTCACAAACTACATGATAAAAAAAATTTAAAACTCTATTTCCGTTTTTTTTTTTTAAATCTACATATCAGTGTTTACCAGGTTTTCTTGTCAGCTGTGCCATCTCAGGCCACCTTTATTCCACTGACCTTGATGCTCTGACACTCTCATCTCTGCAGGGTCAATTTGGCCCCTTGGGCTGCTAATTTGTGATGGCCAGCATGACTTCCTACTGGAAACAGCCCCCATCACACTGAGTGAATAAGAGGAGAAACATCAAATGAAGGAGGATTCTGTCTGTGACCCTGGTTTCAACTCCCCTCTCTGCAGGGGCTGTGACAAACACCACCACAACACGTGCTACTGGGTCATCCACACAACTAGCCATGTGGCTGCCATGATTAATCCCTGACGTCCTGACTCAGCAAGAGGTAAGAAAGAGGACGTTTCCTCCCGGACAGTTGGGTGCACCTCAGGACTAGGGTAAGGGGCGGAGGAGCATCCTCTGAGTGGAGGACAGAAAACACGGCAGCCAAGGAATGGACTTTGGCTCAGGAAGTAAGCAGCTCCCGCCTTCCGTTCTCATCTCTCCCCCTGGTGCCAGTTTGGGCCCCTCGCTTCCCTCCCTCATCTAGTTTGAACCCAACCTCCACTCTCCTCCTTGGCTTTGAAATGTCACAAGATAAACGTTTAAGTTTTCCTGGGATGGAGAATGTTGGTTTCATCATTTGGTTACCATTTGGTCCTTTTGTACTCCTGCCTGGTTCCTGGTGATATAGATCCCGACCAGAGCTATCTGACCACAAGTCCTGATCCTCATTAAGAGACCCCCTAATACACAAGGCATTTCCCCACATTAGTTAAGTGATATCTGGCAAGGCACTGAAATTCTCTGGTTCCGTTTTTCCAAAGATACCAGAAATCTGGATTTTTTTTTTTTTAATGTCAAATCTCTCAATTTTTAAATTTCAACAACCATTAAAACATTTAAACAAATGTAGCTGATTCACTGTGTTGTACAGCAGAAACTAACACAATATTGTAAAGCAATTATACTTCAATTTCTTTTTTTTTAAATTTAGGAGCAAACACAGTCTATCTGCAGTTTCCTCCTAAAATGCAAAGCCTGAGCTAAAAGAGTTCTAAGATCTTAACCAGCTCTGATAAAGACTAGGTATTTTAGTCATTAGAATTTAGAACTAGAATATTTTAGAATTAATGGGTATTTTGCTTTAGGCAAAATGATCAAATTTCTCCACTTAAAACTAGCCTGTAAGAGGCAGCTTCTTTTGAGGGACAGCCAGAAAAGGCAGCTGGTCTTACTGATCCTACATATCTCTTTCTCTTTCCTCACCAAAGCAGATCACCTCTATGCAATTTCTAAATATGTAAGACTGCTGCTGCTGCTGCTGCTGCTGCTTGCAATATAACCTGTAAAGCGGGTCACAGGCAGCACCTCCAGGGAGCTTCTCCAGGACCTGGCTTGGTTTTATCAGTACATCCCAGGGCCTGACATGGCCTATTGTGAATGCTCAGCATGTGCACAGAAAGTTTAAGTTCCCAGGAATGTAGCTCTCAAGGTCTTACTTCAATAAGAATAATTGTGAGATTAAAAATTCTTTAGTAGATATATATTAAATACGGGCAATCTCTCTCTCTCTCTCTCACACACACACACATACACACACACCCTGTAGATCACTAGGTATAACCATTCAAGAATAGTAAGTCAGATAAATATTATTTCTGCATGTTGTGCCTTTAAGACCTCTTCCCAGCAGCTGGCTCACATTTATGGAGAGTACAAGGCTACACCGTAACTTAAAACCTGTCTTTACCTCTTAGCAGATACACCCTTAACACAGGGCAACAGATACTTGGGCCTTAAAAAAAAAAAAAAGCTGACAGAGGATTGAGTGCAAAAATAAAGATGAATTAAAAGAGTCCTAAAAGCAGGTGTGAAAAGGACTGGGTTCTCCAAACACTCCTGTTTCCTTTGGATCTGGGGGCCTTATACACAGTCACACAGACCAGGGCTCCTGAGGAAATTTTGTGAAGGGCACGTTCCCCCACAGCACCGGGACAACTGGTCTACCTTAAGGCTTGTGAGCGTTTCCAAATGACGTCTGGGCTCGGTTTGGAGGCTCTGGTTAGAGGTCAGTCAGTCCCCTTCTCCAGCAGCTCAAGTCCACACCCACAACCGCCTGCCACTGACACTCCACGCCCTGACACTTCTGTCCTCATGGCCCCTGAACCCCAGGGCCCACCGACACAATGCAAGCCCTAATCCTGCTCACCCCGCCTTCTGTGGACACCACAGTAGAGGTGCCGGCCCTCGCCCTCTGCCATGCTTCTCCCGAGGGGCCCAGGGCAGCATTTGTTCTCCCCAGGGGATGGTGAATGACCAAACTGGAAACCTCTTCCCAGTTTCTCTCTCTTGATGTGCATCTGGCTTCATCATCCTTCACCCAAGGTAATTTGGCTAAAATGAGGTTGGACAAAGAGGCAATTCAAAAGCTGTCCTTGATTGCAAATGTCTGGTGGCTGCTGGCAGTCGATGACAACCTAGAAAAGCCCACATCTTCAAGGTCAGGAAGGGGTGACTCAACACGTGGGCTGGGGAAAATGATAGCTTCCTTGTATCAAAGCACAAAAGTCACAGCCTAAGAAATCTGTCCTTTACATTCCTCAGAAGCACACTTTCTTGGCACGGGCTTCAGTCAGATACGTCCAGACATGCTAACATGTGCACCCAGCGCCCTGCTTACCCCAAGTTCTCTGAGACTCAGTGGAAGTGGGGCAGGTGTGCAAAGGCCCCTCGGCTGCATGGAAAGCAGGACATCTTGTAGTAACCTGAATGGGAGGGGGCACTCCCTCGTTTCCCAGGTAACAGATGGTGGCTCTCTGGCCTCCAATAAACAGACACTGCTGGAAAATCAAAATCAGAAGGCAAGACCTCGGTGGTGGCAATGGAGACATGGGGTCTTCTCACAGATTAGGCAGTGCTGTTATGTGAGGGTCCTACCTCAGTGGCATTTCCTGCAGGGACAGAGAAGTAGCAGGCAGTTGGCAGGGCTCTCCCCTGGCTGTGCCTGGGAGTTCTGATTCCTAAGCATTGGATGATGGCTTTTGGTGTCTTTCTAGTGCAGATGAGGATACTATAGATTAACAAGCCACCAGAAGCTTAATGATAAGTGTACACTGGGTGGAGAGCCCAGCTGAAGTATTCCAGGTCAACACCATCTTTGATTACCTGCAAGAACCATGGACACAATTCATCATTCGGGACCTTGTGCAGTCACTGAGCTTACACTGCCCCTATATCATGATGCCCTCATTGACAGACAGATGCCTCTCTATCTCCAACCAGGCCACCATTGGACTGCTTATCAGAAGGCTTTCTCAGCTGGGCTGAGTTTTTCCTTCCTCACTCCCTCTATGTGGCAGACACGAGCAACCTGCAGACACAAAGCCAATCCCTTCTCTCTTGCTGCCTGACTCCCCTTAGAGTCCAGGAAGCCAAGCACCCGCTGTGCCAGCCTCTCTTGCAGCTATAGGTGGTCATGCAACCCAGTTCTAATCCATGGGAGGTCTGTGGAGGAGCTCCTGACAAGAATTTTACCTTCTTGATAAGAGGGGGCTGATGACAGCAGGCAGCGCCACCGCACTCCCTCCAGCCTTGGAGGCAGGTGAACAAAGATGCTTATCCTGATGATGGCTCTATAAAAATGCATATATACACTCCTAGTTAAGGGTCAGAAGCATAGACATGTAGATGGTTATTAGTTCTATAGAGGTATGTGGAGGTCTGTGTATTCATGCCATCATCCCCTGGGGAAGACTTTCTTTTTAAGTGAAAATGATGTATACTTTAAACATAACAACAACAACAAAAACACTGTCAATTTGGACCCAGTATTCAGAATTAGGCAATTTTAGGTATACTTCTTTCCATGTGGTTCAACTTACGAGCATCCACGGTATAAGTAACCTGGAAAATAACCCAGAGGAAATGCTCCTTATTTCTGTGCCATGCCCTCTTCCAGGTGCTGGGCCAGTGGAGATGGAAATATGAGGATGAGCATCAAGGCCTTTACACGTCTTTTCAGACACAGAAGGACTGCTGCATTTGCAGGACAAAGTCTATGGTTAATTTGTCTACACATACCATAAAAGCTTCCATATAAATGATTTAATGACATTGAGACCAGAAATCATAAAATTCATCCATAAAGCATTTGTACCAACAGCTTGTAGTGAGACTCTTCCACACATCCAGGAAAAGATAGAAGGTGGACAGAAGGAGGTGCCTCGCCAGCCTGACAAACACATGGAGCAGAGAATCCGAGGCTGAGGAAGCCTCTCTCGCACACACACCTGGCACTTATCAAAATGAACAGAAATGATTAACACTGACATGACAATACATCCTTAAAATTTTTTTATGACAATACATTGTTAAAAATTTTTTTTAATGAGTGCTCAGTTTTCCCTTTTGTTTCTGCCCTGGTTGCAGTGGCTCTCCAGAAACAGAGGAAACAGGAAAGGATCCAGAGAGTTCCAGGTGCTGGGTCACAAGTCAGCACATAAGAAACCTTCTCGGGGTTAAAACACACAGGAAACTGCAGGAGACTACTTCCCTGTGCGCATTTCATTCAACTCTAACCAAGGACATTTGCTATTAAGCCACATTTTGTGCATTTTGCCTTCATCCAGGGAAAAGAAAAGAAGGTCTTTTTCTTGCTTATATGAGCACAGAGTTGTGGAGTTACAGGCATAGGTACAGAAGGGGGAACAGGACCCCAATCAGCCATGATGCACCCCAGTGCCTGGATATGGCCCGTGGTCAACTTCACACTAGAAGAAGTGAATTTTTTAGGCAAGTGCTCAAACTCTTTGAGTTAGCTTTTTCAATTGCAAAATGGAGACAATACTGAACTACATTAAATTTTTTCTCTGCTAAGTTAATACTGTTGATAATAGTTATGTCACATGATCCAACCTAATAATGCCCACCCTGCCTATTCACAGACTTTATGGAAGCAAAGAAAATTATTTACATGAAGGTACACAAAGATACTTTAACTCTGAAAAGAGCATTTACTTTATGAACTGGAAGAGTAATCAGTGCTTCAAATACCACACATGCACCACTTTGTAAAAAAACGAGATTACAGAGGTAGTTTTCAGCATCCTTCTTTAAAATGCAGATTCTGGGCCCACCCCAGACCTGATGAGGAATGCATGCTTCTTACAGGTACTCCCGGGCATAACCCAAGTTGTAGACAGTATTTTTCCCAGGTAATAATTGGCCTTGTTGGTATTAGGGGGCTTTGTGCTGCAAAGCAGGCCTTTTTCAAGACACATGGTATGTCCCTTTCCTCACTAAGTAAAAGAGAATATAAAGAACCTAGTGTGCAGAATGCTCTCTTTTCTCAATGACTAGGAAGAGACTTCACGTAAAGTCAGTAAAATGAACTTGGTCTCTAAGTTACGAGAACTGATAAAACCTGATGAAGGAGTCATCTTCTGCTACAGGATGTCTTCATCACCTTACCTGGTAATCCAAGTCTTTTTAAAAAGCTCTCAGTATTGAAGTTCTTGGAGGGGCTGGGTGCCACCTACCCAGCGTAACTTACCCCTCAGAATGTAGTTCTGATAGTTCTGATCTGCCTCAGCTCCCACCTTGATCAAACACGTCAGACCTTCAGCCACTACAAATTCATGCACCAAATCCTTGTCATCCTGGCAGGAAACAGGGAAAGAAAAAAAGAGAGAGAGAGAGAGAAACTTCAAATACTGTCCCGGTCCATCGTCCATCCCGGCTGTACAGTGAAAACTACATACAAGCCTCTGACTCCAGACTGACCTCTGAAGATTGTTCGGCTCTATTCAAATGAAGCATCTTAACTGTTGCCAGAGGAATTTTACAACCAGTCTTCACGTCGTTGTTTGCCAAAGACCAATTATTGCCTTCTGGGCAATCTAATAAAGATAAAGCAAATGAATCCCCTGACTGTCAGGAATATTTATAGTGATCTGGTTTTCATTCTTCAGAAATCACCAGGCTCCAGGCCCCCACAGGTCCCCAGGGACCGGCCACATGAAGCCTGCTGGGTTTCAACACAGGAAACACTGGCCTGCAGTACAGACCATCGTGTGAAGGATTCAAAGCCACTCGTGTGTTTCAAAGGACAGTCCCTGAGGAAGGGTACAAGGGTCTTGCAAACAGCATCTGAGAAAGTAAAGGAGCAGTTTCTCCACCTCCCAAGTTGTGCTGCTCACAGAACAAGCAAGGAGGCAGAATACAGAATCCGCCGTGTGTCTGGAGCAGCCACACTGTCCCTCAAAAGAGCCACTGCAGTCAGCCTGCAGTCTAATCACAGAAGGCAGGACCTGGAAGGAATCACTGGAGTCATCTAATAGGGTGGTTCTCAAAGACAGATCTCCGGAGCCACAGGTACCTGAGCGTCAGCTGGAAACTGGTTAGAAATGCAAAGTACCCAGCTCCACCCTGACTTACTGAACAGGAAGCTCCACTGTGGGGCCCAGCAACCGGTGCTTAATAAGCTCTACAGGGGTTACAGAGGCGCTCAGGGTCTTCTTCTCACCCCTGACTCCCTCACATTAGGATCATCGATGGCGCTTTTAAAAAGGAACAGGAAACAGCCCCCTCCCAGATGGGTTTAACCAGAATTTCTGGGGTGGGGTCCAGGTTCTGACATTAAATTCCCAAGGAAATCCATCCTAAAGGGCAACAGTTCAAGAATCACTCATCTAATCCTGCCTTCCCTTCACAGATGAAGACTCAGGAATGGCAAAACTTTGGCCAAGATGACTTAACTATGGTCAGCCAGCCCCTTGCCTGGAGTACCAAGTTCGATAGAGCCCTGTGAGACAAACTTTTCCACTACTGTTTTGGGAGATTTCCTTGATTGGACCCTGCCTTGTCTCAAATGCAGCTAGGATACATTCATCTTCAATTATAACAACAGAACAAAAATGAAAAACCTCAGTGATGTAAGTAGTAGAAAGTTTAATAGAATAATGAAAGGTTATTATTATAGAAACGGTCAGCAACCACGGTCTATCTCCAGAAAAGAAAAAAGTAATTTAGACACACTGGCATAATTCTCCTGTCTCCATGTTGAAAGCAGCCTCTCATTTTGATTTTATGGCATTTTCCAATTATATGGATGGAGGACTTGAGCAAAGGGGTGTGGGGGTGGGGGAGGAGGTGGTAGGCCAGGCAGATACTCCCTTTGAACCAAAAACACACTCTTAACATTCAGAGGGCACTGGGGGGAGGGGTGAACACTGCCGTGCCTCGACGGTAATGAAAGACAGCTGTGTTAACTCAGACTTGAAGATAATCATGGCTTTGGAAGCAAGAGAAAATGGGACAGTATCATGATTTTTGGAAAATCACTTTACACTCGTATGTATGAAGGAAATAAAAATAATTCTCCCTCCATCCATATTCTTTTCCATCAGCATATGTGAAAAGCGAACATTTAGATGAGCTCATGTCTAGTCAGAAAGTTTTTCCAAGCATGTAACAAATGTTTATTACTTTAACTAAAACTAGATTCACACATGACTTCATGGTGAAAAAGTGAGAACAAGCTCTCAAGAAACCACTCAAGCTAATCACTAATATTAATATAGCAGAGAGCTGACTGTCTAGCAAAGGCTCTTGGAAAAAGACACTGGGCAGTGTTTATAAAAATAATCCAGAACCCTAACTAAAATTGATGCACATATGTAGATAAGGCACTTAGGAAATTAAAATATACTGATAATAAATGTAGAAAATGTCTTCCAAATTGGCAATGTGCAGGATTTTGAACACATACCTTAACATATATGGGCATTAATAAATAAATGATTTTTGAAACACTGCTTTCTGACTCCAATGAAATCAACATGTTAACACGAACTAATAAGAGATTATCCTTGAATTCAGATTAATAGCCACACTTTAACCTGTGATCATTTTTTTTGACACCTGTTAATCAAGGAATATTCAACTCAATCCAAATGACCAATGGTTGTGTTTTTACACCCTCTACACTGGAGTTCCAAAAGGAACCTCCACACATCAAGGAAACCCAAAAGATGAGAGAGATGCAGACACACTGGTGTGGAAGAAGGTGATCTAAACTGCAGACAGCTTGCTGGCTGTCAAATCCACCCAAGACCACTGTGGGATGGAGCTATTTGACGGACAGGTCTGTGGTCTTCCAAACAGGTCTGTGGTCTTCCAAAAGATTAAACTTCTGGGAGAAAATGTCTTCATCCTTGTCTACATAATGCCAACAAAGGCTGTTCAAAAATATGGCTCTGCTGAGTAAAAGGTGGAAACAGTAGCCTTGAGAATTCAGAGAGATAGCACTACAGAACAAGCATGTGAGGGGGTATAAAACCAGATCGCCATGTGCTCAATGTATCTTTTAACTTTTTCACCATGGAAAACTTGAAATATGCAAAAGAAGAGAGAACAATTTAGGGAGCCAGGTGCCAATCAATTCACGTCAATCCTGTCCCATCTATCACCCCACCCTGTCTGCTGCCATATTCACTTGAAGCAAATCCCAGATGTCACATCATTTAATCCATAAATATTCTAATATGTACCTCCAGAGTATAGGAACTCTTTTTAAAATTATGTAATCACCATAAAAAATTAATACTCACCATAAAAATGAATATTTCTTAATATTATCAAATGTCCAGTTTCAACTGGACAATGACCAATTTCAACTGTCTCAAAATTACAGTTGTTGTTTTTTTACATTTTGTAGAAGGATCGAAATAAGATCCACATGTGGCCATTAGTTGATACAACTTTAAAATGTCTTTTAAATCATCTCTTTTTTTCCCTTGAAATCTGTGTGTTGAAGAAGCTATATCATTTGTCCTACAGAGTAGACTGTATTCTGGGTTGTGTTGATTACTTGTGGTGTGGTTTAACACGTGCTTCTGTCTTAGATAATTTGTAAATTAGTTACCACATAGAGAGGCAGGGTCAGACACATGCAGGGTTGAATCTGTTGGTATGACTGCATCCTCAATGGCAGTGTGAGTTTCCACGAGGAGGTACGTAATAGCTGGTTGTATCTCTTTTCCACTGTGTCAGCAGGTCTTGAAGCTCCATGCTGCTACTGCTAAGTCACTTCAGTTGTGTCCAACTCTGTGCGACCCCATAGACAGCAGCCCACCAGGCTCTGCCGTCCCTGGGATTCTCCAGGCAAGAATGCTGGAGTGGGTTGCCATTTCCTTCTCCAATGCATGAAAGTGACAAGTGAAAGTGAAGTCGCTCAGTTGTGTCTGACTCTTTGCCACCCCATGGACTGCAGCCTACCAGGCTCCTCCGTCCATGGGATTTTCCAGGCAAGAGTACTGGAGTGGGTTGCCATTGCCTTCTCCTTAAATCTCCATACCTAGATCCATTAATTCATTCAGGGTTGCAAAACTCTGATGTTCTAAGTGATACTCTAAGTATATCACTCCTTCTTACTAAATAGCTAGAATATTTTTATAAGCATACCTTCCCTCAACTACTGTTTGATTATCCTAAAGCTCATATAGGAAAAAGTAAGATAAATGTGTGATTTTAGAATTTTACCCATTTTTCAAAATCAAGAGCTGGTTCACCACCATCTTTCTTCCATTGCGAACCAATTCATTGTTACTCTTCAGTATTGTTATGAACTCGTCGATGTAGATTACGCTGATGTGCTTCAGTCCACTGTAACTATCATGCTTGTTGATGCTTATACTGTCCATCTTCAGCCAGCCAGTGGGAGACCTTCAACATGCTCCCAAGTTCCTCTGGCAATAATCCTAGTCTTATTTGATAGCTTCCTTGCTATCTGTATAATAATATGTTCCAAGTTTATTTTACCCATTTCCTAGGCCAGACTTGAAGTCAGCTATTTCTCCAAGAACTCTGGTTCCTTTCAGTATTTTAAGACCACAATCTCTGTGCTAGTAGTGGTTTTTGCTAATGGGTTGACCATTGCTTCTAGTACTTTTCAATAAACTTAGTGCTAGAAATATGCTTTCTTGCAAGTTTGTTAGGATAATAAACACCATGGGTTCATTTCAACACTTCTAATTAAATTCAGAAATCCAGAGTTTTTTTAACTTAACTGTTTTATCTTTCCATCAACTTTCTTCCACACACTAAGAACCCTAATCCTTAAGAACTCTAAGAATAACAAAATAAGAAAACACACAAACTGCAGTATCAGAATAGCAATACTAACACTACTACCAGCAAGATGATTATTATAAACAGTTGATCTGCACGCGTGCATGGTTCTTTTTCTTCTCAGAGTATATTCTACCCAGAGTACACAAACTGCAATGTTTCAAAGTTACTTGGAAGAGCTCTTCTCTGTGTGGTTCTGCCACCATCTGGATACTCAGCGAGATGAACAATGGAAAAGCTGAACAATGGAAACAGCAAGCAGGCTGAAGGGCTGTAAGAGTGAGGGTGTGGAGTGTGATGAGTGTGGACTTCCAGCAGTAAGAGTCCAGCCCAACTGCTGTCAGGAATCTGAGTTCAAGAGAAGGACATAACAGAGGGTAAAGAAGTTCTGTTTTGTTCAGTTGATAGGAATTTGCTGTATGACCCAGGGAACTCAACCCAGGGCTCTGTAACAAGCTAGAGGGGTGGGAAGAGGTGGGAGATAGGAAGGAAGTTAAAGAGGGAGGGGACACATGTATACCTATGGCCATCATGTTGATGTATGGCAGAGGCCAACACAATATTGTGAAGCAATTTTCCTTCGATTAAAAATAAAATAAGTTTAGCGGGGCTGGGGAAAGCTTATTGAAATTGAAAAAAGAAAAAAAGAGGCAGAGAGACACTGATGAATACATGGGAAGTGAAACTTGGGAACAAGTAAATAGCGAAGCATTTACTCAATTAAAAGAGAGGAAAGACTGAAGATAGACACCCTTGAGAAGAGTATTCCAATTGCCTGGTCTGTTCATCTATTGCTTCAGTAGCATCAGCCATTGCATGAGGCCCCAAAGAGCCAGGGATAGACTCCAGGGAGCTCACAGGTGACTGGACTCAGACAAGCGAGCTAGAGTATCTCAAGTTCTATTCCAGAGGTAAGCACAGGAATAGAGGTATTTGGAGAGCCCTTGACTGCCGTAAGGGTTCATCTAGAGAATCCCTGGCAGGAGGAGACATGGGGTGGGAAACTGAGAGACATGGGGAGTGGATGTGGGGAGGAACCATCCTGGGATAGAAGCAATAGGTCTGGGGGTGAAGGTACAGAAAAGAAAGGGCATGGCTTGTTCCCAGAACACAATCACAGTGAGATGTTACTGCAGCAAAGGACAGGGAGGTGGGTTGTACTGAGATTCAGATGTAACGCAGAAGGCTACACGGAACCAGCATGAGAAGGACTTTGTGAGCCCCCTCTGGTGGAAGCTGGAGGATGGACTGAGTCGTGAAGGACGGAACAGTGTCCACAACAGCTGTTACAATTCTCCCAGAAGAAACAGCCTGAATCAAGGCTGACCCCAAACCTCAAGGCACTTCTGAGATGTGTGATCTAAAGGGACAATGGTGACTCGGGGTCACACCTGTAGTGTGGGAAGCTGAGAAATGAGGACTCATCTCCAAAAGCACAATCACTGAGAAGGGCTCTGCTCTGGGAAAAAGATGAGGGCGTGAACAGTTGAGCAGGTTTTAAAACGGGACAAGAACGTGCAGGCAGGATGGCCTATTGGCCTGCCTTTCTGCCAATCCCCCTGAGACAGAAAACATCCATGAAGGAGACGGCCACTCAGGCTGGAGCTATCACTGACAGAACACTCTTTAAGGATGTGAAGGAGATGGGAACTAAAGACAAATGGACTGACTACACCCTAGAGTCTAATATCATGAGAGCGAGAATGATGAACCTACACAGACACAAGCTCAATGCAAACGCCATCTTCTCCACGAAGCTCATCTGGCCTTTCCTGACCCTGCCCTGGCACAGCGGCCTCACTCTCGGCCCCTGGCTCTCTGTCTCTCTCCCCTGAAATCTCCTGTGGGTGACAGCTTGGAGTTTGCCTGCACCCCAGTCCCAGCCCTCTTCACTAAGCTCGTGACTTGCCCAGGGGAGAAGCAGAGGGAAAGTTTGGGGCAAAGGATAAGATGGAACCTAACAGAGATGCCAGCACATGCACACAAGGGGGCGTGTCCCTAGCAGCATGGTTTATAACAGCAGAGCCCTGGAGAGGAACGCAACTGTCCACCAACAGACGATGAATGAAACAAACTGTGCTTCCTTCACACAGTGGACACTCAGAGCTACCTGGGTCATGCCCACACTGATCTCATTCTAAGTAAACTGTATCAGGATACATGCTGCATGATATCATGCATATACAATTGACACAAACGAATTTCACATATTGTGGGCGAATATGCACCACTAGTATCGAAATGTGCATTTGCATGGTAAACACTATATCTGACATTCAGCAGAGAAAAGCCCCCGAGAGAGTGGCCAGTATTGAACAGAAGACTTCAATTACATCTGTAGTAGGTATGTTTTTAAAATCTGAAGTAAACGTGGAAAAATATTGTGATTCTGATGATGTTTTCTTTACTTTCTATTGTTTGAAATATTTGATACGGTAAAAATACTCTTAACTGATATTTTGACCGAAATTTACTTTGTACTTTAAAGCATTTCTCTTTTTGTAATCAGTAAAAGGCATAAACTTGTCTGCATCTAACCCCACAGCAATGCAAAAACAGAACCTGAGAGTATTCTTTTTTTTTACCTGAAATATCTGCTTCAGGGAGAAGAGGGCCCTTCTTAAATCTCGTCCAGTGGAGTTGTACAGTTTTTCTGAAATAAAGAACACACCATATAAAATTCATTAAACTGACTCAACAGATGGTAAAAACAGAGACAGGGTGTGAGCAATTACAGAAATTCCGCTGGAAAGGTAAGTAAAACAAATTCATTTCATTCAGGATGCAGCCCCACCTCTAATGGTGCAAAGAACAGTCCAGCCGTTACAGGAGGCAGGAAGAGGGGATTGTGAGTGTGGGGAAGTGCCCTGATCTGCACCCTCAGCCCCCACCTCCCTCTCTCCAGAGCTCCAGCTGTTTACAGACGTAGTAATTCAGTTGGTAAAGAATCTGCCTGCCAATGAAGGAGACCCAGGTTCGATCCCTGGGTCAGGAAAATCCCCTGGAGAAAGAAATGGCAAGCCACTCCAGTATTTTTGCCTAGAAAAATCCCATGAACAGAGGAGCCTGGCAGGCTACAGTTCATGGGGTCTCAAGAGTCAGACGCGAATTAGCAACTAAACCACCACCACAGACTTGATAGTTGATAGCCAAATCTATCGGGAAAATTAACATAGTCAAAACGGAACTCATCCTTCTGTTTCCTCGTCTCACAGGCTTGCATCACCATACTCTCCACAGTCGGGCTCAGGAAGCTTCAAACTGCTTTCTTTTCCATGGAATCTGATGCTCACCTCAAGAGAACCAAGAGCAGCATGATGTCTCTAAGGACTGACTGGCTCCCACCTGCTGCCAGCCCTTCCAGCAGGGACCTAGCCTTAGCTCTGCCTGTATCTGGACTCTCCCTCATATAAGATGGGTTCGAGGATGAGTCCTAGCCTGGAGCAAGGCAGATGTAGGAGCCCCTGTCAGTATTCTGGGGTTCGATACTCAGGTTGAATTCTATAACTAGTGACATGTAACATGTACTAGTTGGGCCAGGCCTCATGCATGAGGAGGGGAGCCTGACCCAGGACCCACCCTCCAGCAGTTACAGTGGGCAGAAGTAGCAGATGGGTATGCCCCAAGTCTTCACTGGTCAGTGGGGCGGTGCCAGAATGTGCTGAAGGCATGGAGAATGCAGGGAGCATCCACTTCTACTGGTGCATGCAGACTCCCAGGAGCATGGATTCCGCTCAGCTTCCCAGGTGGCTCAGCTGCCCAGGGTTGGGTTTCTAACACTGTGTGTCAGAGAGCCCCAATATAAACCATCCAGAGCACATTTACTGAGCACCTGCCAGGCGCTGTTCTAGGCACTGAGGGTACAGTAGTGAAGAATGAACTCAGAGCAAAGACTAAGCAATCCAAGGGCCTGCATTTCAACCTGGTATGTGATTTGGGTGAAGTATACTACCTCTCTAAGCCTTGGATTCCTTATCCAAAAAGAGGGAACAGATAATAGTAGATTTAGTAGAAGATGGTTGTATGTGTTAAATCCAGCACTGAAATGATGCAGTGGAATGCAAAATTACTTAAAATACTTAGAATTATAGATTTCAAAGTAATGTCACCTGCATGGTAGGCAATCTTGGGCTTCAACGCCAGCCTATGGGGGGAGGTGGTGGGCAAAGCCATGTTCTCCTCTCGTGTGAGTGGAAGGGGATGAAATGCACAGATCTAAATGACTTAGCAGAAGTCTGGGTGTGAGAAAGATATGCCCCTTTGTACTGTGGCTCTAGAAGTGCCCCATCTGAGGTGATGGAAGGTTCCCATCTTAGAGAGACTTAAAATGATGGAGCATGGGCCTGGCTCAGCCTCTGAATGGCAATAGCTTCCTCGAAGGGCTTCCTATGGACACCCTGCCCACTTCCCCTCTTCTCACCCATCCTCCAGACCAAGGCCGGAAGGACAGGGTGAAAACCATCACCTGAAAACATCCCTGCCCCCATTCAAACCCTTCAGTGGCTGCCCACGGCACTAACAAACCCCAAATCCCTTCCGTGGTCTGCCAATCCTTGGTCACACAGCCCTGCCGCCCCCACCCCCCACCACATACCAACTCATCATGCAGCAGACACCTGTTCTCTCAGCTCCTGGGGCAGGCCAGTCTCCTCCAGACTTACTACCTACACACACAGCTTAAGAAGCAGAGGCAGGATCCTGTGGGGTCTGACCCCAGGGCCTCCTAGTGTTTGCCCATTATGCAGTTCCACACCTGTAAATACAATATGCAACCCCCAGTCGCTTGATAATTATGCAGTGTTTTGATTGAGAGAGAATCACTCCTTGTCTTCCTGAACACAAGGAGCCGGGAAGACTCCAAAGGAATCAACCATCCCCAAACTAAACATCTAATTCATCACAGACCCTAAAAAATGAGGCCCAATGACTCACAAGTCGACCTCTAAAGTATTTATATATGTGTGGCCTCAAAAGACATGAGTAAGAAATAGAGATGGCGGACTACAAGGATGTGCGCTCATCTTCTCCTGCAAAAACTCCAAAATTACAACTTGCTGCTGAACAACTGTCAACAGGAGAATGTTGGATCTTACTAAAAAAAAGATACCCCACGCTCAAGGGCAAAGGAGAAGCCCCAGCAAGATGGTAGGAGGGGCGAAATCACGTTTAGAATCAAACCCCATAACCGCCAGAGATGCTCAGAGGGCTCAAACAAACCTAGTGCACACAAGGACCCAGAGACCCCACAGAGACTGAGCCAGAATTGTATTGGAGTGTCTCCTCAGGGTCAGCAGTGGCCTGCCACAGGGGCAAGGACGCTGGGTGCAGCAGACCTGGGTATTGCATGAGCCCTCTTGGAGGAGGTCCCATTAACCCTACCATAGAGCCAACAGAACTTACACAGGACTGGGGAAACAGACTCCTGGAGGGCACAAAACAAAACAAAAAAAACCTTGTGTATACCAGAACCCAGGAGAAAGGAGCAGTGATCCCACAGAGACTGACTCAGACTTGCTGTGAGTGTCCAGGAGTCTCTGGTGGAGGCGTGGGTCAGTGGTGGCTTGCTGGAGAGTCGGTGACACTGACTGCAGCACTGCGTACACCTGACCTTTTGAAGGAGGTCACCATCATCTTCACTACCTCCACCATAGTTTGGTCTCAGGCCAAACAACAAAGAGGGAACACAGCCCCGCCCATCAACAGAAAATTAGATTAAAGACTTACTGAGCATGCCCCCGCCCATCAGAACGAGACCCAGTGTCCCCCTCAGTCAGTCTCTCCTATCAGGAAGCTTCCATAAGCCTCTTATCCTTCTCCTTCAGAGGGCAGACCAAATGAAAACCACAATCACAGAAAACTAAACAAACTGATCACATGGACCACAGCCTTGTCTAACTCAATGAAACTATGAGCCATGCCATGTAGGGCCACCCAAGACGGACGGGTCATGGTGGGGAGTTCTGACAAAACGTAGTCCACTGGAGAAGGGAACGGCAAACCACTTCAGTATTCTTGCCTTGAAAACCCCATGAACAGTATGACAAGGCAAAAAGACAGGACACTGAAAGAGGAACTCCCCAGGTGGGCAGGTGCCCAATATGCTACTGGAGATCAGTGGACAACTAACTCTAGAAAGAACGAAGAGACGGAGTCAAAGCAAAAACAACACCTAGTTGTGGATGTGACTGGTGATGGAAGTAAAGTCCAATGATATGAAGAGCAGTATTGCATAGGAACCTGGAATGTTAGGTCCATGAACCAAGGTAAATTGGAAGTGATCAAACAGGCGATGGCAAGGGTGAACATCAACATTTTAGGAATCAGTGAACTAAAATGGACTGGAATGGGTGAATTTAACTCAGATGACCATTATATCTACTACTGTGGGCAAGAATCCCTTTGAAGAAATGGAGTAGCCATCATGGTCAACAAAAGAGTTGGAAATGCAGTACTTGGATGCAATCTCAAAAATGACACAATGATATCTGTTCATTTCCAAGGCAAACCATTCAATATCACAGTAATCAAAGTCTATGCCCCAACCAGTAATGCTGAAGAAGCTGAAGTTGAATGGTTCTATGAAGATCTACAAGATCTTCTACAACTAACACCCAAAAAAGGTGTCATTTTCATTACAGGGGACTGGGATGCAAAACTAGGAAGTCAAGAGACACCTGGAGTAACAGGCAATTTTGGCCTTGGAGTACAAAATGAAGCAGGTCAAAGGCTAACATAGCTTTGCCAAGAGAATGCACTAGTCACAGCAAACACCCTCTTCCAACAACACAAGAGAAGACTCTACACATGGACATCACCAGATGGTCAATACCAAAATCAGATTGATTTTATTCTTTGCAGCCAAGGATGCAGAAGCTCTATATAGTCAGCAAAAATAAGACTGGGAGCTGTGGCTCAGATCATGAACTCCTTATTGCCAAATTCAGACTTAAATTGAAGAAAGTAGGGAAAACCACTAGACCATTCAGGTATGACCCAAATCAAATCCCTTACGATTATACAGTGGAAGTAACAAATAGATTCAAGAGATTAGATCTGATAGACAGAATGCCTGAAGAACTATGGACAGAGGTTCGTGACACTGTACAGGAGGCAGTGATCAAGATCATCCCCAAGAAAAAGAAAGGAAAATGGTTGTCTGAGGATGCCATACAAATATCTGAGAAAGAAGAGAAGTGAAAACAAAGGAGAAAAGAAAAATATACCAATTTGAACGCAGAGTTCCAAAGAATAGCATGGAGACATAAGAAAGCCTTCCTCAGTGATCAATGCAAAGAAATAGAGAAAAACAATAGAAGGGGAAAGACCAGAGATTTCTTTAAGAAAAATAGAGATACCAAAAGAACATTTCATGCAAAGATAGGCACAATAAAGGCAGAAATGGTATGGACCTAACAGAAGCAGAAGATATTAAGAAGAGGTGGCAAGAACACACAGAAGAACTATAAAAAAGAGATCTTCATGACCCAGATAACCATGATGGTGTGATCACTCACCTAAAGCCAGACATCCTGGAATGCAAAGTCAAGTGGGCGTTAGGAAGCATCACTACGAAGAAAGCTAGTGGAGGTGATGGAATTCCAGTTGAGCTTTTTCAAATTCTAAAAGATTATGCTATAAAAGTGCTGCACTCTATTGAGATAATCATATGGTTTTTATTTTTCAATTTGTTAATGTGGTGTATTACACTGATTGATTTGCAGATATTGAAGAATCCTTGCATCCCTGGGATAGATGCAGAGAAAGCCTTTGACAAAATTCAACATCCATTTATGATAAAAACTCTCCAGAAAGCAGGAATAGAAGGAACATACCTCAACATAATAAAAGCTATATATGACAAACCCACAGCAAATATTATCCTCAATGGGGAAAAATTGAAAGCATTTCCTCTAAAGTCAGGAACAAGACAAGGGTGCCCACTTTCACCATTACTATTCAACATAGTTTTGGAAGTTTTGGCCACAGCAATCAGAGCAGAAAAAGAAATAAAAGGAATCCAAATAGGAAAAGAAGAAGTAAAACTCTCACTATTTGCAGATGACATGATCCTCTACATAGAAAACCCTAAAGATTCCACCAGAAAATTACTAGAAATAATCAATGACTATAGTAAAGTTGCAGGATATAAAATCAACACACAGAAATCACTTGCATTCCTATACACTAATAATGAGAAAACAGAAAGAGAAATTAAGGAAACAATTCCATTCACCATTGCAACGGAAAGAATAAAATACTTAGGAATATATCTACCTAAAGAAACTAAAGACCTATATATAGAAAACTATAAAACACTGGTGAAAGAAATCAAAGAGGACACTAATAGATGGAGAAATATACCATGTTCATGGATTGGAAGAATCAATATAGTGAAAATGAGTATACTACCCAAAGCAATTTATAGATTCAACGCAATCCCTATCAAGCTACCAACAGTATTCTTCACAGAGCTAGAACAAATAATTTCACAATTTATATGGAAATACAAAAAACCTCGAATAGCCAAAGCGATCTTGAGAAAAAAGAATGGAACTGGAAGAATCAACCTACCTGACTTCAGGCTCTACTACAAAGCCACAGTTATCAAGACAGTATGGTACTGGCACAAAGACAGAAATATTGATCAATGGAACAAAATAGAAAGCCCAGAGATAAATCCATGCACATATGGACACCTTATCTTTGACAAAGGAGGCAAGAATATACAATGGATTAAAGACAATCTCTTTAACAAGTGGTGCTGGGAAATCTGGTCAACCACTTGTAAAAGAATGAAACTAGACCACTTTCTAACACCATACACAAAAATAAACTCAAAATGGATTAAAGATCTAAACGTAAGACCAGAAACTATAAAACTCCTAGAGGAGAACATAGGCAAAACACTCTCCGAGATACATCACAGCAGGATCCTCTATGACCCACCTCCCAGAATATTGGAAATAAAAGCAAAAATAAACAAATGGGACCTAATTAACCTTAAAAGCTTCTGCACATCAAAGGAAACTATCAGCAAGGTGAAAAGACAGCCTTCAGAATGGGAGAAAATAATAGCAAATGAAACAACCGACAAACAACTAATCTCAAAAATATACAAGCAACTCCTACAGCTCAACTCCAGAAAAATAAACGACCCAATCAAAAAAATGGGCCAAAGAACTAAATAGACATTTCTCCAAAGAAGACATACAGATGGCTAACAAACACATGAAAAGATGCTCAACATCACTCATTATCAGAGAAATGCAAATCAAAACCACTATGAGATACCATTTCACACCAGTCAGAATAGCTGCGATCCAAAAGTCTACAAATAATAAATGCTGGACAGGGTGTGGAGAAAAGGGAACCCTCTTACACTGTTGGTGGGAATGCAAACTAGTACAGCCACTACGGAGAACAGTGTGGAGATTCCTTAAAAAACTGGAAATAGAACTGCCTTATGATCCAGCAATCCCACTGCTGGGCATACACACTGAGGAAGCCAGAAGGGAAAGAGACACGTGTACCCCAATATTCATTGCAGCACTGTTTATAATAGCCAGGACATGGAAGCAACCTAGATGTCCTTCAGCAGATGAATGGATAAGAAAGCTGTGGTACATATACACAATGGAGTATTACTCAGCCATTAAAAAGAATACATTTGAATCAGTTCTAATGAGGTGGATGAAACTGGAGCCTATTATACAGAGTGAAGTAAGCCAGAAGGAAAAACACCAATACAGTATACTAACGCATATATATGGAATTTAGAAAGATGGTAACAATAACCCGGTGTACGAGACAGCAAAAGAGACACTGATGTATAGAACAGTCTTATGGACTCTGTGGGAGAGGGAGAGGGTGGGAAGATTTGGGAGAATGGCATTGAAACATGTAAAATATCATGTAAGAAACGAGTTGCCAGTCCAGGTTCGATGCACGATACTGGATGCTTGGGGCTAGTGCACTGGGACGACCCAGAGGGATGGTATGGGGAGGGAGGAGGGAGGAGGGTTCAGGATGGGGAACACATGTATACCTGTGGCGGATTCATTTTGATATTTGGCAAAACTAATACAATTATGTAAAGTTTAAAAATAAAATAAAATTAGGGAAAAAAAAAAAAGAAAAGTGCTGTACTCAATATGCCAGCAAATTTGGAAAACTCAGCAGTGGCCACAGGACTGGAAAAGGTCAGTTTTCATTCCAATCCCAAAGAAAGGCAATGCCAAAGAATGCTCAAACTACTGCACAATTGCACTCATCTCACACGCTAGTAAAGTAATGCTCAAAATTCTCCAAGCCAGGCTTCAGCAGTACGTGAACCATGAACTTCCAGATGTTCAAGTTGGATTTAGAAAAGGCAGAGGAACCAGAGATAAAATTGCCAGTATCCATTGGATCATCGAAAAAGCAAGAGAGTTCCAGAAAAACATCTACTTCTGCTTTATTGATTGTGCCAAAGCCTTTGACTGTGTGGATCACAACAAACTGTGGAAAATTCTTAAAGATATGGGAATACCAGACCACCTGACCTGCCTCCTGAGAAATCTCTATGCTGGTCAAGAAGCAACAGTTAGAACCCGACATGGAACAACAGATTGGTTCCAAATAGGAAATGGATTATGTCAAGGCTGTATATTGTCATCCTGCTTATTTAACTTCTGTGCAGAGTACACCATGGGAAATGCAGGGCTGGATGAAGCACAAGCTGGAATCAATATTGCTGGGACAAATATCAATAACCTCAGATATGCAGATGACACCACCCTTATGGCAAAAAGCAAAGAACAAAAGAGCCTCTTGATGAAAGTGAAAGAGGAGAGTGAAAAAGTTGGCTTAAAACTCAACATTCAAAAAACTAAGATCATGGCCTCTGGTCCCATCATTCCATGGCAAATAGATGGGGAAACAATGGAAACAGTGACAGACTTTATTCTTGAGGGCTCCAAAATCACTGCCAATGGTGACTGTAGCCATGAAATTAAAGATGCATGCTCCTTGGAAGAAAAGCTATGACAACCTAGACAGCATATTAAAAAGCAGAGACATTACTGTGCCAACAAAGGTCTGTCTAGTCAAAGCTATGGTTTTTCCAGTAGTCATGTATGGATGTGAGAGTTGGGACTATAAAGAAAGCTGAGCGCCAAAGAATTGATGCTTTTGAACTGTAGTATTGGAGCAGACTCTTGTGAGTCCCTTGGACAGCAAGGAGATAAAACCAGTCAATCCTAAAGGAAATCAGTCATGAATATTGATTGGAAGGACTGATGCTGAAGCTGAAACTCCAATACTTTGGCCACCTGATACGAAGAACTGACTCATTTGAAAAGACCCTGATGCTGGGAAAGATTGAAGGCAGGAGGAGAAGGGGATGACAGAGGATGAGATGGTTGGATAGCATCACCAACTTGATGGAGATGAGTTTGAGTAAGCTCCAGGAGTTGGTGGTGGACCAGGAAGCCTAGCATGCTACGGTTCATGGGGTCACAAAGAGTTGGGCACAACTGACCAACTGAACTGAAGTGAATAAATAGAGTGAATTGCATCCCCCTTGTAGTAGAAGCCAGGTCCCTGGGAGATCACTCTTCCTCCAGTTTCTACAGCTAACATATCAGAACCTGAAATCTAGAGGGACAGACTTTGTTTTTAGCCAATATCACTTCTAATAAGAATAAAGTTCTCAAATGCAAGCATGGGGCTAATATATCTGGAAGAACAAGGGCAGATTTCTCTTGTCCAGGAAGGGCATCAGTAGAGGAGAGATTCAATGCCAGGTACCTCTTTACAACATAGTAAGGCTTGCATTAGACTTTCTTGCTTATGTAACTTTCTTGCTTATGTCTCTTTTAGTTACCAGTGATCTATCATGGCTTCCAATTCATGTGAATAATGATTATGGTTTGCTGTGTTCTGGTTGCTAAGGTTTTAGCACTTGGTGCTATAATCAAAATAATCAGTTTTTAAAATGAAGATTAAGTAGTTTTGTGAGCTATAGTTGATTTACAATGTTATGTTACCTGTATAGAAAAGTGATTCTGTTTTATATATTTTTGTTCATATTCTTTTCCATTATGTTTTATTACAGGATATTAAATATAGTTCCCTGTGCTATACAACAGGACCTCGTTGTTTATCCATTCTATATGTAACACTTTGCATCTGCTAGTGCCTAACTCCCAATCCAAACCTCCCATGCCATCCCTCTCCCTCAGCAACCACAAGTCTGTTCTCTGTGTCTGTGAATCTGTTTCATAGATAAGTTCGTATCGTATTTTAGACTCCACATATAAGTGATAATAATATGGTATTTGTCTTTCTCTTTCTGACTTACTTTGCTTAGTATGATAATCTCTAGGTCCATCCATGTTACTGCAAATGGCATTATTTCATTGTTTCTTTATGGCTGAGTAACATTTCACTGAATATATGTACCACATCTTTATCTATTCATCTGTCGATGGTTGTTTCCATGTCTTGGCTATTATAAATGGTCTTGCTATAAACATAAAGGGTGCGTGTATCTTTTTGAATTGTAGTTTTGTCCAGATATATGCCCAGGAGTAGGACTGCTGGATCTGGCAACTATTTTTAGTTTTTTGAGGAAACTCCATACCGTTCTCCAGTACTCTTGCCTGGAAAATCCCATGGACAGTGGAGCTTGGAAGGCTGCAGTCCATGGGGTCGCTGAGGGTCAGACACGACTGAGCAACTTCACTTTCACTTTTCACTTTCCTGCATTGGAGAAGGAAATGGCTACCCACTCCAGTGTTCTTGCCTGGAGAATCCCAGGGACAGCGGAGCCTGGTGGTCTGCCATCTATGGGGTCAAACAGAGTCAGACAGGACTGAAGTGACTTAGCAGTAGCAGCATACTGTTCTCCATAGTGGCTGCACCAGTTTACATTCCCACCAACAGAGTAGGAGGGTTCAAATAGGGATTAAGTATTAATAGATAAAAAAAAGATTCAGTTGACAATTACAACATTTTGTTGAAGATTTTTACATTCATATTCATAAGGAGCATTAATCTACAGTTTTCATTTCTTGTGATGTTGTTGACATTGAGTTGATGCCAACCTCATGAGCTGGGAGTGTTCTCTCATCTTCAAGAATAAGTTTGTGCAGACTTGGTGTTACTGATTCTTTAAATGTTTGGCAGAATTCTCCAATGAAGCTACCTGCACCTGGAGTTCCCTTTAATAAAAGGTTTTAAGCTATGGATTATTCAATATCATTCAACAACAAAAGCTGTTCTCATGATACTCCCTTATCCTTTTACTGACTACTGCAGCCTCTCTTTAATCCCTGATATGGGTGATCTGTCTTTTCTCTTTCATGCTTGGTCAGTCAGGCTATAAGAGTATAGATTTTATTGATCTTTTCAAAGAATCAGCTTTTAATTTCATTCCATTTTTCATTGCTTTTCTGATTTCTATTTTATTGATTACTTTTGGCTTAATTTTCTCTTTTGCTCTAGTTTTTTATGGTGAAAACTTAAATGATTTGAGGACTTTCTTCTTATTGAATGTAAGTATTTAACGCTATAAATTTCTAAGCACTACTTCAGCAGTATTCTGAAAATTTACATATATTGTTTTTCTTTTCTTTCCATTCAAAATTTTATGGTTGTGAACATTTCATTCATTTCAAAAGGGAATAACTTAAACCTGTGGAGTTTTTTGTTGTTGATGTTAATCTCTGGTTTATTTAGGAGCTATGCTACTGCTTAGCTTCCAACCATTTGAGGATTTTCCAGATATCTTTCTGTTATCAATTTCTAGTTTAATTTCTTTACGGTGAAAATATATATTTTGTTATGATATCAAATATTTATAATTTATTAAGGTTTATTTTGTGACCCAGAATATGGTTTATCCTGATGACTGTCTCATGGACACATGAAAAGAATGTGTATTCTGCTGTTATTGGCTGAACCAATCCATAAATATTCACTAGGTCAAGTTGAATGATAGTACTATTCAGGTCTTCTCTTAATCAATTTTCTGTTTATCTGTTCTATATTTTACTGTGAGAGGAGTATTTAAATCTTTATTATACTGGATTTGTCTATTTATTCTTTCAGCTTTATGAGCCTCTGCTTTAGGTCCTCTGAAGTTCAACTGTTGAGTATACTCACAATTAGAAAGGCTATGGATTTTAGGTTAATAGACCATCTATCACCATGTAATCAGTCACCCAGGTGGCACAGTGGTAAAGAACATGCCTGCCAATGCAGGAGATGCAAGAGACACAAGTTTGATCCCTGGATCAGGAAGATCCCCTGGAGGAGGAAATGGCAACCCACTCCAGTACTCTTGCCTAGGAAATCCCATGGACAGAGGAGCCTGGTGGGCTACAGTCCATGGGGTCACGAAGAGTCCGACATGATTAGGCTACTGAGCACACACGTACAGGCACCATGTAATGTTTCTCTTCCTCCCTGGAAATATTCCTTTTTAAAGTCTATTTTTCTAATACGTAAATGATTAGTGAGTGTTTGGTTCATGTTTGCATGGTCTGTCTTTTCTCCATCCTTTTATTTCTAACTTGTCTATGTAGAGTTTCTTGTCGATACAGTTGAAACTTGTTTTTATCCAATCTATCTTTTAATTGGTATGCATTCTCTGTGTTTTTAACCTCCAGGACATCACAAATAACTTCTGTGACACTGGGACAGAAGACCTCAGGGAGGCCTCAGCCTTTGATGAGAAACATCCTGAACAAATGCCAAACATATCCTTGAGTGGTGCCAGAAATCTCTCCCTGTCTTTTTTTTTGTTTTACCAGTTGTCTTAATTAAAACAAACAGTAATTTCTGTTCAAGGAGTAAGCAATTTTCTTTCCAATTGTCTCCAACTTTTTAAAAATTAGTTATACATTTTATTTAAATAACTATCTATTCCACTTCCTAGGTGGCTCACTGGTAAAGAATCTGCCTGCTGACAGGAGACGTGGGTCCGATCCCCGGGTTGGGAAAATTCCTTGGAGTAGGAAATGGCAAGCTGCTCCAGTAGTTTTGCCTGGAAAAGTCCATGGACAGAGGAGGCTGGTGGGCTACAGTCTGTGGGGTCACAAAGAGTCTGACACAACTAGGCACAAACATTTCAAACAAAGCTGAAAAAAAAATAGTATGGTTTCCAAATAATAATTCTCTCTTTAATGTGAGAAAATTATCAAAAAGACTTCTGAAAGCAAGTTGTAAATTTTCATGTTTTTTTTTAAATCAAAGCTCAAAAGAGTAATAACTTTATTTATATTACATATTTTGGCTGAAATATCCTTTGAAATACTTCATTTTTTAATTCCATAAGCTATAAAGCCCTAGATGAGGTGTACCTCAGAAATCCTTCCACCCAGTGTCTGTTAAATTGTAGCTTTTTCTTTTAATTTTTAAATCTTTCATAAAAGTGATAGGCAGCAAAGTTTCATTTTTATGGCCAAAGATACCCTCTCCCAAAGTACTGCAAACCTTTCCTTGTTCTATGTAATAAACATTTTAATAAATGTCATGGGTTGGCCCCCGTATCATATGAGAACAACACTGGAATCGCCACTCTTGTGGTTGAGATTTAAATGACCAAATACTCATTCAAAGAAATATTACTCTAGAGTACTGATTTTTTTTTGAAAAGGTAATTGATATTATCTCTCTAGAAAGAACAAACACTGTGGTATAAAATAAAACCACGGTGCTTAACTGAAACTCAAAACTGCCATCTGTCTTAAAAAACGCACGGTACTGAACAGGCCCTCTGCCCTACCTGACTGTTCTGTTGATGAATGTACATTTTAGGAGACATCACTGCTTACCTAGAGGTGAGGAAGGATCAGGGACCAAGGATGTTCATAAATATCAATTTGTCATTTTATGAAGAGGGACAATTCCTGCTGGTAGAAGAGGAGCCATCAGACATTTTCCCACATCAGACATCATACCCAAACCAAAGACTGCTGACAGCCCTTTGATGGGCTCGAGAGGCCTACACAGGCCAAAGGAGAAGCAGTCTTTCTCCCCAGTCCAGGTCCTGGCTTCCTTGCTGCTGGGCTAGCCAGGCCACGGGTGGTGTGGTTTGGAGCTTTCAATGCTGGGGGACACTCTGAGTTCAAGGAACTGGGTGTCCCTTTTATGTTGCATCCAGGCCTCACCATACACAAAGTCAGACGCACCACGGCTGCACTGGCCTCCTCTTCAGCTTAGACTAGAGAGTGAAGGGCTCACCCAGGAGCAGAGGATGGCCTGCCAGCTTCCCAAGGGTGGTGGGGCCTATAAGGAAAAAGATGGTTCTTGCCACTGAAACTCACTTTGAGAGTCTTAAGTCAGAGCATCAGGGGAAAAGGTGCCTGGGCAGGGGATAGCGTCGGGGGACTGGGGCCTAAGTAGTAAAACACGGAACCCTTCCTAACAAACCTCAAGAGCGCACAACAGTCAGACCCAAAGTAGAACCCTCACGTGTAAAATGTAGGGCTGGGATCAGCCTGTGTTCCCCAAGGTTGTCCATTCTCCCAGAACTCTGACACTGCCAGGTCCAAAGTGTGCAAGGCCCCTCCTGCCAACACAGAAGAGGGTGGCTTACAGCTCAGGCTCAGAACGTCCCCTGGAGGGAGGGGGGCTTTGGGCCCAGCAGCTGGGGAGAAGCTGTTGCTGCTGCTGCTAAGTCACTTCAGTCGTGTCCCACTCTGTGCGACCCCATGGACTGCAGCCTACCAGGCTCCTCCATCCATGGGATTTTCCAGGTAACAGTACTGGAGTGGGGTGCTATTGCCTTCTCCTGGGGAGAAGCTGTAGGAAGGGGCAATTATACATCCATTCGTTATTTTTGAGGTGAAGCACAGCCCAGGTGCATTTATTCTTCCCCCTCCCCCATTCCAGGCTGAATCTGCCTGGGGGGCAGGCATTCACCTTTCAGTAAAGGGCAACTGGGAGCCTATGGTAGGTGGTGGGGAAAGGAAGTGTAATCAGAACATCATTTGTTAAAGTCTTATAAGCCCTCCCATCTCTACTCTCCACAATTCTCACTATTTAAAATGAAATATGTTCCTTTAAGAGATGTAATTACTGTATTATACGCTAAACTAGCTTACAATAATGAGGTGAGGAGAAATTAATCAAAGGCCATCAGAGACCTTCTGTCTTTGGGAAGGAAACCTGCATGTCTCGAAAATCTCAGTGCTGAAAAGCACGGCCACAGAGGTCCTATGCTGCCTGCTCAGGCAGGAGCACAGTGAAGAAAACCTCTGAGTGGAGGGGAAGACCAAAACATGACAAGGAGCCAATAAAAAACTGGTGAAGCGAAGTGTTAGTCATTCGGTTGTGTCTGTCTCTTTGAGACCCCGTAGACTGTACCCGCCAGGCTCCCCTGTCCATAGAATTCTCCAGGCAAGAATACTGGAGTGGGTAGCCATTCCCTTCTCCAGGGCATCTTCCTGACCTAGGGATCGAACCCTCATCTCCTGCATTGCAGGAGATTCTTTACCATCTGAGCCACCAGTGAAGTTGGATAAAAAACTGGTTATGTTGGTCAAAGAATATGGAGGGGAAGAACCCCAGGCATCTGTGGGTAAGTCTGGGGAAGTAGGCGAGTGAAAGATAGATCCAGAATACCATTATTTTCAGACCCATAAAACTCACTGACTTTAACAATTATAGCACACTCTTATCTCACCAAGAGGCAAACTCAGTCACCAAGCACTCCATGGGAAACTGGGTTCAAGACCTAGGGGTCCTTCCTTTATATGGAATGACAATAACCTTCTTTCTACCCTTGGGCTGCTATGAAAGACATCACATGTAGAGAGCAGATTTATTCATTGGCAAAATACCATGTCTATATTTAAAAATCTGTTTGCACCAGTTACAGAGAACCGTGACCGTCATGAATTTTCAGATGTGGCAATAAGAAATGAGCCTCTGCTTCGCCTGGATGTAGCTGTGACATCAGACTCCCCACTCAGAAACTGGCAAAGTGTGACAAAAGACAAACTGAGTGGTCAAACCTGGGCTATGCTTCTCTTCCCCAGCTGGGGAAGCCCACAGACCAAGTTACTGTCAACACTGAGTGAGTCAAAGAAATTCTACTCTGGAAATTCTTCCCCTGAATCCAAAAGTGCCACATGATACACCAATGACTGGGAAGAATAACCCCTCTCAGCCTGAAATTGATACTCAGTTACCATGGTGATATTTTAAAGGGGAAAAAAAAAAGTGACACCGTAGAAACCATTTTTCAGTTTAAAAAAAAAACTGCTGGGTCAGATTTTGGAAACCATTTTTTCCAGTAATGGGAGTCTCAGACTCATCTGAAAGTCATACACAAGTTATAAAAAGATGTTCAGACGCACAAAATGTTAATACAATTTCAGAGAGTATGGGTACACAGAAGCTTCCTATGGACCGTCAGGGGATCCTATGGTCCAGAGGTAAGAATTCTTGATCTAATCCAACATCCTCATTTCACAGGTGAAGGAACCAAAGCCAGAGAAGTGACATCAAGGCTGTCCCAGTGCTGGGATAACAGGCTCTGAGAAGTAGGGAAGAGTAACAGAAGATGCCTAGGAGAAATGGAGATGGCCTTACGTTCTGTTTACACAATAAACAACTGGGCCACTAAAACTCACACCCTAACCATGACACGCTTGTCACCAAGTAAATTCAGAAGAACACACACACATATAAAAGCAAGGGCTTCTATTCTGGGGACCAACTGAGACAAGTGACCATGGTGATGATGGTGAGTGGGCATGAATGAGGGGGCTCCCCCGCTGGCAAAGGGGCAGCCCCCGCAGCCCGAGGGTGGAAGAGGCTAAGTGTGAACGATGAGAAGGTCCTAAGACCCAACGAGGCAAGACTGCTTGAGATGACCTCTTTAATCCTTAGATCGCTTAGAGTGCAATCCCCCTTTATGTATTTATAACATCATCTTTTTAACAGTCTTTTATTATCCACTAAGCAGGGAGTGTGCTGAGCACTCGGGTGACAGAGAGAAATGAAGACAGTCTCAGGCATGAGAGCTGATGGCCGACTGGGGAGGACAGGCTTGTCCCAGACAAAGCCCCTGCCATGTGAGAAGGACGTGGCAGTAACAAGGGGCCACGGAGAAAGGAGTGGAAAACCCTGTGAAGCTGGGGCTGGAGATGGAGACTCAGCCGTGGCGACGTGGGACAGACTTCAGAGGCGCGAGTGGAAACCAACCAGAGTGAGAAGCGCTGTGCAGAGGGGGAGCGAGAGGAGGAGAAGAGCAGCGTGCAGCCTGGGCGGCTGAGGACGAAAGTGTGTTCAAAGCGGACCGCACTTCAGTGGGGCCAGTGCGTGGGCAGGTCGTGCAGGGAGAGCATTAGGCTGACGACATGCAGAGGGTCCATGCTGGAGCGGGGTGGGAGCCCAGCTGCTGTGCCCTAGAGTTTCAGCTTCTTGTCTCTCAGGCAAGAAGGAAGCCAGTGAGACATGGTTTTTTCCCAGTTCACTGTCAGTCTGGTCAATGAGGGCAGATAATGTGAACGGGGCAGGAGCAGGGAACCAGTTAAGAGAACTCTGGAACCATGCAGGCAAGATATGACCTTAGGATGACGAGGAGAGGTCGACTGGAGATAGAGTTAGGGACAGAGCTGATCGTGGGACAACGCACGTGGACTCGCAGATTTCCAGCCTGGCTGACGGGACTGGAGGAGAGATGGGACCTGGAGGAGCCTGGACATTCACTGTCAGCGAGCAGTGCCCCTGCCTTGAAACGGACCCCCTGAGACATCCTTGAGTCTTTGGGGTCCACTGAGGATCAGAAGAAGCCTCACTCTCCAGCCTTCACGCTCCAGCCTGGAATACGGTTTCCGGTTTCTTCCACCTCTCCCCTTCCTGTGTGTCAGGTCACCTCCTTCTACAGACACCTCCCTCATCTCCCCACCCCCCAACAGTATTCACCCCTATTGTCACACTTATCACTTGAGCTAGGATGAGTTCTGATGATGGCCTTGGCTTTTAACTCTGTGAATCACCATTGTCCTTAATTATTTGCAGTCAGTGTTTGTTTAAATATTGCCAACAGTAATGATTCTTTTGCAATTCTATCCCCACACTAAACTGAGGGTGTTCTGATATCAGGGTCCATAAATAACTTACTTGCATATCCCCAGGACCTAATACCTCCATAAATAATTGATTAATTAATTGACCAAACTAACTATGGGAGCTGGAACAAAACCCAGGAGGAACCCTAACCATCCAGACTCCTAATGCCCCCAACATCTGGCCTGGTTACAGCTTTATAGGTTAGAACCTAAGAAGATGCTAGTTTTGCCTTCTGTGAATGAGCCCAGCCCCCAAAGACACAGCCCCAGTCTGCCACACCCCTGTGGCCACCCTTCCTAAGACACAAAAAGCATATCTACAATCATAATTGTCAAGACTTAAAAGCAACCTCAGTGTCCTTTACTTGGTGACGGAATAACAAAATGCAGTACATCAGATAATGGAATACTGTTCAGTGGTAAAAAGAAATGAGCTGTCAAGTCACAAAAAGGCGTGGCAGAACCTTAAACACGTGTTACTAAGTGAAAGAAGCTGATCTGAAAAGGCTGCAGGCTGCATGATTCCTACAATCTGACAGTCTGGAAAAGGCAAAACCATGGCAACAATAAAAAGATCAGTGGTTGCCAGGGACTCGGAGGGAAAGAGAGAAGAATGACTAGGTAGAGCGTGGGGGATGTTTAGGACAGTGAAACTATTCACATGGCACTATAATGGTGGTGACATCTCATTACATAAATTTGCCTAAGCCCACAGAACAGACAGCACAAAGAATGAACCCTAATAAACTACAAACTACAATTTTTATAGTCAATAAAAATGCATCCATTTCTGGACACCTGAGAGCAATACAACACTGTTAATCAACTATATTACAATATAAATTAAAAAAAATTTTAATGTACAGTGATGAAAAATAGTATCTGTTCATCAATTATAACCGTGTACCACATTCACACAAGATATTGATAACAGAGGGAACTGGGGGAGGTTGGAAGGGCATATGGGAACTCTGGACTTTTTCCTCCATCATTTCTGTAACATTAGAACTGCCCTCCCACAAAAATGGTGTCTATTAAGAAATATCAAAGGTGAACCACAGGAAGTGAAGGGCCATAAGCCTGGAGTTTATGAAGGGCACTGTTTTGTATAACTCCTCTGTACACATGTGGGAGCAGGCCTGAGACTTGGCATACACTTATGTGATCTCCCTGCTCAAGAACCAGCTTGCATCCATGACAGTCTGGCAAGGGACCAGGCTTGGGATACATGGCTCATGGACAGATGCACACGCTCTACTGTCTAAGACCAGGATGTGTTAACCTTGGGTCCCACAGAGAAGTTCCAGGCCTGTTTTGTGTATATGGTTTTAGCCCAGATTTGAAGCCTTCCCTGACTTCTGAAGGGCAGGACACAGAGAACTTTCAGGATGCTGGGCACCCTAGGATGCTTCTTGCAGCGCTCAGCAGGCTTCCCTTCCTTCAAACGATCACTGGCTCCAAGCGCCATGCCAGGCTGGGGAGTAAGAGAGATGCATGAGACACAGCCTAGCTGCATGAAGGTTGCGTCAGTGATGAAGATATCATGTCAACAGCAGACGGGGGGATGCAGGCACGGTGCTAGCAAGGAACACAGGAGCCCCCCTGCAAGAGGCGAGAGGCCTCCAAGGAGCTGTCGACCAAAACACTGCATGAGACTTGAAATTATAAGCAACCTGCACGGTTGCTCATCTGTCATCATCCCCTGCCGAGCCCTACCCAGCTCCGTGTTCTTTCTGCCTGCGACCTTGGGAACCCCGCCCCCACCCTCCTCACCTTCACTGAGGAAGGCAATCCAGGCAGAGTCTTGGGTTCTGAATCCCTCTGTAGGAACCGATTTTTCCCTCTGAACGGAGGGCACCAGCTAGCTTTGTGCCCCAGTGAAGGGCACTACCGTCCGGTCCGCTAATATCTCTGCTTTAACAAAAGTGATACTTCTCAGAGGCAAAAAGGCTGGGGTCAGCTAGTGCCGGCCACTTAATGAATAGGAATTCTGTTCAAAACACGCCTTTGTTTTTCCCTGGGATCAAAGAATGGTAGAGAGAGAGCAGGGCCTTCAGATACCATCCAGCCCTGTGGTCACTTATCCAGCCAGCAGGACCCTGGCAGGAGCCCCGAGGGTCCGCACTTTGACACCACCCACAAAAAAGGCTGCTGACCCAGGGTAATCAGATCATTAGCATCTGAAAAGCAGCAAAAACACCCTGTGGCAACCAGTGGTGTGAAAAACAGGTGATGGGCACCCTTCACTTCAGATCTCCTCTGCTCCCTTCATCTCCACGCCTGTCTCTCTCCTGCAATGGCTTGGCCCCTGCCCTCCTGACTTTCCCACCTCCTCCCCTTACAACTCCTGCTTCCTCTCTTCTCCCCAGATTAGGAATCTGGAGAACTCAAAATAATTTATGAGCTTTTATCATCCCCTTTCTTAATTTTAGAATTAAGTGGGAACGTTCAGATGCCCGCTTCCCCCCCACCCCAAAATGACATTTATTTCTTTCTGGTTCTGTTTTCACAATGACAGAGAAACAGCTCCGCTGGGTGGTTTTGGTTGAGCAAGAAGTGGGGGTTCCACCCGAGCTGGCCACAGCACAATGGCAGTCACTGCCCGAAGCTCGGCCCTTCTCACCACCCCCTGACCGGGCACAAATGGAAAAGAGGCTTCCTGATCAAACCAGCCCATTCTCTCTCTGAGCTTCTGGAAGCATCCAGAGCCTGTGGCCATGTGCACGGGAGACCAACCTTCTCAATGGGGCACGAGGCCCAACTTGGCTTTACTCTCCAAGGGGAACAATTTAAGAGAAGAAAATCATCTTGGTACAATGGCCCCAAGCCACACACCCCAACACCAAACAGCTCCTGAGAACACACACTGAAACTACTCAGCCTCTTACCTGGGCACTGACCACAGCCAGGATGGTCCTACTGTTGGCCTCGGTGAAGCACTCCATTATCCCCAGGCTCAGCTCACAGAACCTGCCTCCAGTGGTCCCCCAGCTTCTCTCGTGCCCACTGTTGGGGACGCTGTGTCCACTTCTCCTGTCCTCCCCTGCACATCCAGCTGCCAGGGCCCTCGCTCTGCACCATGCACTGCTCTGGTTTGTATGTGGCCTCTGCACCACTCCACCATGGCCCTGGACCTCGCCACCACCGAGACTCCTAAATTGATGTTAGCATTTTGGAAGAAATTCCTCTCTGTGCCTTGGTGTTCTTATCAGCAAAACAGGATTAAAAAGCATACATTCCAACATTCTAAAGCAACGTGACAAAGAATGCGATAATATCGGCAAAGCACCCGGCACACTTTACTGCCCGATAAAGATTACTTTTCCTTCTCTTGCCAGCCCCAAAAGCTTCAATACGTTTCTAGAGCATACCCAAGACCCGCCAGAGTGAACAGTCAGGCCTTTGACCCCGAGCTAGCAAGGCAGCTCCTGTCATCTGTCAGCTCCTTCTTGCTGAGAAGGTCGCTTGAGCTCAGACAGGCCCAGCTGGGCCCCAGGGGTGCCTCTCCAAGGCACCATCACTCCTGCGAAGAAATGGTCTCTTCCTTCCTGGGGTCAATGGCTCTTGACAGGGAAAATGTTCCCCATCCCTGCCCTAAACACTTGGAGAAAAAGAAGTGACTGTCTAACCCTTGGGGAGAAGATAAGGATCATTAGTTGGGGTCAAAAGGGAACAATCTGGCATCAATCATGTCATGGAACCAAGATGGCAAAACTCAGGCGTTCACCTGACCCACCCCATGGGGCCAGGCTCTGCAAGTATTCTTCAAGATGGAAACGGCTGTTTTCTACAGTGAGTATCATAGGGATGCAACAAAACTGCAGCAGAGAAAATGGTTTTTAAAACAACTGTTCTCAGAGTTTATTCACTCACCAAGGGAGAGGAGGGACCACAGTAAAAGAAAAATCATGTTGTTATTTTTATAATTAAGTGCAGCAAACCTTAAATACCGGTTTTGTCGTGGGGAGCAAACTCACGTCTGAACCAAATGTTTGTACACATCAAAAGGACAAGCTGCCTCCTTATCCTCCCCGACCTCCTGACTCTCCCTCTGGGTTTATTTCCAGGTCCTGTGCTGAGGAGGGCTGAGCAAGCAGTCGTGCAGTGAGAAGACGAAACGAGCCGAGAGTGACTGCTCTTGTCCACTCCACGGTAAAAGCTAGCTAAGCCCAACGTCCTGAAGAACTCAGGAAACAATTTGGATTCAGCTTCTGGAGGACTCCATCAGAGAGAAGAGGACCAGAACACAGACATCTCAGTGGAATTGGTATTTCTAGACCTGATACTTAATCAGTACACATGTCCTAATGAAATCAGCTGTTGGCCTGGTTGTAAGTCCTCCCATGGCACAGGGAGCTGTACAGAGACACTGGCAAAGTTATGGTTTTTCCAGCAGTCATGTACAGATGTGAGAGGTGGACTATAAAGAAAGCTGAGTGCCAAAGAATTGATGCTTTTGAACCGTTGTGTTGGAGAAGACTCTTGAGAGTCCCTTGGACTGCAAGGAGATCAAACCAGTCAATCCTAAAGGAGATCAGTCCTGAATATTCACTGGAGGGACTGATGTTGAAGCTGAAACTCCAATACTTTGGCCACCTGATGCGAAGAACTGACTCCTTGGAAACGACCCTGAAGCTGGGAAAGATTGAGGGCAGAGAAGAAGGGGACAACAGAGGATGAGATGGTTGGATGGCATCCCTGACTCAATGGACATGAGTTTGAGTAAGCTCCGGGAGTTGGTGACAGACAGAGAAGCCTCGCGTGCTGCAGTCCATGGGGTCACAGAGAGTTGGACACAACTGAGCAACTGAACTGACAGTGACACCTCACAGGGAAGGGGGCTTGTGACTCTGAACAATCACTTACAAGCAGTCACTTTAGGGGAGAGGCACTGCATCCTGGCCTCAAAGATGAACATACGGGACTTCCCTGGGGGTCCAGCGGTTAATATTCCACACTTCCATTTCAGAGGGCGCGGGTTCAAGCCTCAGTCAGGGAACTAGGATCCCACGTGCCTTGTGGTGTGGCCAGATAAATAAATAATAAAATCTTCTTTTAAAAGAAAAAAAAAAAGATGAGCACAATACACTGCTCCCATGAGGAGCTTTGAGTCTAAAAAGGAGAGAGAGATTCACAGATACCTTCAGCTATTGACGTAGTTGTAAGTCCTCCCATGGAATAAGGAGCTGTATAGTGACACCGTTCAGAGAGGAGAGCAGGTAAACTCTGGGAAAATGAGTTGGTTACTCAGGTGAATAGCATTCACCCAGCCAACACTCTGTCCCTACAGTATGTACCAGGCTCGGGCCGTTTCAGGCTCACTCAGTATACTCCGTGACCTGCCACGGTGGTGCCACATGTCAGCCAGTTAAAGGGCTCCAGCCTTGCCCGCCCTGCTCCCAACCCCAGCCTAGAAGGCCTGCTTCCCGGATCCAGCTGACTCTGACTTCCCTGCTCCTCCAGGGCCTCAGTAACAGCTCCACGTGGGGGGCCACCTGACTCACCTGGTTTCCTCCAAGGGAAAGCCCTGGATTTTCAAGGAGCCAGGGCGAGGAGCAGCTGAAGAGGAAACCGTGGGCCACGCTGGGCTTCCTGAGTGCGAGCTCACCCTCAGTGCCTCCACCATCCAGCTGCCCTGCACTCTGGGCCAAGGGAGGCTTTAGAAAAAGAGTCACAGGGACTTCCCTGGGGATCCAGTGGTTAAGAATCTGCCTTGCAAGGTAGGGACACGGGTTCAATCCACGGTCGGGGAACTAAGAGCCCACATGCTGTTGGACAACTAAGCCCTCAGGTTACAATTACCAAGCCCATGCGCCACAACAAAGACCCCGTGCACCCAACGAAAGTAATAATAAATTAAATTAAATTTTTTAAAAAGTCACAACTACAGGACACTGAGAAGGAAAGGCAAGCAAGGGTGTGCCCTTGCAACATCACAATACAGTTGTCAAGTCACCATGAATCTGGGCAGACCTGCTGTGGGTTGGTTATTTCAGGCAGGGTAAGTGGGTCAGCTTCCGACTACAGGTGACAGCAGTGGGGAAGGGAGGGGAGCTTAAAGCACCTTTGTACAGGTGGTGTACCACCCACCTGCCCTAATGCCCAGGCTCCACACACACTCCCCCCAGACTCAGAGAGTGACTCCCACCCCTTCCCAAGCTCAGAAGGTATTTCCAGGAGTAAAAACGGGAGCGCGGGATAACAGGGTACGGGGCTGGCTCTGCCACACCCTCCCTGTGAACCACGATCTAGGCGGCCTCTCCAGGTACAAGGCTGTGAGGGCAGGTGCCCACAGAACCAGGACTGGGGGCCCGGCACGGGTGGCTGCCTTCGCTGCCCCCCCCCGGACGGTCTCCCTTGGGCTCCGCCCCGCCTCCACACAGATCGGAGCCACAGGCATGGAAACTGTCCTCAGTAATCTCTGTGGTCGGACAGCAGGGCCCCAGCCTTCACCACACCCCCTGGGGGGCTAAAGCTCCGTCCTCAGGAAAGAGACTGAATACCCATCATTATAGCACACTCAGAGGCTCCCTCAAACACTGACTGCAGACGAAGGTGCCATTAGAACAAAACCGAGGGCCCAAACCCTTGCTTTGCCCTTCAAGGAAGGGGTGGTGGGGGGTTGTTTCGTTTTTCTCCCAGGCTAAAAATTATGAGACTTGTTTTTTAGATTCTCACTGGGACCTGAGACAATTTTAGCCTCATCCCACCCGTTCATACCTGTATTTAGAGAATGTAGAAGCCAAGTCGGCCCTAAGTCAGGGAAGAATTTTTAGCAGCTACATGAGTCAGGTCAGAATTTAAACAGCTAAGCTTCTTCCCCTCACCGCACTCTCCAGGCCAGGACTACACGTGGCATGGGAGGGGCCGGCGGGTACAGCCACACCCACCTTCGACAGCAAAGCAAATCAACGGAAACTGGTTGCACGTTTTCCGAGGCAGCATGTGTTGAAGGAAAAAGACTCGTGAAGAGACAAAAGTTTTGAGGATCAGCAACAAAAAGGAAGCAATGAGAGGCGTGGGTGCCTGGAGAAGAGGAACCTTCGTGATGGAGAACGAGCCACAGGTGGGGTTGTCACGTTACCTGATTTATTCCAAAACAGCCCAGCTAATGCGCGGTTCCCTTGATTTTCTCATGCTGGAAAATGCACAGAAATCACCTGGGAGCTAGCAGAATGGAGACCTGGAGTTGGTCCATCTGGGTGGGCCCGAGGTTCCACCGGACTCAGAGGCCCAGGACCATGCTGGGAGAAGCACCAACCTTGGTCCAGGTCAACACCTGGATTGCTAGGAGAGCCCCCTCCAGCAGGTATGGCAAGTTAGAATCTGAAGGCCGCACTGAGGGTGGATACCACGAGAGCCTCCGCTCCCAAACCTGCTCCTCAGAGCCCAGTACCCAGCATCACAGACGATTCAGTGCTTGCCCAACGGTGAAATGTACGGTAATCAAGATGTCACTAAGATAGGCAGTCCGCCATTTCCCCACGCATAACCTCTGAGCCAGCCGTTTATCTAAAATAGGGGTAACATAGAACCCACTTGCTCCTGTGAAAATACTTGGAGATGCATTTTACTAGCACTGATCATGACTTTTTTTCACCTGGTCTGCTGTGCAGTGCTTAGTCGCTTCAGTCATGTCCAACTCTTTGCGACCCCATGGACTGTAGCCCGCCAGGCTCCTCTGTCCATGAGGATTCTCCAGGTAAGAACACTGGAGTGGGTTGCCATGTCCTTCTCCAGGGATCTTCCTGACTCAGGGATCAAACCCGGGTCTCTTACGTCTTCTGCATGGGCAGGAGGGTTCCTGACCACTAGTGCCACCTGGGAAGCCCTTTCACCCGGTAATGAAACAAAAGGGTCCAGTGGGGTGTGGACTCCCCTGACTCACACCTGAGTCTCACATTCAACAAACAGATTAAACTAGAGCAAAACACACCATGCTGAGCGGCCAGGAAGAGAAGAGGGCAGGTGTGAGGTCCCCGCAGCTCGGAGACACTGGTTTGCTGTGCTGAGTGGAGCAGCAAGCAGGGCCAGGTCACAGCCGGAAGTGGCCCCCTCCTCATGGCCGGAAGTGACCTCTCCTCATGGCCGGAAGTGCCCCCCTCCTCAAACTACTCCTGCTCCTCCAGCAGGCACACTGCCTCGTCGGCTTGCCCTTGATTCCGCACATACTAAAAACCCTGGGTCATTTTCAATGACTGGCCTCCCAACTATAAAACACACCACCCAGTAAAATCCCAGATTCTTCCAAACTACCCCCACCCCCACCCAAAGCATGGTCACCTGGGTGGCTCTAGTGTTAGGACAACGAGCCTCAGGGTCCGCACTGGGAGCAAGGCCCCACCTCTCCTCCTGGCGTTCGGAGTGCATGAGCACGCCTGGTTGGCTCACGGAAGACTCCATCATGACTAACATTTTGAGTCATGCATTCTACACCGGGTATTCTTGCCTGGAGAACCTCATGGACAGTCCCCCCGGCGGACTACCCAACATGCACTCAAATACACACATTTCAGAACCCCCTGCCTTTCTTTCTTCTCATACCATTGATCACTGTCACACTCTGTACTTTACTTTTTTACCCTGTTTATCATCTCTCTCTCCGACTCGCACTGCAGTGGAAGGTCCACAGAGATCAAGGACTTTTGTCTAATTCATGCATTGCTGTGGCCCCAGGTCCTTAAACAGTGGCTGGCACATAACAATACAGAATACATTTCTGTGAAATGAATGAAAGTTCCCTCCCTCCCTCCTCTTCCTCTTATCCTATGAATAGAGCATTTGATCTGTTTCCACCCCCTTCTTTTTTATAATTTCTGAGAGCTAGGAATAACTTTCACGATCTTTAAGACAGATAAAGTGTCACACACACCCACCCACCTTCTGCCTAATTCCTTAAGAACTCCAACCCAGGTCTGGGCATAAAATAGTCACAAGCTTGCTTCACACCCTTGTTAGGAATTAAGGAAACATGAATTCATTTCAACTAAATTAATGGCAGAAGTCACAAGTTCAGAAACAATGCCTCTGATGTGGTAGCAAAAGGACATTTTCCTTAGTGGGTAGGAGGGGAGAGAACAACTTTTGAAAACACCAGCTGTCAGAAAAAATACCTCTGTCTTTGGTGTTTTATATAAAGATGTGTTCAACCTATTTTCAAAATTGCCATGTTTAACTGACTTTGGAAGTGATAATAAAAGTCAAATTTTTGTCATTTGCATTTTATGTTTATTTTGAGGTAAGATGCTAATTCAAAATACCAAGAGGAGACAAAAATATTTTTTTGGTATCTGTCCATGGTACCAGTAGAACACAAAATGCCCGTTTTCAGAAATGTATAAAAAGCTCTCTGCTGCCATACAGAAAACAAATTTATGGTTACCAAGGAGGAAAGGGAGGTTGGAATTGACACATACACACTACTATATATAAAAGAGATAATTAATAAGGACCTACTGTATAAGCACAAGGAACTCTACTCAATACTCTGTAATGACCTATATGAGAATAGAACCTAAAAATGAGTGGATATGTGTGTGTGTGTGTGTGTGTGTGTGTGTATATATAAATATATATATATATATATTTAACTATTTAATTCCCTTTGCTGTATAGCAGCAACTAACACAACGTTTTAAATCAACTATACTCCAATAAAGATTAATTTAAAAATAATAAAAACAGTTAAAATAACCCAAGACTATTAAAAAAAAACTCTCTGCTGCAACCAACTTAGGTGGGAAGGGAAGAAAGAAAAACAGGAAGAGGAGAAGATGTAAGTGCTGCCTCCCCCAAAAGTGGAGTTTTCCCCTTTTTTCCCAGCCACATTTACAACTTAAGGAAATTTCACAATCTTAATAGAAGGGCCACATGTTAATACCCCCTTTCTTTTCACTGTCTCCTCCCAAACCCTGTAGTCTTAGAGTTTTGGCTCACTTGAAGAGTTTGGTCCAAAAGAGGCCTTTCAAGAGCTGATTAGAGCTGACTGCAGAAATTCCTGAGGCAATTTACTAAGAAAAGAGATGCAGAGAGCAAACACAGAAAGCAACAATGATTTTCCCCACTCCCCTCTTCCTTCAAGTCCTGTTGCTTTTCTCTTTCAGTGAAAGAAAAAAGCTGAAGGAAATGAAGGTTTATTTCCAATACCAGCAGAATAATACTCTAAAAGCTTAAAAAAGAAAAGAAAAGAAATTATGCTTTTCAAAAGCAAAAAGACTAACAATGCCTCTAGCCCAGCACAGCACAGGAAAACTATCATTACAAGTAGCTTGAATTTCCAGAAAAGTCTGAATACTCTCCTGATGCCACAAGGGAGGAAGGACCCAGGACACGAGAGATGGGAGCATTTTGCTGGGATCTTCCCAGGTGGCACAGTAATAAAGAATACACCTGTCAGTGCAGGAGACATGGGTTCTATCCCTGGGTGAGGAAGATCCTCTGGAGGAGGAAATGGCAACCCACTCCAGTAGTCTTGCCTAGGAAATCCCACAGACAGAGGATCCTGGGGAGCTACAGTCCATAGGGCCATAGAATAGGTGCATGGGGGCAATTCATGGTGCTGTGATGGTCCTTTAATGAGATCATTACTAATGCCTGCCTACATATATGAAACACAAATCATTCTCTAATATTTCAGTTAGTCTGGTCTACTGAACCTGGTTGCTACCAAAATATAAATTAGGGATCAAATGCTGTTTGCCTGCTACAATTTATATTAGATGTTGCATACAACATCTAATCACAAGAGTGAGTAATATGATTGAAGTCACTCCCACTTTTCTACAGTCTGAAAACTCTAAAACTTCTGGAATAGAGTCTTTTTATTTAGAAAAGCTAAATAAGCAGGGAAGACCTCTGCATAACTAAAAGAGTTGTCAACAGTGATGATGTCCTTGAAGCCAGAGGCAAAAGCCCCCTGCTGCATGTTTCTTGAATAGAAGGACCAGGATTAAGTTTGCATCCACCCTCCTGAGCAGACATTTCAGCTCCCCTCAATTTTGCATGATGGAAACCTTTGATGGACATTGGACAATGAACATCTCCAGGCATGTATGCAAATACTTCTCTAGAGAATTAAATCAAACATTTTCGTGGCTCTCGTGTGCTTGGTGACCTGGTGATGGAACACAGGAAACCAGGAACAGTACACAAAGGGAGGTACGGCTTGGGGAGCTAGGGGTGTCTGGAGCAGCATCGGGGAAGAAACAGCACCTGGCCACTGGATCTCAGCACTGCCCAAGGCTCCGAGGAAAACCATTTTCCAGGTGCTACCACACGGAAGTGGGCCAACTTGCAGAATGTTCATTTGCCTAAACCCAACTTGCAGAATTTACTTGTTTGTCTCCATTATTTCATGAAATTTTAGCAACCTCATTCGATGTGATTGTTTTAACAGCTAATTCTGCCTACTTCTGGATGACTGGTTTTAGGAATGGTTAATTTGTTTCTAACTCAGCCCCCAGCAGCTTCAGCTGGGAAGAGCCATGTTGAGGAGTCAGGAGAAGGAACTGGGAGCACCAGCACTGCCTAACTGAGCAGTAGACAGAGGGGCAGGCAGAAGTGGAAAGGTGGGGGATCGTGCATTTTACATGTATGCGCCTGGTCCTTTGATCTCAGGCATTCCCTCCTGATTTAAACTTGCTACAAATAAATACATATCTAATACAGTCATTTAACACAGTAAAAAAAATGTTCTTAAGAATATACATCTAAGAAAAATAAATGTTCATTTTCATCAAATATATTCCAAAAATTATATATTTTGAAAAGAACTTTTTATGATCTATCCAACTGAATATTGCTTAAAATGCTGCTACTGGGACAAATGAAAGCAGATTAAAATGTGAGAAATTCTCAGGCGCTCTAAACTTTATGATAGTTCTAACACAAGTGGCTACAAACTTAACAAATATGAAGGAAACAAGTAAGTCAGGAAAACTATTCACTAGACAAAAAGGACCCAAAGGACTTGAAGTTCATGTAATGACAAAGAAAGCATTAAACAGAGAGTAGGTTCATCAGGATTCTTTATTTAACAGACAAAAATATAAACAAGGAGAAGCAGAGTATCTGTTAGAAAGACTTACATCAAAATCAGATCAACTGCTTTAAAATTGGGGCATTTAAGGCATAATTTTTCATTTTCTTGAAGATTATATTATGTATACAGCTCATTCCCATCTCTGTAAGACAGAAATCACTCTTGACATCTGTCACCCAGGCAAACAACTGAACACAAAGAAGACACACAGGAATGGCCACCAACATCAAGATGAGGGCAGAGTGCACACAGGACATGAAAAGACACAAAAGATGCTGGCAATGGGCTTCACTGGCTGTCTGAAGTTGACAAAAATCCATTAAACCTAATCTTTATATATGCAATATAAGCTATAATTAGAATTCTCCCTTTGATATTTTCTAAGTAGAAAAGAAATAGAGAATAATATTCTCTAATACTAGAGAATAATAGATTATTAATATTAATAGAGGTTAATATTCTCAAGTCCTAGACTAGAAGATCACAGAAGCAAAGCTTTAGTAGTCTGAAGGAGTGGAGGGGTTGGGAAGGCAAGAGTTACGAGTGTGAGGGTATCAGGAGTATCACAGTGGGACCAATGGACGACATTAAGGACAAGGGAAGATAAATGTCACTGAAAGCCACTGAGCAGTTTTAAGCGGAGAAGGGAGACACAACCCAGAAATCACTCTGACTACATTCACTGAGGAAAAGCATTTGGAGGGATCCAAGGGACTTGATACCAAGGAAGGAGGGATATCTGTTAAGAAGATGCTCCATCCATCAAAAAATGCGGTAACAATGGCCTGGATTAAGGTAGTCTGTCAACACTACAGGTGACAGGTAGACCAAGAAAAATCACATTAAAAACCTTTCTATCCTTCATGAATACACCAGTGTTACAGGCGACCAAGTACTGCTCACCTTTCAGAACCTTCTGTTCAACAATCCCTGCCCAGGGCTTCCCTGGTGGCTCAGTGGTAAAGAACCTGCCTGCCAATGTGGGAGACACAGGTTCAATCCCTGGTCTGGGAAGATCCCACGTGTTGCGGAGCAACTAAGCCCATGCACCACAACTACTGAGCCTGGGCTCTAGAGCCTGCGAGCTGCAACTACGGAAGCCCACATGCCCGAGAGAAGCCACTGCCATGAGAAGCCCACCCACCACAATTAGAGAGTAGCTCCCACTTTCTGCAGCTAGAGAAAGGCCAGCGCAGCCATGAAGACCCAGTGCGGCCAAATATAAATAAATACAAGAGATAAAAGTATATAAAAAGACCACTCGCTGACACTCGAATAGACTCTGCATCCTCCTACGCATCCTGGGGTCTCCCTCTGCCCTTCCCAGAGCTCTGCTCTGCTTTCTGTTTGTCCAAATCCATGTGTCAAGACCATGAAGTGAGTTTGTTGGACTACAGCATCCCTGCGTCTGTTCAGCTCTAGAATCCCAAGAGCCTTTGTCTTCCCGGACAGTCCAGGGACTCTCCTGCCTCTGCCCTCACTTCCTGCCAGGAGAGCCCATCGTCTCTACATGTGCTGCCAACTCTCCACACATGGGCCTTTCCATTGGACTGTGAGCATCCCGGAGCCCCCAGGGATTAGGGCTGATCTTTGTACCTCCCATGATACCCAGCACTGTATCTAGTACCTTCCTGGTATTCAACTCATACACAGGGCTGGGAATATACACACGCCTTGACTATTTTCATGTCACAGGGTAAAAATTACTTGATTTCTTAGATCCCCGTGACATCCTCTGTAAATAAAAGGCTTTAAAATTTAATGATCGCTTTGGTTATTTGTGGCCCTAAGAGTCAATGAAAAGTGATTAATACTCAAAGCCAATCTAATCTCTTTTAATATCCATCCCAGGAAGTTGTTCCCACTTTGAAAACTATCATTAAATCCATTTCCTGCCTCTTCACATCAAATGTCTCCTCATGGAGGTTTTCACCTTGACTGAACCCTGGGCTCCTCTGAGCCCTCCTCCTGGCCAGGCCCCTCAACCTTGGCCTGTAAAGACTTGAACAAACATTAGCACAGTTTCTAACAGCTCAAGGCCACATCCCTCGGATGGCTTGCACCCCGCTGAAAGTGCCTGCCTGAGAAAACTCAGGGCTGCCAAAAAGAATCTACTATTTGCTCCAGCCAACACCTGGAGATAGGGCTCTGCCTCCAGCCTCGGCGGGAGGGAGGGAGCCTAACTTGAAGAAGCGCCACTTTGAAAACCCAGATGGGCTTCACATGGACCAACCTCCCTTTCAGCTTTTTACAATGTTTCCCCTCGAGGCCCCTCCCTAGCCCTTCACTCTGCTCAAACGGCCCAGTCACCTCCCTACAAATCGAAGCTGGGTTCAGTTCACACTGGCCTCTTCTCCCTATCATGCCTATTACTGATTAAAATCTGCCCTCGCCACTTGAACCAGTGTCTGGCTTCGTTTATCTTTGACATCAAGTCTAGCCTCAGGGACTCATCTTTCTTGGGGCCGTTCCCCACTGCAACCACTCCTCTTCCCCACCTCAACTGAGAAGACAGGGCTGACCCCCCTCACACACACCCCACGGGCCAGTCCGTCCTCTCCTTCTCCCAGAGCTCCTCTTCGTCCTGTCACCCAACTCGACAGCCCGGCTGTGAAATCCGTCCTCACCCACAGCTGCCACCACGGCTGGTCTTCCTCCCCTTTGAAGTCTCACCACACTTCACACTGCATCACCCAATTCACCCCTGAATTGCGACCCTGGCACGGAAATTGTGCTGTGTGCCATTCTTGCTTCCCCAACTAACCGTGAGTACTTTTCTGACAAAACCCTCACGCTTATGCTAACTTTCTCCCACATCCCGCGGCTCCAAGAACGTTCCTTGTCAAGAAAGTGTTCAATGAGCCCTTTGGTTTAACTGAACCTCCATCCCCTGAACCCACCCACCACACCCCCCCCACCCCCGCCCACCCCCCACCCCTGCCCCCGCCAACGCTGAATCGGCAGCATTCTGCCTGGATCTTTATGCTTAGGAACAGTTGGCTTTGGAAGGAAGAAAGGTCAGGAGATTGTTTTTCTTTGATGTATAATTCAATTTGCTTCCAGATTCCTAATTTTTTCCACAACTTGCTTTGAAGTGGCTAAAAGATGTGAAATGGCTGCCTTTGATCGTGGAGATTCAGTGACTCAAGCTGGCTTAAGATCTGACTTAGACATAAAAGTGACAAGTACTCTGCAGCTCTTTCCTAGCTACAGGGGGCAAGAATCAGAGACCCGACCCGAAGCAGCATCTTGGGGAGTGGTGCTCTCATCTGAAGATGGCTTACAGGAGAGGGCACAAAATGTGACCACACCATCATTAAGAAACTGCTGCTCCCAGGCACCTCCACCGCCACCCTAGACAGGAGGCCCAGAATCTCCCAGTCCACACTCCCCTCCCATACATTCCTAGATCTCAGAGCTGTGGGAAACGGGTCCACTCAGGGGGGCCTCCGCGGCCCCCTAGCTCATTCTTTCGCACCCCATCAATGGCTTGGCCTCTGCTGGCTGCCCATCTGGCTGCCAGTGGTTCATAAAACATCCAGGCCTCACTACCTCCTCAGTTCAGAGGCTCAGTCAGGAGAAAAGTCATACAACCTTGATCTGGACACCCAGGGAATTTAGATATCACCTCGTTATAATCAGGTCACTTATTCTGGTCCCAAAGTCCTTATGAGTCTTTTTTTTCCCCACCTAAAGGTCATTAGTCCATAAAAAACAAACACAATGGTAAGGGAAAAATTGATTTCTCTCCTATAATGAGGAATTTTTCAGAGAGAAAAGGAGAAAGCATATGACACATCTGTATTTTTAATTAAGAATAAAAAGCCTTCCAATTATTCACTTAATGCATGCATGCTCAGTTAGTATAGCAAGTAATAAAACATGATATATTTCAATATTATGACAACCAGGGCCAAGCAATGGGGAGATTCAGTGAAAACAGAAGGGATTCAGGAAGCAACTGTGAGGGGCACCAGGAGAAAAAACAAAAAGCCCCCACCAATCTTGCCATGGGCTCCCCTGGTAGCTCAACTGGTAAAGAATCCACCTGCAGTGCAGAAGATACTGGTTTGATTCCTGGGTTGGGAAGATCCACTGCAGAAGGGATAGGCTACTCTCTCCAGTATTCTTTGGCTTCCCTGGTGGCTCAAATGGTAAAGAATCTGCCCACAATGCAGGAGACCCCGGGTTGATTCCTGGGTTGGGAAGATACTCTGGAGAAGGGATAAGCTACCCACTCCAGTATTCATGAGCTTCTCCAGTGGCTCAGATGGTAAAGATTCTGCCCACAATGTGGGAGACCTGGGTTCAATCCCTGGGTTGGAAAGATGCCCTGGAGGAGGGCATGGCAACCCACTCCAATTCTTGCCTGGAGAATCCCCATGGACAAAGGAGCCTGGCAGGCTCAGTCCATGGGGCAACAAAGACTCAGACATGACTGAGCGACTAAGCACAATCTTGCCATTCCCAGACCTCCCACAGGGTCACAGTCCCCCAATCCAGCCCTTAGAAAGGCGACCGCTTCCTAGGATCCCTCCTAGGATGACTGCAGCTTCGTGCGCTCTGCTCACTCTCAAAGCTGAACCCAGTTTACAGTGAAGGAAGCTACAGCATGAACCCCTCCCTCATTCACACGGCCAGGCTCTCTCCTCTCTGTCTTGCTGCTCTGCCGGCCCTCTGCCCTGGGTGGAGAAATGGGCTCCGTCCCATAGTCCCAAACCCCGTGGCCAACAGAGGCATCCACAGAAACAAGACAGAGATCCCTTCCTGCCCATCTGATGGCATCACCTTTCGCACCCCGGCAGGGATGAGCCTGGCCTTCAGGCCCTTGTCAGCCCTTGTCCTCCTTACAGCAGGACCCAGGGAGACAGGACATGTTTCAATCAGCAAACCCATGTACTTTGGGAGACGGGGCATCACGGCCAGGTTACCTCAGCATCCTTGGGCTTACTCAGCACTGTGACAGTGCCAGGACTGAGTAAAGGACTGATGGGTTGATGGACAGACTGAATGAGTGAATGAGAGCACAAACTTTGTAAACCATGAATCACTATATTAGTGAAATGCTTTAAAAAATACATCTCTCTAGACCAATCTTTGGATCATGTTTTCCCTAACATACCTAATGAATTGTAAGTTCTGACAATCACATGTATAATATTATCTAAGCCATTATTTTTTTTATTTTTTAATATGTTTAGTTTCTCTGACTATAAAAGTAATACATTCCCACTGGGGGAAATGCTATTATTATTCAGAAAAATAATAAAACACTATAATTAAATATCCATATATGAAGTAAAAGTCTCCTGGAATCCCACCCTTACAGACTTTAGTATACAGTCTTCCAGATTTGTTAAATTAATAAAGTAACATCATTTAAACTAAGCATTGTTTATAATAACCACTACTCCTAGTTACAGCAGGGAAAGCTTCTAATAAATCACCTTGTCAATCTTTATTTGAGCAGCAGGTCCTTCCCATCAGAATTCTCAATTCCCTTTGAGTATTTCCTTTGTGCTTCTTCATCTCCCTCTGAGATTTAAACTGCCTGACTTTTTAAAACATCCTCTGTGACAGCCAAGGAAGAATATCAACCACAGCCCTCCACACACCATAGCTGGGTCTCTACATAGACCACAGGGTGGCGGGGAATGCTAGCCAGCTGAGCTGCCAGGGTCCTGTGGGCACCATCCCTGCACACAGCTTAGTCCAGGGGCAGCACCAAGATGCAGGTGAGCACCCAAGTCCATCAAAAGTGGAGACACAGCCACACATGGGCCAAGAGAGAGGATGAACCACTTAGGAGCCAAGGGATGAGGGAAGCACTGCCATGAAAGCAATTGTCTCCTATCCATTCTGCAAGCAAAAACCCTTTACAGATTAAATTAGAGAATAAAGAAATAGTCCCAAGACTTTCTGTTCTCCAAGTACAAGGTGTTAACCTTGGCTTTTGGCTTGTCTTATGGAGATATACCTCACATACCATAAAATGCACCCTTTAAACTGTACAATTAAATGCTTTTTAGTATAATTACAAAGTTGGGCAACCATCCCACTATATAGCTATATTTTTCATCACTCTAAAAAGAACCCCCACACCTATTAGCAGTTCCTCTGCAGTCACTACTCCCTCTAGCCCGAAGCAACCACTAATCCTTTTATTTTATGAATTTGCCTATCCTGGAAAATTCATATTAAAGGAATTATATGATAGGTGGACTTTTATATTTGGCTTCCTTCACTTAAACTAATGTTTTCAGTGTTATAGCAGGTGCACGCATGAGTACATAGTCACTAAGTCGTGTCCAACTCTTTGTGACCCCCATGGACTGTAGCCTGCCAGGCTCCTGTGTCCATGGAATTCCCCAGGCAAGAATACTGGAGTGGCTTGCCATTTCCTTCTCCAGGGGATCTTTCTGACCCAGGGGTAGAACTCCTGTCTCTTGCATTGACAGGCAGATTCTTTACCACTGAGCCAGCATGGAAGCATTATAGCACATACCAGTATATCAATACTTCTTATGGTTGAATAATATTCCTGTATATGGATGGATATGCCACATTTGTTTACCCATTTATAGGCTGATGGAGATGTGGGTTGTTTCCGCCTTTTGGCTCTTGTGAATAGTGCTCTTATGAATATCTGTGTATAAGTTTTTGTGGGGGCATACGTTTTTAACTCTCGGGTAGAGTTAAACTAAGGGTAGAACTCCTGGGTCACCACACATTAACTCCAGTAACAGCAGTTTTTGATTAATAATTTTTTCTCCAGTAAATCTCGTCAGTCCCTTCCCTACCAACACACACAGTTTTCATGATCTGTGGCCATAGCACATAAGACCCTGACATTTCACAAAATGCAAAAGATGTGAAATGCCAGAAGACCTCCACCCAGGGAACATTCCAGAACCCCGTGCTCCTTAGAGCCTCAGGATATTCACCTCCTCAAAAAACCCTGAAGACTGAGCTGAGCCCCAAACCAGCCAAGAATGGCCTGCAGCTCGGGCCTCAACTTGAAGGGAAACTGGCCACACTTTCCAAAGTCTGGGGGTTCAACATGCCAGAGGCCTTAGAGGTCCACTCGGGGCCAGGAGAGGGCTCAGGCCAAGTTAGAGGCAGAGGCCACTGAGCCAACCTACCCAGACCTCAGCCAGCTCAAGGTTCTTCCCTGACGTTCCCAGGGCTCCCCCCACCTCTATCCCCATTCTTGGCCCACTCTCCTCAGGCACTGACTTCTTGGATTTCAGCCCTTCTGAACCCTCCTCACCTTCTAGGGAGTGTCAGGCTGTCAGCTGCAAGGAAACAGCTCCAGCCTTCAGTTTGAAGTCTGCCTCCTACTCGAAATACTCAGCATCCTAATTATAAGGGCATAGCCCAAATGGTGGATGCAATAGGACAAGAATTTTCTTTAAGGTATTTGCCAAAACCTGTGGAAGTAATATCGATGTCTCAGTCCTAATTCCCTTCCTCTCAGTTCACATCCCCATCACTATCACTGAGTCCCTCCTGTAGGACGTGAACTAATTTATGAGACAAAACAAAGGAAAACCATGCACAAGTGGACATACTGGAGTCAGTAAAACAAACAAATAGGTGTGTCTTCTGGAATATAGTCATTCTTGTTTTACAAGATCAACCAAAAAATCAAGATGTCTCTGCAATGGCACCCTACTCCAGTACTCTTGCCTGGAAAATCCCATGGATGGAGGAGGCTGGTAGGCTGCAGTCCATGAGGTTGCTAAGAGTCGGACACGACTGAGAGACTTCACTTTGACTTTTCACTTTCATGCATTGGAGAAGGAAATGGCAACCCACTCTAGCATTCTTGCCTGGAGAATCCCAGGGATGGGGGAGCCTGGTGGGCTGCCGTCTATGGGGTCGCACAGAGTCGGACACGACTGAAGCAACTTAGCAGCAGCAGCAAGTCCTTTCCAAGGTCTTCTAATTGTTCTCTGTTGCCTAAATATTAGGAAAAAGTGTGGCTTCCTAAACTCTATCTTCAACTGTTATGGAAAATGGAAGAAGAAATTCAGAAGTTAAGGAACTAAAAATTCAGTAGAGAACTTGGATGTCACTGCCCTCAGACCATAACATATGGATGGGATACGGGATCTACAATATTGGGATCAGATTTGTTTCTAAAAATGGGTTCAAAGTTGTGATGGTCAACTTTCCATGTCAATTTTAGTTGAAGGATACCCAGGTAACTGGTAAACCGTTATTTCTGGCTGTGTCTTTGAGGGTGTTCCCAGAAGAGATTAGCATTTGAACTTGTAGAATGAGTAAAGATCACCCTTACCAACTCAGGTGGGATCAGCAATCCTCAGGACTTAGGGTAAAACAAAATGATGGAAACGGAGCACATTTGCTTTATTTTTTATGCTTGAGCTGGAATATCCGTCTTCTCCTTCCCTCAGATATCAGCACTTCTGGCTCTTGGATGTTAGACTCAGACTGAAGTACATCACAACTTTCCTGGTTCTTCAGTTTGCAGATGGCAGACAGTGGGACTTCTTGGCCTCTGTAATTGTGTGAGCCAATTCCTACTGATGTAATAAATCTCTGCTTCCATATATGTATCCTGTTGGTTTTGTCTCTCTAGAGAACACTGATACACAAGCATTATTAATATCTGAAGATGCTCAAAAATAAATACGTTCTGAAATAAAGAGTTTTCTTAACCAAGGTATTATCAGAGCCGTCGATACATTCCAGGGGAAGGAAATTCTACAGAGGGAGGTTAGATTCTGCTGGCCCAAGAGAGACTAGAAACACACTCTGAAAATGGTGAAGAGTGATGTTAAAACATCTTCCTTTTAGTTTTATCTACTCCATTGGATCAGTGCAGAGAGGGTACTGGTTTCTCCACATCTCACTTTGAGTCAGTGAGGAAGTTGTTAAATATTTTATAGAATAGCAATGCACTCAGAAAATGCCCAGAGGTAACACAGAAGAGAAAAAAAATCCCCCTAGACTAGAAATTAGGAAATCAGAGCTGAGTGACTCAATAGGTCTTCTCACAATTTAATGAACTTAAGTATCATTCAGGGATTGTGTAGAAATGCAGGTTATGATTTAGCAGGTCTGGGCGAGATCTTTGATTCTGCATTTCTAACAAGCTCCCAGAAGAACCTGGCACTGCTGGCCCACAGACCACACTGTGAGTGGACAAGGTTAGAGCTGTTGTTGTTTAGTTCTAAGTCGTGTCCAGCTCTTTCGACCCCATAGACTGTAGCCTTCCAGGCTCCTCTGTCCATAGGGTTTTCCAGGCTGGAGTGGGTTGCCATTTCCTTCTCCAGGGGATCTTCCTGACCCAGGGAGTGAACCCACATCTCCTGGACTGGCAGGTGGATTCTTTACCACTGAGCCAGCAGGGAAGTCCAAGGTTAGAGTACTTCATTTCATTTCACTGAGCTAGTGTCCTGCCTTCAAATGAAGGAAGCTTGATTCAGATTTGAAAACAAATCTCTAAGAACTCTGCCTATTGTAATATCCCATTTTCCATTGGAGCAGATGCAAAGTATTAGAGACAATCTCATGCAGACAACAGAGTTGCTAAGAGAAAGGTTCAAATTCTAGCTCCTTTTGCCCACACAGTGTTCATAGCAGTGTTGTTTAGAATAGCCAAAAAGTGAATATAATGCAAAATGTCCACCAACTGATGAATGGATAAATAAAATGTGGTATTTAAACACATGGGGCTAGCAGCCATAAAAAAAATAATGAGGTACTGATACACAGATGAAACTCAAAATTCTTGTGCTAAGTGAAAGTAGCCAGTCACAAAAGACCCAATAGTATGAGATTCTCTTATGTGAATTGCCCAGAATAGGCAAATGCATAGAAACAGAAAGCAGATTAGTGTTACATAGGGCAGAAAAGGGGAAGACAGAATGGGGGGTGAGTGCTAATGGCTATAAGGTTTCCTTCTGGGGTGATGGCAATGTTCTGGAATTAGATACTGCTGATGGTTGCATAAATTTGTGGATTTACCAAAACACATTGAGCGGTACATTTTAAAAGGATGAATACTCTGGTGTATCCCTGTTCCTTCACTTACTGAATACGTGACCTTGGACAAGTTAAATAGCTTTTTCTCATCCATAACACAGGGATGATGTAGGAGTAAGCCACACAGAGTGGCTGTGAAGCTGGCTGGCTGCCATTACATTAACACCAGCGCCCCCAAACTCGCTCAAAGTCCTCAGCAGGGTCGTTGAAAACACAACCAGACACTAATTTGGGCTTCAAAGTTCATAACAGTTGCATCTCTAAGGGGAACCACATAGACCACATAATTTATATGTTTAAGATTGTAACAAAATATACACTACAGAGAAATGGGACTGGCACTTAACACTCTCTTCACTTTTTGCTCAGGACTTCCTTTCTGCCGCCCCCACCCACCTACCAAGCGACATCACCTGATTTTGACAATTTTATCCTCTCAACATTTGCTGAGGTCCCGAGAATCCTGGTACTTAAATGACTGAAAACAGCAGTTTTTTCTTTACCTGGTTTGGACTCTTTCACAGATATTTTGTCACCACCCACAAAAGCTATGAAAATCATCATTTATATCATCTAGTTCATGGAAAACTTCCTGGGATGGAAAAATGAAAACTACTCTGGAAGCTAAGTCCCTAAAACAAATAACCTTTCCAGGTGCTTACCCCTCACACTGTGGATGAACAGACAAGCAACTATGGGAGTTGCAGAAAATCAGCTACCTTTAATCAGGGTCATTTTCCCAATGAGGAGGTTGTCTTTGTCTCTGTGCTGGTGATTCTAATTTCCTACAGCAAAACCTCAAGAAGAACTTTTCAAAGTCAGCAATCTGGACAAAAGGAGCCTTTACTTGGAGGAGCACTGAATAGATCATTGTTTCCATCCTAAAGACATGGACCACTCTTTGTTCTGATTGAGGCCAGTGCTCAGGAGGAGATAGGAGCTACTTGCACAGGGCAGCTGGTGACTGATTGAGGCCAGTGCTCAGGAGGAGATAGGAGCTACTTGCACAGGGCAGCTGGTGACAACCACTCACCCTGCAGGCACACAGGGACACCGAGGGTAGAAAGGATGGATTCTACCCAGAGCAACCTTGCAGCCTTTGGGGAGAAGGTGCAACCACAGGAAACCCCAAGAGCATGCATCATGAAGTAAGATGCAAGCCAGCTCCGATCAGGCGGGAGCAAGCACTGGGGGTTGGGTGTGAGACTGCAGGTTCCCAAGGAGGCAACAAGGCTTCCACAACTCCTGACACTCCCGACAGCATCCACACAACATGAGCTGGTGTTCCTCTGCCTCCTGGGGCAACACAGAGGACCAGGAACAGCATCCTCACCTTCTCAAATCCATCTACTCAAAAGAGAACGCTTCCTTTGCCCTTTCATTTTATGGCGGAAATGTATTAACACTGTTACCTCTGGGATGCTGCCATATCTTTTTAAAATTTTTTATGTATTTCTTTTTGCTTTGGGGCTGTGCTGGGTCTTCGTGGCTGCATGAGCTTTTCTCTAGTTGCAGTGAGCGGGAGCTACTCTCTAGATGTGATGCACAGTGCGAGGGCTTCTCATTATGGTGGCTTCTCCTGTTGCGGCTCACAGGCTTAGCTGCCCTGCGGCATGTGGGATCTTCCCAGACCAGGGATCGAACCCATGTCCCCTGCATTGACAAGTGAATTCTTTACCACTGAGTCACCAGGGAAGCCCTGATGAAGCAGTATCTGAGCCACAAAGGAACACTAGTGGGCCTCCAGGGCCAAGACTGAAAGCCCCAGGGCCCCGCTCAGAGAGGTGAAGCAGGCTGTCATGCCAGACCCCATGGCGTCTCTGTTGGAAGGTGTCACCAGTCCAGGGACAAAGCTGCCAGCTACTCACCACTCACTAAACGCTTGCCACCTGACAGCCCTTCACCTGTGACTTCACTTCCAACCCACTGACCTTGGCCTTGTCATCGCTACCGCCAGCGGGAACATCAGTGTCCAGGGGCTTCGACACTCTGCCTGACATTCCAGAGCCGAGCAGGAACCTGGCTGACTCTGTGGGGCTTCATCGCCAGGGGACAAGGTGCTTCTCTCACCAAGGAACATGCAAAGTCAGCCAACGGATCCAGGGTCTGTACACATCATCGAGCCCTACATCTCATCAAATTTTAAATATATTAATGGTATGTCATTATAGAAGCACACAGGTTATAGAAAGCCCAGGATGGGAGAAAGTCCCATTAGAAAGTGTGTACCCAGCCACTTACATGCCAAATCTGAGCTTCAGAAACCTCCCAATAAAGCCCTCCTGTCCTATAGGACAACTGTCACAACTTGAATGATAAACTTGACCATCTCTGAGCTAATCCAGTTCCTTCCCATTATGCCTGAAGAAACTGAGGCCAGGGAGACTATGGATGTTCATTCATATCGCTGATACTTACCGAGCATCTACTATGTGCTGGGTGCCTGTTAAGCACTGATGAGATAGTGGTAAAGGGTGCAGTTCCTGCTCAGTGGCAGAACAGAAACCCCATCCGGGGGTCTCCTGACTTTAAAAGCATATACCAGGGCTCCCCTGGTAGCTCAGTGGTAAAGAATCCACCTGCCAGTGCAGGAAACACAGGTTCTATCCTTGATCTAGGAAGATCCCGCGTGCCGTAGAGGAACTTAGCCTGTGTGCCACAACTATTGAGCCTGTGCCCTAGAGCCCTGGAGCCACAACTACTGAGCCACATGGCACAACTACTGAGCCCGTGCTCCCCAACAAGAGAAGCCACTACAGTGAGAAACCCGTGCACCGCAAGTAGAGAGGAGCCGCCGGTCCCCACAGCTAGAGAAAAGCCTTTACAGCACCAAAGACCCAGATCGGCCAAAAACAAATTTTAAAAAGTTTTTATCAAAAAGGATATGCCCACTGCTGCCCATGTTCACCTCTATTCTTTGTGCATCGAGATCTGCATCTGACCTTTTCAGAGTCCAGAGGAACAAAGCAACAGAGAGGAGGCCCCACCCTCTCCTACCATCTGGAACTCCTGCCAGTTCTCCACTACAGAATTGCCTCATGAACCATTTTCCTACACTTTTAGGTCAGCCTCTTGACAAAGAGCAGGGACTCATTTTCCAAAGATGCCTTCCCACACATACGCCTTCCATAATTACACAGATCAAGACACCAGGAGAAATGTGCATGAAAATGGCTTGATTTGTGGAAATAATGCTTATTCTGGCTTAGCCACAGTGCCCTGGAGCATCCTCGGAGAGCCACTGCCACCCCCTGAACCTCCAAAAACTCCCCCCAGGGCCTGCTGGAGCCCAGGCTCTGGAACACTTGAATGCCTGTGAAAGCTGGTGGGAGCACCAGCTGCTTTCATATTGTGATCCAACCCAACACAATGAGGCCTTGAACCCCCTTGTGGAGCCTGACATTCCTGCCAAGTTATTTTCAGGCTGCATCAGTGGCCTATGGGGCAGCAATCACTGAGTGGGAAGGGTGTGATTTCTCGGAGCTCTTGAAGTCGCTTGGGTTTTGTGCCCTTAACATGACACTTGGCACTCCCCCTGCTGAAGGACAAGGGGGTGGACCCCTTGAGGGGAGCTCAGCTAGCCTGCAGAATGTAAGCCAAGAGGGACCAATGTTCTGGATCCAAGGCCCAGCCCCAACTGCAGCACCCAGGAGAAAGATATCTGCACCGCTGTCAGCCAGCTAAGCTATCAAGGCCCAGAGAGCTCTGAGTGCTGTTGTTGATGAGTCACTAAGTTTGCCTAACTCTTTGTGACCCCACAGACTGCAGCACACCAGGCTTCCCTGTCCTTCACTATCTCCCTGAGTTTGCTCAAACTCATGTCCATTGAGTCAGTGATGCCATCCCACCATCTCATCCTCTGTCATCCCCTTCTCCTCCTGTCCTCAATCTATCCCAGCATCAGGATCTATTCCAATGAGTCAGTTCTTCATATCAGGTGGCCAAAGTATTAAAGCTTCAGCATCAGCCCTTCCAATGAATATTCAGGGTTGATATTCTTTAGGATTGACTATTGACTAGCTGATCTCCTTGCAGTCCAAGGGATTCTCAAGAGTCTTCTCCAAAACCACAGTTCAAAAGCATCAATTCTTCAGCACTCAACCTTCTTTATGGTCCAACTCTCACACCTGTACATGACTACTAGAAAAACCATGATGGATGTCTCTGCTTTTTAATACAATGGCTAGGTTTGTCATAGCTTTCCTTCTAAGAAGGAAGCGTCTTTTAATTTCATGGCTGTAGTCACTGTCCACAGTGATTTGGAGCTCAAGAAGAGAAGATCTATCACTGTTTCCACTTTTTCCCCATACATTTGCCATGAAGTGATGGGACCAGGTGCTATGATCTCAGTTTTTTGAATATTGAGTTTTAAGTCAGTTTTTTCACCCTCCTCTTTCACCTTCATCAAGAGGCTCTTTAGTTCCTCTTTGCTTTCTGCCTTAAGAGTGGTGTCATCTGCATATCTGAGGTTGCTGATATTTCTCCTGGAAATCTTGATTCCAGCTTGTGATTCATCCAGCCCAGCATTTTGCATGATGTACTCTGCATATAAGTTAAATAACTAGGGTGACAATATACAGCCTTGACATACTCCTTTCCCAGTTTTGAACCAGTCCGTTATTCCATGTCCAGTTCTAACCGTTTCTTCTTGACATGCATACAAGTTTTTCAAGAGGCAGGTAAGGTGGTTTGGTATTCCCATCTCTTTAAGACTTTTCCACAGTTTGCTGTGATCCACACAGTCAAATCACACATCATAAAATCCTAAAAGATGATGCTGTTAAAGTGCTGCACTCAATGTGTCAGCTCTGAGTGTGACACCCTTTAATCTGCACCCAAATCCACAGGACCTAATCCCGGGAGAAAAGTCTCAAGTTTCACAAGGACAAGTGAACAGTTATCCAACCCCAAGAGGGTCAGTACTCACTGTGTGCAGCTCTGAACCCGGGCTGGGGGCTGGGGAGAGGCACAGGGACATATGTAAAACAGAAAATTTCACCCCAATTCTCAGGAAGCAGCCAAGTGGTCCCAGTTCTAAGAGGAAACACCCCCAAGTACAACAACGTCAAAGTCAAGAAGCAGGAACAGCTCCAGCCCCGCATGGCTCAGCCTCCTGTCTGACATCATCTGAAGCCAGCAGCATCATCTGCTTACTTACTGTCTGGTGACTCAGGTAGTAAAGAATCCGCATGCAATGCAGGAGACCTGGGTTCGATCCCTGGGTTGGGAAGATCCCCTGGGGCAACCTATTCCAGTATTCTTGCCTGGACAGAGGACCCTGGCGGGCTACAGTCCATAAGGGTCACAAAGAATTGGTCTTGACTGAGCAACTAAACACATCTTCCCCAAGGTCCAGGGAGGCACAGGCGTACTCTGCTGTATTTCCCATTACACCCCCAGTGATAATGCCCAGACCTGTGGTGAGAAGGTGCCCAGGGTTCATCTGTGGAATGAGTAATGCCCATACCCTGGCTGGCCCCACCTGGGGTGCCCTGTGCCCCCAGAGTAGAAGGTCAGTCTCAGCCGCAGGAGGGCCTGGCCTGGAGGTGGGAGGGGCTGGGAGGGCTGGGGTTGGACTAGGTTCTGCCCCCAACTTTGAAGCAGTCCCTTCCCACCTCTGAGCCACAGATTCCTCCCTCAGAAAGTATCGTGAATGGAGGTTGGCAGGGGAGGGCACGAGACCGCTACACTCCAGCTGCCTCTGAGATGCACGGCGGCTCACTGCCTGCTCGCCCTTCCTTAACCCAACTCCCACCCTCAGGGCACACCCGGGAGGCCCCTGGGCAGCTCTGTCCCCCAAGGCTGCTGGGGCACCCTGTCAACACTAGGCCCCCTCCAGCCGTTTCCAGAGCCCCAGCTGTGCATTCCTGTGTCGCAGGCCCTATCTTATCTCCCTGTTCTTCCCCCACCACCTCCGCCTCCCCTGTCCCCAGCTGACGTCCCTGACCAACCAGGCCCTTATCACCGAGTCTCGCTAGCTATTCTTAGTACCTCATTCCCCTCCAGAGCCCTGTCCTCCCTGTGCCTGGGCCTCCTGGCCGCATCGTCCGGATTGGGGCAGAGGCCCCCCACCCATGGAGCTTTGGGGCTGTGGGGTTCGCAAGGTGGGAGTCACATCAGAGACAATCGAGCCAGACTGGGGTCCCACGAGGATGGGCATGGCTGTCCCCGGGTCAGCAGTTGGAGGCCGATGTGTGCCGCTTCTCTGGTTGTTGTTCCTCCCACACCCAAAAGCTTCACACAGGAGCATCTATCCTCCTGCCAGTGGAGAGTTGGGGTGGGGGGTGAGGGGGGTATGGGAGCCCAGGGGCCGCCCCGACTGTCCAGCTGAATCCAGGGTCAGATCCAGACCTCCTCTCTGCCTTCAAACTGCACAAATCTGGTGCGGCTTCTTGCCCTTTGGGTTTAACAAACATCTCCATCTCCGCCAGTCTGCAGTGTGGGCACCTGTGCTCTGGACGATGCCTGGTGTCATCTGTATCCCCAACGCCCCCTCTCAACCACCACGCAAAGCACCCATCTCTCGTGAGGGTTGAAAGATAAATAGGCAGGCAGGGAGGCCATTCGTTCCACACAGAGGCCAGCATGGCGCCCCCTAGGATGCGGACAGCATGGCGAGCGCTCTGAGTCCGGAGAGGAGGGTTTTCTCAGTTTTATAAAGAAATAAACTGAGAAGAGGCAAGTCAGGGGACCCAGTAATACACTGAGGAGCCTGAAGCCTCTGCCCTGGGCCTCTGCCCTGTGGGGGCCACGCTGGACCACCTCATGACTGAGCCGGAAGGAAGAAGGTGTCCCCAGGGTGGAGAGCTCCACGGGGCGGCCCCACGGTGGGCTACTGCTTCCTCGCCGGCACAAGCGGTCCTCTCTCAGGACCACAGGGTACATGAGAAAGGGCATTTCCAGCTTTATGTGCTGATGACCTTCTTTCCACAACGACTTTCCAACCATCCCGGGAAAAGAACCCTTTGGCGGAGTGTCGGCAGTCTCTCGGGATGACCAGACCACTGGAGGAGCAAGACCATAAGGGCTGTGCAAATGCTTGGCTCCCACCTCAGTATTCTGTGGAAGCAAGCCCAGGCCGCAGTCTCACATCTGTCAGCCTAGGCCTCTGGCTATCCCAGGTCACTTCTGGACCCTCAGTGACAGGAAGGTGGCCACCAATATCACCGCAAGAAATCCTCTCAGATATCCATGTCTGTCTATTTTCTGCCTACAAGTGTCACACTATTTTGATTCTATATTTCTGCCTTACTTTTATTTTAAAAGTCTTAAGCATCCCATGGTAGTTTGCATGTGTGTGTATGAGAGAGAGAGACCAGCAGACAGACGGACAGGCATATCCTGAAGGGCAGCTATCCTGTGTATGCTCAGGCCCTATGCTCCCAAGGAAAGAAGGAAGAGGGAGGGTAAAAGAGACAATGAAGAGGGCTGAGAGTCTTTGTTCTCACTTCCATTGAAGCCAAATCACCACCACCTACTCCTTGGGGCCTCCCTCACCATCCATGCCTCCTCCTGGGCCTGCCCACTCCGCTGGAGACCCATCCACACCTCCCTTCCTGACGCTGCATCTCTGGAATTCTCTTTCTCCACTTGCACACACATCCTTTCCACTGCGAGTTATCACACTGGCAGTCTCCAAAGGAAAATAAATGCAATGTCTCTGGGAGTTGATGGAAACTTATCTTCTTGACCCAAGTTTTCCCGACTGGGCCTGACTCACTCTGCAGGAGCCAGTCCAGCCAGCCAGAGCCTCCTGGGTGCGGGGGCCCAGGCTGCACTGCAGCCTCACGCACACAGCACGTACTGAGCCCCCACCAGGACCCAGGGGTCCACTTGGCTGCATCATCTCCCAACAGCAGTACACATGCTGCTGCCATTCACAGCCTTTCCTGGAAGAACTTTAAGGGCGGCAAAACGTCCTCAGGAACCATTCAAATGTTATTAATGAAAGGAATGTTTATTGCTCGGTAACGGACTTGTTCTTTACTAATCCTTTCCCCAGATATCCTTTATCAGAGAGGCACGCAGTTCATTTCTTCAACACGTCAATATCGAAACACTCATCTGAAAACTCAAGTACAGTGGCATGTTTCCCAAGAGAATTATCAACCTGGCCACAGATATGGCCCCAGCCAAATGCCAGCTATTGAAAACAGAACGCTCTTCTGATAAAACACAATTAGAGTTGGCTGCTTTCTCCTGTTTAATCTCATTGCAAACATTACCTGCTCTATCATTGTGGGAACATTTCCAGCAACATTACGGATTTCCTTTTAGCTTAAGAACTTATTTTTCTGAATGGATTTTATGTCTCTGAGTATTTTTATAGTAAACAGAGACCCAAATAAAGAAAAAAATTAAAGACGATAATTGTATTGTTAATCTCTCCATCTATTTAGCACTTTTAAGAAATTGCTTGATTTTAATTTCCCCAACTTCCAATGTCTCCTAAGCCTACACACAACAAGAAAGCACTGAGAATATTTATGTTTTCTGCAGGTAAACTGACATTTGGATTAAAAGCTTGTCACAGACTGTAAGGTTATCTGAAAGGAATTCCCAGGTATTCAGTCCTGACTGTACAGAGATCATGGAAACCAAGGACAGCCATCTAATTAATTTGAATTTTGCTGAAACGGTTTAGCTCTGGAGATAAAAATCAGTTAATCTCTGGAGATAAAAATTCCCATTAACAAAGCTGTCAATCTTAATAATAAAAACCAGAAATCATGCAAACCAGAATTGCAATGGGTTGCCTTATAATGGACAGATATTTGTTGCTGTCTTTAATCTACTGGGAACCTACCAGGGTAAGTAACAGACAATTGGAAGGAATCATATATAGGTTACTTTGAGCCACGTAATACAGCAAAGACCAGAGAACTCAACGAGGGCAGCTGAAAGGAAACCTTCCTGCTTGCATCCAAACTGCTCCACCAAAACCACAGAAGGTTCACCTTTTTCTCCAGCATCTGACCAGTGAGCAATCCTACTGGGGCACGTGGGACTTAATAAAGTAGCTTTAATAAGTAAAAACAGGTAACTTTAATAAAACAGGCCTATCTAAACTAATTACAACTGCTTTCACTTCTGTACATCACTCTACAGTGGAGCCTAAGTTCTTAGATCTAAAAGAGATCTTCCAGACCTCTTAGGCCACCTTGATCTTACTGAAAACACATTGGAAAGCTCAAGCTCGGAAGGCACTGGCTCAGGTTCCCTGTAATCTGTGACAGATCCATGACTAAGGCAGAGGTCTTCCAATTCCCAGGGCAGTGCTCTTTCCACTACGTCTCCCTTTCCTTGCTGGAATCCTGCTGCTTCTTACACAACAGACAGGCAGAACCCCAAGTCTGCAAGGCGAACTACCTAGGTTCCAAGAACTTATTGGTAAGTAAGTTTACTTGAAATTAAAAAGAAATTTCCCTATGAAAGCAATGTTGCTTCTGTTGGATGAGATCCCAGGCTAGTCCACAAAAGCGAATTTAGAAGCTATGAGAAGCAGAAGCAGGTAATCCTCGAGCCTTCTGAGATGCTGTAAGTCCTCAAATACCTTTAATTGAGGTTCCAGTGCCGGGCAAGCTTCGACTCACGAGCCAAGTCATTGTCAAACCGTGAGGGCGAAGTGCGTAAATACAAAGGCTTTGAAATGAGACCAGCCTGAGTTCAAGTTCAGGTTCACCCAACCTTGGCGGAGAGTTACAGGCTTTATTCTCTCAGCAAGAATCTAATGGAAAAAGAAGAGAATGGGACAGGGAAATGCTTTTCTTCTTCATGTGTGTGCCTGCCACGCTGGCGGGTTAACTATCAAAAGAGCCCTTCTCCCTCTAGGAACAAGTGAAGAGAGAGGCTAGTGAAAAGATGCCGTGCCCCAGAGGAGAGAAGTTCTGCCTGGAAGCAGAGGGTGGTGGTGGAGAAGGACGTGGGCAGCCGGCCCCACATCAGGGGTCAGAAGCAGAGGCGTATCTGAGGACCTGGAGAAAGACACCACCCAAGCCTGCCCTCCTTTACTCTGCAGGGAGGCCCCTGCCACCACCCTTCTGTCCCACCCTCTCAGTCCCCAGCCAGCGCACCTCCCGAAGGTCTCAGCCCTACCTTCACTTCCAACAGCGCTTCTGTGCCCTGACTGAGGGGACCCCACCAGACTCCAGGCAGACTTCACTCTCCCTGGTCAGCAGGAGAGGAAGTGGAACAGGGGCAATTAGGGAACTGAACCATAGTCCTCCCCACGCCAGGCCCTGGACAGGCCCCTCTTTATTCACCTCCCATGACAACCTTGACACCAGTCTTCATGTCCTGATCCGATCAGTTAGACACTGATGTTTGGAGAGGTTTCGTGACTTGTCCAAGGTTAGACAGCAAGCAAAGGGGAACGAGGCCCAAATCAGCAGCTGCGTGGCCACGTGGGGCACATGCCACTGCCCCCAGCGGGCCCGCTGAACGCTGGTTCCCATGTACCACTGCACACAGCTTAGGGGCTATCGAGCTCACCATCTATGCTGAGGGTCGAGCAGGCCGCTGAGCCTGTTCAGGAAGCGGCTCAGAGCAAGGCCTCCTGGGAAAATGCCCTCCAGGCTCCACTGCGTAGAACACAATGATTATATTCAAATCTCCCGTGTGCAAAATGATGTGTGGTTTACAAGACCCCTGCTCTAAAAGATAAAATAAATCTTCATAGGTCTGTACTGATACAAATAAAAGAATGAATAAATAAAGGGGAAGAATAGACCAATAGATGGAGCATACCTCCCTACCAGTTGAACTGGGCTACATGTAGTGACTTTCTTCTAAAAAGGCCAGTTTGGAAAAGGAAGAAAGACTTCAACTGAGTGGAGAAACCTGACCAACTACCTGGGCCAGGTGATCTAGGATACAAGTAGATAAAATAATGCAGCTCAAAAACAGGTCACGCTCCATAGAGACTGATTTTTTTAAGGTTAGAAAGTACTAAAATATATTTGACAATTACAGGAGGGAAGGGGAGGTAAGAAGGACTCATGAAAACCAACTTGGCCAAGTCATCCGTATGGTTCAATGGAGCCATTTGGAGAGGTCATGGTTGCGGTGGGGAGGGGCTGGGAGGGCAATGGTGGGAGCCTGACTTTCTACCAAACAAGGACAAAAAGAACAGGTTTTGTAAAAAGGCTTGAGGACTGTCCCACCTCCCCTCAGGGCAGCAAAACGTCACCAGGCCGATGGAGGCAGGAAGGAGGCCTGAAGGAGGCCCTCAATCGAGGCAGGAACTATCTTAATTCAGAGACACTCCCAGCCTCGATTCAGTTTTTCTGTCTTCTCTGCAGCAGCACCTGGTGTACAGACATCTTCGTAAAAGAGACCGGGGTGGATGGTTCAAAGCGACAGGCCACCAAAAAATATATTTTTAAAACTGTTCAGTCCTCTTTTATTTCAGTCCTTAGGGATTTATGAAGGAGCAAGGGGTAAAAAGCCCACCTGAAATGACAGCCAGAAGGGGCCCCAAGACCACCCTCCTTGCCACCACTGCTCAACCTAACTACTAAGTCTCCATGTCCATCTTTCTTTCTCATTCCACCTACCAAAGAGTCATTCTTGTGATCCTGTATGTTTCCTTCGAGACTCCAAATAGCCTCAGAGAGAATGTGTCATTCAATTATTCACACCACACACACAACTGCTTTAATCCCATCTCCCAGACAGAGCGCCCTTTGACCCAGTGAGTGGGAAGAGGGGGATTAGAGGATGCGAAGGCACCCATCCACTCCTCTTGTCCCCCCCTTCCTCTTTTTCAGGATTCTCAAACATTTCTCTCCTTCTTGGAGACTCCAGGACTCACTCTTCAATAAGCTCAGGACCTTATATGTTAGCTGAATATTATGAACATTCAAGATGTTAATGAAATAAAACATGATAGGCTATGAGTCCGGCATTTGACTCCTTAAATCTTTGCTCGCTACATCGCCCATGATGAAGCAGAAACAAAAGCCTTTTACTATACCCAGGCTGTAACCTCCTGAGCTTAGTTAACTGTATGAGGCTCCAGAGATCTCTCTAAGAGAAATCAAGCAAGAGCAGGAACTGGCACTGTTCACAACAGTCAAGATGTACAAACAACCTAAATGTCCACCGACAGATGAGTGGGTGAAGAAGATGTGGTAAACACATGCAACAGAATGCTACTCAGCCATAAAAAAGAATGAAATAATGCCATTTGCGGCAACGAGGATGCAACTAGAGATGATCATACTAAGTGAAATAAGTCAGAAAGAGAAAGTCAAACACCATATGATATCACTTATATGTGGAATCTAAAATATGATACAGAGAACAGATTTGAGGTTGCCAAGTGGGGGTGGGGGGGTGGGGTGGAGGGACAGACTGGGAATATGGGGTTAATAGACGCAAAGTGCTACAGACAGAATGGATGGACAACAAGGCCCTACTGTATAGCACAGGCAACTTTATTCAGTATTCTTGGATAAGCTGTAATGGAAAAGAACATGAAAAAGAATTATGTGTATATATATAACTGAGTCACTTTACCGTACAACAGAAATTAATAAAACATTGTAAATCAACCGGACATCAATTTAAAATTTTTTATTTAGAATTCTCCCCTACCCTGTCAAAAACAAAGAGCAGGAACTGACTCAGAGGAAAAAAACAGCTCAAGAGCAGACAAATCACTGTTCACCTGCTTCAGCAGCCGCTGTGGTTTTCTTTATCCTCATCCCATCAAGCAAGCCTGCCCGACTCCACGGAATCAGTTTCAGCTCTACCAATCTTACCAATAAAGTCAAATTACAAAAGCTGTCTCTTTCTCTTCCTTTTTGAATACTCCACCTTTTTACTGCTGGGTTCAGACACGATTAGTCTTTGAATGCCAGCCAAAATTCTTGCAAAAACCACATGCTGTATTCAGGAGCTTGTGCTTACTACAGAGTTTTCTACCACATCTGAAGTGGATAACCCACCAAGGTTGAGGGCTACAACTTTCACCAGGAAGTCTACATGATGACCCATCACAGGAGGATCCAGACCAAGATGAGTAATTGCCATAGCTGTGCCCAGCATGACGTTGCATTCATTTAAAAAAAAATTAAATGAAACCCAACATCAAATGAATCCTCAATGGTTTTCTAAATCCATATTGAAATCTCTTGACTAGGTATCAACACACAGCCATACATCCTCAAGCTTTTCTTCACCTGTCTCTCTCACCCAAGTCACATGCATCTTGGAGGCTGCTCCCATAAAACTTCTCTCTTCCCAAAACATCCTGACGCCTTGTTTCACTTCCTACTCCTTACAGGTTGGATATAACCTGGAGCTCCATGCCCCATCTAACCTCTCTCACATTTTTCTATTTCTTCTCCTTTCAGTTCAGTTCAGTCACTCAGTCATGTCCGACTCTTTGTGACCCCATGGACTGCAGCGTGCCAGACTTCCCTGTCCATCACCAACCCCTGGAGTTTACTCAAATCCATGTTCATTGAGTCAGCAATGCCATCCAACCATCTCATCCTCTGTCATTCCCTTCTCCTCCCACCTTCAATCTTTCCCAGCATCAGGGTCTTTTCCAATGAGTCAGTTCTTCCCATCAGGTGGCCAAAGTACTGCAGTTTCAGCTTCAGCATCAGCCCTTCCAATGAATATTCAGGACTGATTTCCTTTAGGATGGACTGGTTGGATCTCCTTGCAGTCCAAGGGACTCTCAAGAGTCTTCTCCAACACCACAGTTCAAAAGCATCAATTCTTCGATGCTCAGCTTTCTTTATAGTCCAACTCTCACATCCATACACGACCACTGGAAAAACCATAGCCTTGACTAGACGGACCTTTCTTGGCAAAGTAATGTCTCTGCTTTTTAATATGCTGTCTAGGTTGGTCATAGCTTTTCTTCCAAGGAGCAAGTGTCTTTTAATTTCATGGCTGCAGTCACTATCTGCAGTGATTTTGGAGCCCAAAAAAAGAAAGTCTCTCACTGTTTCCGTTGTTTTCCCATTTATTTCCTATGAAGTGAGGGGACTGGATGCCATGATCTTAGTTTTCTGAATGTTGAGTTTTAAGCCAACTTTTTCACTCTCCTTTTTCACTTTCATCAAGAGGCTCTTTAGCTTGTCTTCCCTTTCTGCCATAAGGGTGGTATCATCTGCATATCTGAGGTTATTAATATTTGTCCTGGCAATCTTGATTCCAGCTTGTGTTTCATCCAGTGCCACATTTCCTATGATGTACTCTGCATAAAAGTTAAATAACCAGGGTGACAATATACAGCCTGACGTACTCCTTTCCCAATTTGGAATCAGTCTGTTGTTCCATGCCCAGTTCTAACTGTTGCTTCTTGAACTGCATACAAATTCCTCAGGAGGCAGGTAAGGTGGTCTGGCATTCCCATCTCTTGAAGAATTTTCCACAGTTTGTTGTGATCCACACAATCAAAGGCTTTGGCATAGTCAATAAAGCAGAAGTAGATGTTTTTTTGGAACTCTCTTGCTTTTTTGATGATGATCCAGTGGATGTTGGCATTTTAATCTCTGGTTCCTCTGCCTTTTCTAAATCCAGTTTGAACATTTGGAAGTTCACGGTTCACGTACTGTTGAGGCCTGGCTTGGAGAATTTTAAGCATTACTTTGCTAGCATGTGAGATGAGTGCCATTGTGCAGTAGTTTGAGCATTCTTTGGCATTGCCTTTTTTTGGGATTGGGACGAAAACCGACCTTTTTCCAGCAAAGTAAAAGCACAGGTGCTAAAAAGGGAAACACACGCGCCTTTAAAGGAAGATCCCTTCACTGGAGAATATTTATACACCAGTGTCTTCCTTCTCAGACTCATATTCTTCAGCAGTAAGTGGCTATGACAAGTCACCTCATGACCTAGGAAGGGTGCTAGTCTGTGTGGCCCTGCTTCCCACGGATAGGCAAGAACCAGGGTGTGTACAAAGCACTGGGCTTCAGGCAGGACTCTCTCAGGAAGTGTTGAGCAGCCCCTAAGAGCTCAACATAGCAGGGCAGTAGAAGTGGGCCCCTCTCTGACACTGCCACTGTCACCCTGTTTGAGTGACACTCTGAGGGACCCAAAAGCTGGAAGCCCCTCCCTGTCCTTACAGCCACCCCTAAGGAAGGACCTCAATGAGCAGCTTGAGGACTACAGAGTCGACGACGACGGCTGCAGCTTTCTCCTCCTATTACGTCCCTACCTGTGACGTAAGAATGCACATTTGTTTTGACAAGAAATGAGCAGCTATTTTCAAAATACCTTCTAATGCATTACAATCAACTACCCTCTGTCCCCTCTTTCAAGAAAGAAACCCATCAGTATATCCAACCTAAGACCTCTTGCGCTGGTGCAGCTGATAAAGTCTGCACTTGAACCCCAGTCCTCTGGGCAGCCTTCCACATTTCTCAGAAAACTGCTTCCAGTCGCTGTCAGAAGTTGATGCAGCACAGACTGTCAGAGGTCACAGAGATGGAAAATCATGCATAGCTAAAGGGTCTGTTTGAGGCCCGGGGTTAATGATAACCACACTTGGGGAGGGAGCCGGACTCACCTGTCACTGTTCACTGCTCCGGACAAAAGGAGTTCAGCAGGAACAGAGCCCCATTAACTCTGCGGGAGGTCTGGAAAACACTGGAAAAGTACAGGCCCTCAGGGGTGGCAGACCCAAACACCAGTGCATACCCAGGATGCACGAGGAACTGGTGGTATTTATAGATGCAGAGTTTCTGCATTAGGATGCAGGGTCCAGGAGCCTCTCAGGTCTGGCAGGTGGTCCCAGCTGTTAATACACCCCGTGGAGAGAGACTAGGAGGAGAGGGGAGGACAGAACCAAACCATGGATGGAAAGAGATGGGTCTGCTCCTCTTCCGAAGAAGGCCACAGGCAGTCCCATCTGTTTCTACTTTTGCTCTCCCTGGCAGCTTAAGCCAGGATCACTGTGTATGCAATAAATACTGAAATGTTCACTCCAATACCTGCTGACCCAACACAGAGCCTGAGGAAGGCAGGATTCATAGCATGGTTTATATATATATTTTAATTCTTTGGCTCTTTCCCATATTAAATACATTTCCTTGTGATCCCTAGACAACTTTGAAAAAGAAGGAAGTTCAAAAAATACTGCCAGCACCTGTCCAAGTGAAAAACAAATCTCTTTTAATAAAATTTTATTTAAAAGTTTTCCACCCTGATGTATGGACAGAGTAACATGGAAACTTACATTACCATATGTAAAATTGATAGCCAAAGGGAATTTGCTGTATGACTCAAGGAACTTAAACTAGGGCTCTGTAACAACCGAGAGGGGTGAGATGGGGAAGGAGGTGGGAGGAGAGTTCAAGAGAGAGGGGACATATGTAAAAGATTTCTACCCTAAAAGAATTATGATAGATATATTATTATTATGTGCGGGCATTCTAAGCTACTTCAGTCATGTCAGACTCTTTGCAGCCCTATGGACTATAACCACCAGGCTCCTCTGTCCATGGGATTCTCCAGGCAAGAATACTGGAGTGGGTTGCCATTTCCTCCTCCAGGAGATCTTCCTGACCCAGGGATCAAACCCGAGTCTCTTACATTTCCTGCTTTGGCACATGGGTTCTTTACCACTGGCGCTACCTGGGAAGCCTTATCATTATACAAATATGATCAAAACAAAAAATCTACAGTGAAACCTGAAGATTCTTCCCCCTTCTCATTCTCCCCACTTGATCCCAATATACCTCCCTAACAATTTTTGTTTTCAAATTCAAACAGTTCTTGACAACAGGCTCCTCCTAGGGTCAAAGCGGATAAGGCTGGATGTAAACTAGCACTTTGGGTGGGCTCCATGCCAGAAGCAGGGACAGAAGATTGTGGCAGACATTCTGCAGGGTAGAAGGTTCTGGAATAGTCACTTCAAGGATTATACTGGGGAATCAGTAAGAAACTGAAGGGACCTCCAGCTAAATCCAGCAGCTTGAACACATGCAGTCTGGTTTCAGAAATATTCCTGATACACCTGTTCTGCTATCATCTCCTCTCCAGTTTTCTTTGTCCTTATGGGCTTTTGCCTTTGTTCCATAAAAAAGTGGATCTCACTTTGGAAGGTTTGAAAATCAAAGATAAACGGGCATGTGTTCTAACCTTGCAGACTGCTACTGCTAAGTCACTTCAGTCGTGTCCGACTCTGTGCGACCCCATAGACGGGAGCCCACCAGGCTCTGCCGTCCCTGGGATTCTCCAGGCAAGAACACTGGAGTGGGTTGCCATTTCCTTCTCCAATGCATCAAAGTGAAAAGTGAAAGTGAAGTCACTCAGTCGTATCCGACTCTTAGCGACCCCATGGACTGTAGCCTACCAGGCTCCTCCATCCTGGGATTTTCCAGGCAAGAGTACTGGAGTGGGGTGCCACTGCCTTGTCCGACCTTGCAGACTAGAGAAAGCCAAAGCCTAAGTGGGGGCAATAAGAAGTGGGTCAGGGACTTCCCTAGGTGGTCCAGTGGTTAAGATTCCACAATTCCAAGTCAGGGGCATTGGTTCAATTCCTGGTCAGGAAACTGAGACCCCACCTGCTGTGCAGCAAAAAAAAAAAAAAAAAAGAGAGAGAAGAAAAAAATGGGTCACTTCAAACTTCCCTGGTGGCACAGAGGATAGGAGTCCACCTGCCAATGCAGAGAACCTGGCTTTGATCCCTGGTCCAGGAAGATTCTACTTGCCTCAGAGCAACTAAGCTCATGCGCCGCAACTACTGAAATCCACACGTCCCAGAGCCCTTGCACTGCAACAAAGAGTAGACCCGCCTTGCTGCAACTAGAGGAAGCCCACACAAAGCCACAAAGACCCAGCACAGCTAAAAGTTAAATAAATAAAAATGTTTAAATAATAAATAAATAAAACAAAGTGGGTTACTTTATGATACGGAAAGCTAGGTGCTGGCTGGAGCTAAGACAGGGAGGATGGGTTCAAAGTAGTAAAAGGAACAGTTCAATGTGGGGATACCCTCTTCCAAGCCAAGGAACCAGGACACCGACTCTGCCCCCTGTCAGAGGATCAAGAGGGTAGGGGACTGTGGAAGCAGAACAGGCAGGCTGGAGAGACAGGCTTCAGGTGGAGAAAGTCAAGAAAAAATTGAACTGGTGGAATATCTGGTATATCGAAACAGATTGAGAAACTTTCTTCTGAGCTCTATCAGAAATCAGGGATAAACCTGTAACAGATACACAGAAAAACGGGGAGGATGTCCTATGTCCTGACATCCCTTGGCTCCCAGCACCAGCCCCATGATAGCACCCTAGGATCTGGACCCCACTTCAAGGTTGTGAGCAATTCAGTGACTGCAGCAATGAAATTAAAAGACTTGCTCCTTGACAGAAAAGCTATGACAAACCTAGACAGAGTATTTAAAAGCAGAGACATCACTTTGCTGACAAAGGTCCTTATAGTCAAAGCTATGGTTTTTCCAGTAGTCATGTATGGATGTGAGAGTTGGACAATAAAGAAGACTGAGCGCCAAAGAATTGATGCCTTCAAACTGTGGTGTAGAGAAGATTCTTGACAGTCACTCAGACAGCAAGCGGATGAAACCAATCAATCCTAAAGAAAATCAATCCTGAATATTCATTGGAAGGACTGATGCTGAAGCTGAAGCTCCAATACTTTGGTCACCTAATGTAAAGAGCTGACTCAGTGGAAAAGACCCTGATGCTGGAAAAGATTGAAGGCAGGAGGAAAAGGGAACAACAGAGGACGAGATGGTTGGATGGCATCACCAACTCAATGGACATGAGTATGACCAAACTCTGGAAGATAGTGAGGGACAGGGAAGCCAGGCGTGTTGCAGTTCATGGGGTTGCAAAGAGTGAGACATGACTGAGTGACTGAACACCACCACCACCACATATATGCGACACTCATGTCCTTTCAGGGGTATATGCTCCATGAAGGCAAAGCGTGGGTCTAAAGCCTCTTTAAAACCCTAAAGACTCTACCAGAAAATTACTAGAGCTAATCAATGAATATAGCAGAGTTGCAGGATATAAAATTAGCACACAGAAACCCCTTGCATTCCTATACACTAACAATGAGAAAACAGAAAGAGAAATTAAGAAAACAATTCCATTCACCATTCTAACCAAAAGAATAAAATACTTAGGAATATATCTACCTAAAGAAACAAAAGACATATATATAGAAAACTATAAAACACTGGTGAAAGAAATCAAAGAGGACACAAATAGATGGAGGAATATACCATGTTCATGGATTGGAAGAATCAACAGTGAAAATGAGTATACTACCCAAAGCAATCTATAGATTCAATGCAATCCCTATCAAGCTACCAACAGTATTTTTCAGAGAACTAGAACAAATAATCGGAGAAGACAATGGCACCCCACTCCAGTACTCTTACCTGGGAAATCCCATGGACGGAGGAGCCTGGTAGGCTACAGTCCATGGGGTTGCGAAGAGTCAGACACAACTGAGCAACTTCATTTTGACTTTCACTTTGATGCACTGGAGAGGGAAATGGCAACCCACTCCAGTGTTCTTGCCTGGAGAATCCCAGGGATGGGGGAGCCTGGTGGGCTGCCGTCTATGGGGTCACACAGAGTCGGACACGACTGACAAGACTTAGCAGCAGCAGCAGCAGCAGAATAAATAATTTCACAATTTGTGTGGAAATACAAAAAACCTCAAATAGCCAAAGCAATCTTGAGAAAGTAGAATGGAACTGGAGGAATCAACCTGCCTGACTTCAGGCTCTACTACAAAGCTACAGTCATCAAGACTGTACACAAGACTGGCACAAAGACAGAAATATAGATCAATGGAACAAAATAGAAAGCCCAGAGATAAATCCATGCACCTATGGACACCTTATCTTTGACAAAGGAGGCAAGAATATACAATGGAGAAAAGACAATCTCTTTAACAAGTGGTGCTGGGAAAACTGGTCAACCACTTGTAAAAGAATGAAACTAGAACCCTTTCTAACACCATACACAAAAATAAACTCAAAATGGATTAAAGATCTAAACATAAGACCAGAAACTATAAAACTCCTAGAGGAAAACATAGGCAAAACACTCTCCAACTTAAATCACAGCAGGATCCTCTATGACCCACCTCCCAAAGTAATGCAAATAAAAGCAAAAATAACCAAATGGGACCTAATTAAACTTAAAAGCTTTTGCACAACGAAGGAAACTATAAACAATGTGAAAAGACAGTCTTCAGAATGGGAGAAAATAATAGCAAATGAAGCAACTGACAAAGAATTAATCTCAAAAATATATAAGCAACAACTGTAGCTCAATTCCAGAAAAATAAATGACCTAATCAAAAAATGGGCCAAAGAACTAAACAGACAGTTCTCCAAAGAAGACATATAGATGGCTAACAAACACATGAAAAGATGCTCAACATCACTCATTGTCAGAGAAATGCAAATCAAAACCACAATAAGGTACCATCTCACGCAGGTCAGAATGGCTGCTATCCAAAAATCTACAAACAATAAATGCTGGAGAGGGTGTGGAGAAAAGGAAACCCTCTTACACTCTTGGTGGGAATGCAAACTAGTACAGCCACTATGGAGAACAGTGTGGAGATTCCTTAAAAAACTGGAAATAGAACTGCCACATGACCCAGCAATCTCACTGCTGGGCATCCACACCAAGGAAACCAGAATTGAAAGAGACATGTGTACCCCAATGTTCATCACCGCACTGTTTTATAATAGCCAGGACATGGAAGCAACCTAGATGTCCATCAGCAGATGAATGGATAAGAAAGCTGTGATACATATACACAATGGAATATTACTCAGCCATTAAAAAGAATACATTTGAGTCAGTTCTAATGAGGTGGATGAAACTGGAGCCTATTACACAGAGTGAAGTAAGCCAGAAAGAAAAATACCAATACAGTATACTAACACATACATGGAATTTAGAAAGATAGTAACAATAACCCTATACGCGAGACAGAAAAAGAGACACAGATGTATAGAACAGTCTTTTGGACTCTGTGGGAGAAGGCAAGGGTGGGATGATCTAAGAGAATAGCATTGAAACATGTATATTATCATATGTGAAATGTATCTCCAGTCCAGGTTCGATGCATGAAACAGGGTGCTCAGGGCTGGTGCACTGGAATGACCCAGAGGGATGGGATGGGGAGGGAGGTGGGAGGGGGGTTCAAGATGGGGAACACATGTACACCCATAGCTGATTCATGTCAATGTATGACAAAAACCACTACAATATTGTAAAGCAATTCGCCTCCAACTAAAATAAATAAATTAAAAAAAAAATAAAGCCTCTTTAAGAGACCTCATGTGTGGCTCCCCTGGTGATCCAGTAGTTGAGAATCCATGTGCCAATGCAGGAGACAGGGATTCAATCCCTGGCCCAGGAAGATCCCACGTGCCATGGAGCAACTAAGCCCATGCACCACAACTGCTGAGTCCACGCTCTAGAACCTTTGCTCCCCAACAAGAGAAGCCACCGCAATGAGAAGACCATGCACCACAACCGCACGTGGCAACCAAGACCCAGTGCAGCCACATATAAATAAAGAAATAACTTTTTAAAAAAGAGGTCCCATGTGAGGATCAGGGGGAGTACCCCCAACGCCAGAGTCGAGTGCATGGGTGGGGTGGGCGATGTGGCTGGGGGTCACAGGACGATTCTGAAGATCGAGGTCCTCCCTTCCCTTCTGGGTCCCAGAGCTGACTCTCCTCCAAGACTCCTCTCCTCAGTTCTCACCTGACCCACCTTACACTGTCAGGTATCAAATCCTCTTGTAGAGGAAAACCTTTGCCAAACAAAAGGTATTTTTATACCCAGAGATGTATTAAGTTGATTTCTTTATCCTGATGTCTCTATGGCATCTGATCTGATACAAAAAACTAATGGAAAATGATTACATCCTCAGGGCAACACCAGTTAAGCTTGACCAAGAACTGTGCTAAAAGTACTTAGCCTGTATTCTTAATTTCTCAGGGAACCTCCCTACTATTTTCCATAGCAGATGCACCATTTAATCCAGCAATCCCATGTTGGGGTATTTATCTAAAAGAATTCAAATAAGAATCTGGGATAGGTATCTGCAGTCCCATGTTCACAGCAGTGGTATTCACAACAGCTACAATAACAGTTGTTTCTACAACTATTGAAACAATCCCAAGTGTCCATCAAGAGACGGATGGATAAAGAAGATGTGATATGTAACAGAATTCAGCCTTAAAAATGAGAAATGTAAAACATGCAACAACATAGATGAGCCTGGAGGATATTATGCCAAGCAAAATAAGCCAGTCACAGAAGGACAAATACTGCATGATTCCACTTATATGAGGTATCTAACATAGTCAGATTCCTAGAACCACAGAGTAGAATGGTGGTTGCCAGAGGCTAAGGGGAGGGGGAATGGGGAGTTACTAATCAGTGAGCATGAACTCTCAGTTATGCAAGATAAGTTCTAGAGATATGCTGTACAATGTTGTGCCTACGGTTAATAATACTGTATTGTACACTTAAAAATTAGTTAAAAGGGTTGACCTCATGTTAAATGCTCTTATTACAAAAATAAGAAATAATAATCTGTAAATGTTAAGATGTTTTCTTTTCACTTTTCAAATCCTTTGGGCTTCTCTTCTTGATCCACACTGACAGCACATGGTAAATTCCAAGCCAGACGGGCCTGCTTTGTAGGTGGATTCTGCCTTAATTCTTCAAGGAAAACTTCTGTTCGATCCTGCAGCTCTGAAAGGCGGCAAGAGCACTGAAAAGGCTCATGAGGTGCTTTTAAGGTTAAAGCCTTAATGTTCTCAACATCTCTGGCACAAAAAAAAAAAACGCCAGTAGGCACTCTCCTCATTCTCATAATCCCTGATGACAATGGGTTGCATTCACAGGTCACCATCATGGCCAGTCACTTTCAGGGGGACGAGTGGATCCACAGCCCCAGCCTAGCTCAAAGGAACTTGCAGGCAAATAAGGCTGCTGATCGGGGAGGGGCTTAAGACACATTTACAGGGGCAAATCTGGGAGACTGAATCTCAGGCAGGAAAGAAAGGAGCTTGGAGAGCAGGCTGGTTTGAGGCTGAAAGAGGGTTGACACCAAGGCCAGGGTGGGCCGAGCCACTGTGGTGGCCTGAGGATGCAAATTTCAATCTGACCCAGTCTAATTAATTCTGGACACATGACATCTCTGACAAAGAGGTCCTATAGGTGGATGGTGCAGAACCATTAGCTAGTACTATGACCAACCTTCCCTGCTCCCCTGTTTCCCTTCACCCCACCCCCACAGAAAATCTGCACTTTACCCTGGGGAGGACTCAGTTCCTGCCAGGCAGCTTTCTGAATGCTGGTGTGCAGCCCCCAGGACTCAGAGAGGAGAGGGGAGGAGAGGAGAAGAGAAAGGCGGCATACGTCTGAGGAATGAGCAGACTGGCTAAGTCCATCTACTTCCCACAGGACCAAAGAGTACCAGGGAAAGACAGAGACACCATGGTTGCTGGTGGGGAAGAAGGGCAAGATTTCTGGTAGCAGTTTTGAGTTCTGACAGACACGGGAAGAAGAGAAAGAAGGATTTGTAATCACTCTGAAGAAAGTAAAGAACCAATTTCAGCTCTGTTGAAATGACTTTCAGCTGCCAGATCCTCTCTTTACCATGACCTCTCTGCAAGACAGGCCCTGATGAGTGCTGACTTCCTAAGGGGACACATGCCTCACCAGCTCTGAGATCCATGACCTTGGCTACATGTTCGAACATGATGTATAAACTAGCTTTCTCTTTGCTGTACCCATCATATTTAAGTTCATGCTGACCATCACAAGTCCAAGAGATATGCCTTAGATTAATTTGGGATGTCAGAACAAGGTTATAAACCCTTCGTTTTTCAAGTGATTTGGGTGTTTTGCCCCTCTTGGAGTCACGAAAGAAATGAAAGTGGTTTGCTAAGAAAATTCGTAATATAAACATGGGTATGTTTAGCTTGTAAAAAGGAAACTAAATGAAAAGACTATCGTAGCTGGTACCAGTCAGTGAATGAAAGTGATTAACTGTTTTGTGAGACCCCAGAGACTGGAGCCAGGTCCGGCTTTTCTGGGTTCATTGCCCATTAAGTAGTTGTCTCACATGTGTGCTAACTTGTTCCAGTCGTGTCTGACTCTTTGCGACGCTATGAACTGTGGCCCACCAGGCTCCTCTGTCCATGGGATTTTATAGACAAGAACACTGGAGTGGGCTACCATACCCTTCTCCAGGGGATCTTCCTGACCCAGGGATTGAACCCGCGTCTCTTAAGTCTCCTGCATTGGCAGGTGGGTTCCTTACCACGAGCACCAACTGGGAAGCCCTGAAGTTAATTTTTTTAATTTTTAAAATAAATGCATGTTTTCTAAATAGTCTCTAATACAGTGAATTTCCTTTAAAAGTACTAACTATGAATATTAGCCCAAACATCCCCTTATTTTATACACTTCACCTCAAGAAACCACAGACGACCTTAGCTCAGCACCCCAGTCTTCTCCACCCCTCCAGAGAGCACCCTGGTTGCCTGCCCTCTCCCTCTAATTCTCTCCTAGATTTATCACTGGCTGCTCATCAAATGTGGATTTCTTTCCCTTTATCAAACTATAATAAAAAACATGACTTCCAAAATTTCCCCAAACCAGAATATGGTCATATGGTTATTTTCATCATGATTATAACCATAATCATGGTGTTTATTAATTATAACCATAATTTGGTGTTTATTAATGCTTCCTACCCTGGGCACCTATTCAGTAATGAATCAATAATCAAATTGAACTTAGAAAGCATTTTTCTCTAAAAAAAATTGTATTTTAAGATCTATGTTTGATGAACAACTTACTGAACAAACTTTTGTGTATATTAGAACACAAAGAAAGAAATGTCATTTTTAAAATTCCAAGAATCTCTAACCAAGAATAAAATGCTATGGGTTTTTTTTAGACTTTACATTTTATTGCTGTTTTAGAATGTATTTATCTCCTGTAGTATAATTCTGGTGAAAATGTTGGGGAAGAAGGGAGTAAAGAGTGAGGGAAACAGTTAACACAGTGACTAAGGTTAAGGGGTCAGACAGACTTGGGTTCCAGACTTGGGTGTCTCTGGGACACCAGGCAGGTACCTTAAGGGTCTCTACCCTACACCTACATTATCAGGATGACAATGGCATATACAGTATAAACATAAAGTGAACACGTAAAGAAAATTAAGAATTAAATAGTACTGAAAGTTCCCAGGTGGAACCTGCGGTAAAGAATCTGCCTGCCAATGCAGGAGACACAAGAGACTCAGGTTCGATCCCTGGGTTGGGAAGATCCCCTGGTGTAGGAAATGGCACCTCACTTCAGTACTCTTGCTGGAAAATTCCATGAGCAGAGGAGCTTGGCAGGCTACAGTCCCTGGGGCTGCAAAGAGGCGGACACAACTGAGCACAAAGAGCAAAAATTATTCAAGCTATATACTTAATATTCTGTGTCTTCCTTTACGTTTTATCTTAATAAACACAATAAATACTTAAAATATATATGTACCATTTCCTTTCAGTTATCTAGCAATCAAGCCCAGTGACAGAACTGCTTTCAAACACAGGAAATTGGGGCAGTTTCCAAGTGATTTGAGGGTCAGCATGTCCCTGCAATGCAGCCTGTAATTCTTCCATTAGGGATTAATTGCTTTGATTAAAACACTGTACTCTTCAAGAATCTTTTAAACGCAAATACCCCCATGAGGCCCCAGGGTAAGGGAGTTCTTCCCCTCACTCCCAAAAAAGAGAACACTGAGAAATGGCTGTCAGGACCTCCCTGGTGGTCCAGTGGTTAAGAATCCTCCTTCTTCTGTAGGAGACACAGATTCAGTCCCTGGTAACTAAGATCCCATGTGCCATGGGGCAATGACTGAGCCTGCGCTCCACAACTAGCGAGAAGCCTGCATGCCACAATGGAAGATGCTGCCTGCAGCAACGGAAATCACATGTGCCACAATTAAGACCTGACGCAGTCAAATAAACATTAAAAAGAAAGAAAGAAATGGCTGTTCTGAAGCGGGGCTAGCTGGGTGGGAAGGGCGAACAGGGAGCCCTGGGTTGAGTAAAGGAGAACAGACAAAAGCCTCATGTTTGGTCACAGGGAGGGCAAGCAGGCTAAGTGGGGGTGAAACCCCAGAGAGGTTGGGAGCCCAGCAAGGCAAGGCACCCAACACAGATTTCCCAACTGTGAGACCGGCTATGGGAGCCCCCAGGGAGAGCCTGAGGTCTCCCTGGCAGGTACCCCAGCCTGAGTCAGCCCGCACACTCTGCCTGGAGCTTGACTGAGCCCAGCAAGAGGGGGAGGAGGGACAGTGATCTGAGGTCCTATCCTTGGCCTGGGCCTGAGAAGACAAGAGGCTGTCTAACAAAAGCACTCCCTTATGCAGGGGTAGGCAGGGCAGCCGGGTCAGCCCAGCCCCAGGGAGCCACGTGGGGAAAGGTGGGGTTCACCACTGTCCACCTTCAGGCCTCAACAAGGGCCAGCCCAGGGCAGAGGGATGTTAACAAGGAGGGAGCTGTAGGCAGGGCTCCCCAGGGCTCGGCAGAAGAGGGCTGGATTATGATTAAAAATAGGTCTTCATTATTATAATAAATGTGTGCCTCTGAAACAAATTAAAAATTCAATCCAAGTGTCCAATAAAATTACTGTCACATACCTGTTGTTGTTCTGTACTACATGAGGTGACTCCTACCCTATCCTGTATGCAGCAACACACGACATCCAGAGGGGACCCTCTACTTTCTCCAACGCTGAGCCACTTCAGGGAAATTCTTTTTGCCACATATATTTCATATTTGCTTTTTTAATTCAAAATAATAATAATGTCATTATTATTTCTTATTTTAAGTCTAGAGTATTAATAAAATGAAAATACTCTTTACGGCACCACCTAACATACCTACAGGCTTCCTTGGTGCCTCAGACGGTGAAGAATCTGCCTGTAAAGCAGGGACCTGAGTTCAGTCCCTGGGTTGGGAAGATTCCCTGGAGGAGGGCATGGCAACCCACTCAAGGATTCTTGCCTGGAGAATTCCACGGACAGAGGAGTCTGGCGGGCTACAGTCCATGGGGTCGCAGAGTTGGACACAACTGAGCAACTAAGCACTATTAACACAACTACTAACCTCCTTTTGCTGTATTTCCCTTCAATTTCTACACATTCCTCTCTTCGTTATTTATTTTGAAAAACATTCACATGTTGTAAAAGTCAAAAGGCACAACACCTCTTCCCTATCCTGTACCCACAGCTGCCAGGTTCCCCTCCTCCAAAGAGACCGAAGGCACCAGCTTCTTAACCAGACGTGCATTGAATGTGTTTCTAAATCAAGTCTGAAACCTGCTTTTATTTAACAACCCTCTTCCAGGTTGTTAAGCTAAAGATGAGGTTAATAACTGCAGGATATTCCATCAAGTCAATAATGTACTTAAACTTATCCTGTTGCAATTAAACAAAAAGGTTGCTCTCAGAGTTTCATGATAAATAATGCTGCAATAGCCATGAGGGGACACTGGCCAGCTTTTGCCATATTATGGACATTTTCCTGAGGCTGGAGCTGTCCCTCCCCTGTCTCACATCCATCAGTCGTTTTGATGGCCGCAATGAAGGTAAAGAGAAGCGTGCAGTCCACACCACGTGAAGCCTTGGGGTCCACAGTCCACACCAGCCCCACTGCCCTACAGGAAAAGACCTGCGCAAGTGGAAAAAAATTAAACCTATCAAGTTGGGCCAGGTCAGGCTGACAATGCCCCGACACTGTCATCATACACCAAGGCCAAGTCAGACATCGTGTCCCCAGGCCACCGAGCACAAAGGCATGCAGACGATGGCATTGTGAGAGACCCTCTGGCCTGGGCCCCTCCAACACGTGCTCACACCTGGGATCTGCAGTGACACAGGTTAACCCACAGGGCCAGCATGCCCCATCCTGAACATCATTCTCACCCAAAGGTTTAGGAGATGAAGTATTAAAGGGAAGACACAGTCGAAAAGAGTTTCTAAAAATAAAGCTAAGACAACAAGAAAATATCTCAACAGCATTTTGGTAAAGGCAGCCAGTTAAGGTGCTGCCCCGGGGCCACCCTGAACTTCGGGTCTGAGGAACACAAATCTAAGTGTGAATACACCATCATTAAGACACTCTGGGCTTTGATAGAAATTCAGCTCAATCCCAAATGCCAAGGAGCTGCCATGGGGTGCTGTGTGAAAATGCCTTTTAGGTGATCAGGCATGGAGAGGGCAAGGGTCCATGGACTTTCAGCCATGCACTCCACCTCCCCAGCAAGGGAAGAAGGCAGGCTTTCTTCTCCTCTCTTCCACCATAATCAGTGGCTCTCTTACTCATTTGGATAAGCTTTTATCAAGGAAGCCTAAAGGACAGGTATCCAGTAGGGTAACAGAGGAGCAAAACAGTTCAGTTCAGTCGCTCTGTCGTGTCCGACTCTTTGCGATGCCATGGTCTGCAGTTCATAAAACAGTTCACCTTTCAGTAATCACACTTATGGCGGGAGATGGCTATGTTAAAAATCTATCAGAGCAACAGTTTATACTAAGGGTGGGGAAGCAACAAAAGCGTGAATTGAGCTGGCCACGCACACGGGCGGCTTTCCGTCAGGACTGTGGCCTTGCACAAGATGTGAATTCATAACCTCCCCAACTGGGGCACCTCCCTCAATTTTCTCTGCTTACTTGCAGATCCTTACGGACTTACAAAGCCTTTCCATTCAAAAAGGGTTCAATCTGGGACATGTGGATTCAAGTGAGGCAAAACGTGCCAGAGAGGAATTACCCCCCTGACCTCGCCGGAGAGCAGACTCGGGTGCTGAGGAGACAGCGTGCTGGAAAAGAAAAATGCCCGCAGAGGCTGATGCTGCTGTGTAGGAGAAATCAATATGTTAAATCTAAAGCTGTTAAGAGAGAGTTTGGCTGTTGCTGACTTCTCCAGTTGCTGGTGATTTCAGGCTGCCGCTAACAAGGATCCATCATTCTGAGAACTTTGAGGGCCCCTTGGTCCTGCAGGTAGACAGACAAGGTCCCCAGCACTCTGGGTCCCCAAGTCATGGGTGACAACATCGCATTTTGAAGTCTGCTTTTCAGTGGCTTACCCGACAAGGATCAGTCCTGGATGTGCAGCAGAATTAACTGTTGATGATTCTTTAGCAATTTTAAACCCTTTAATATCTGTTGTCCTAGCAACACATTCCTGTCCTCGAAGCCTCACCCAGTACAGGATTCAGGGCGTCGGTATCAGCAGAAGCCTGGAGGAAGGCTTCACAGCTTTGAATGCAACAACAACAAACAAACACTGGCGAGCCTGGAGAACCCTGAAGGGGGGTCAAGAACTCTTCATTCATTGACTTACAAGAAATGCAGGACTTCATTATTTTCAATGTGACTTGTATTAAGATCCAGGAGACTACAACCACAATTGCTGTGGCTAAGTAGATCCAGCCTCGGTGGTACTACCTGGAAACGCCTGGAACTCACCAGCCAGACATCCTCAACTGGAAAGAGGAAAGCTGAGATGAGGCAGAGGCCCAAACTTTCATAATCACGCCCTTAGCCAGTCTGTCAAATACTGAAGTAAAACAAAGCTTATTTTTACAGAGATTTTTAAACACAGCCCCATGGTCAGTCAGCAGAATGATTTAGAATCCCCCTTCTTACTGCAAATAAATTGGACAGGACTGGGAAGTAACGATCACTGTGTGTGTACTCCATTGATGATTTACTGACTCCTCAGGCCAACCATATCAACCTTACCAGACACCGTGAAATGCACTTTCCATGCATTGGAATTTACTATTCTAATTGTCCAGGGAAGTTAAAGCCTGCTTAGGAATCAGACCACTACAATTTAAGGCAGGACTCAAACCCAGAAGTTATTTAACCCACCTCTCACCTCCACTCCACTCCATGCTCTTTCCCTAAGAGATGATTTCATGCACCACCATGACACATATCTCATATGGACCCCAGGTAGCTTGGAAAAGCACGGATTATCTAAGTTCCCAGCTGGCCTCCATTCTCTTTCCACTATACTATCTTATTGTCCTAGAAGCCAGGAGGAGGGACAGGGCAATGGGTCAAGCTCCCCATCCTCCAAGGGAAGCACTCATGCCCATCTCCACAACCACTGAATGCCATCACAGCCACCACCTTTGGCAAACGCAGTTTGCGAAGCTTGTTCTATTCAAATTCTCCGACCAGAATTTTGCAGGTGAGCTTGTCAGCATCTCCACCATAGAGGCACGTTTATCTTTTGACTTATCTTTTATTTCCAGGGATTTACCCTGACAGTACACCTCCCACAACGTGAAAATACATATGTATAAGGCTATTTATTGCAGCACTGTTTGTAATTGAAACACACTGAAAACAACTGACGATGCTTACACACAAGAGACTGGTTGAAAAGACTATGGTGTATCCATAAAGTGGAATCTAACACAGCCTCTAAGAAGAATTGAGGAAGATCTCTATGAGTTGATACGAAGTCATTTGCAGGACATTCTGTTAAGCAAAAAAAGCAAAGTGCAAAAGAGTATCTATAGCATGCTATCTTCATATAAGAAAGAAGAGATTAGAAAATATTGATGTATCTGCTCATTTGTACAAAAGAAATACAATATGAGAAATGAGAAACTAAGGAGTTGGCTATCTACAGGGTGTGGGTGGAAACAAGGTGGAAAGAGGGGGAAATGTGAAATTGAGAAAGGATAAGGAGGAAGTAACACTTCCTGAGCAAGACCTTTTTAACTGTTTAGATTTTTAAAATCTTGCTTATGTTTCTGACATAGTCAAAAATAAACAATTAAAATCAACCAAGACATGAAAGGAACCCAAAATGGAGTACAAAAAGCAGGAAATGAATCAAACTCTACCATAAATGAATAATAAAATCACATGAGGGGGTGGGGGAAGAAAAGGAGTAACTTAAGTAACTTCGGAAAAAGCTAACTTCTTGATCAGATACTAGAGTATAAATCTTTAGCCTGACAGTAAGTTTTTCCCCCACAGTCACATAAATTAACAATTTGGAAACTACTGTACTTTATTCTTGTTCCTTTTAAGGTTGAGTAAATAAGTAAACATATTGTGGCTAACAGAATCCAGGTGTCTCTTTGATGGAGAAAAGAGATACAAATAATAAAGGGAAAAAAGAAGAGAAAAAGCACTGCGTAGGTGGTTTAGGATGAGATGGTTGGATGGCATCACTGACTCAATGGATATGAGTTTGAGCAGACTCCGGGAGAGGATGAAGGATAGGGAAGTCTGGCATGCGAGAGTCCATGGGGTCAAAGAGTCAGACACAACTTAGCAACTGAACAACAACAAGGTAACTTAGAGTCAGTTTTTCAGACAAATTCAAAGATTTTGATACATAGATATACAGATAAAGACAAGGAAGTACATGTGTATATACATATATATTTTCTAGTTCTGTGCTCTGAGAAAATATAAAACCAGTGTAGAATGAGTATATCTACCTTCTAAGATCTTGGCTTCTAAATGCTATTTTCCACTAAAGAAACAGAGCTCCTTGGAGAAATAGCTACTTCCAGGACTGGGCAGGGCAAGCATAAAATGAGCATAAAATATTTCAAGATACCAGAAATTTAAAAGTAGAAAAAACATGATGTAGGGCTAGATATAGGATCTAAAGGACACAGCAGTCAACTCGAAAGATCTCCTAATGGTCAAATCTGGAACAATTTTAGCCACAAAATAAATGATGATAGTAATGGAATAAAACAAATATTCCTGAGTCCATACTGATACTAACAAGTAAATGAATAAATACATAAAAGAGGGAAGCTGTTTCTTATAGTAAAATTCCAATGCATACATGCATTTGGGATGATAGAAATAGAAAATTACCAAATATCGTTAATAATGATCCTCACCGTCAGTAATTATCAAGGGATTTGAAAGTGTGATGAGACACAGGACATTTATATGATCTCAAAGCATTTCCTGACAAGATGTTTATTAACTGCAGAGGGGGAAAGAGTAACTTTTTAGTGGAGAATGCTTACAGAGAGCACCTCACCCAAGGGACCAAAGTTACGATCAGCAGCAATGGAACCTATCAGTATCACGCCCCACCTCCTAGGACGAACGAAGACAGACACAACTTTTCTGTGATACTTTTGTCAAAAATCTGTAGCTTAAATTCCGTCATGAGGAAACATCAAACACATCCATTTTGAGGGACAGTCTACAAAATAACTGGCCACTTCTCTTCCAAAGGGTCAAGGTTGTGAAAGAAAGAGAATGAGGAATGACCACAAACCAGGAGATATTAAGGAGATGTGCCAACTAAAATGAAATGCATGATCCTGGACTGGATGCCAAATTGGACCCTAGAACTGAAAAAAGGAAAAAAGACAATATTGGGACAACCAACAAAAATTTGACCGGTGCATCTTTGCTCTTGTCTAGTCGCTCAGTCGTGCCCAACTCTTTGCGACCCCGTGGACTGTAGCCAGCCAGGCTCCTCTTATGGGATTTCCCAGGCATGAATACTAGAGTGGTGTACCATTTTCCTCTCTAGGAGATCTTCCTGACCCAGGGAGCAAACTCGTATCTCCTCACTGGCAGATGGATTCTTTACTGCTGAGCCACTGGGGAAACCCAGTGGGACCATAGCAATAACAATTTCCTGGTTTTGATGTCTGTACTGTGGTTTATCAGATGATATAATATCTGGAGAAGGTGGGTGAAGCCCATACAGAAAGTCTATGTTTCTAGGTACTATTTATACAAGTTGGGGGTGAGGAGGAGGTCTACAATTATTTCAAATGAAAAGTTAAAATCAAAAGACAAAATTTTCCACCAAATCCTCATTTCTTAGGAAGTCGGCTGCCTTTTTCCTGTGCAACCACATGAGATGAGACAAAGAAACAGACGGAAAGAAAAATAAGCATATCAATGTCAGAATTTCACATGCCAACATAAGAAAGTCACGTGATGAAAAAAATCTAGTAGAGGAAATCCATTTATAAAGAGCTGAGGAGCAAAATCCACTACTTTTGAGCTACATGTGGAAATACAGTTGTGTGTATGATAAACATATTATCATGAATATACCTTCAAAGAAAAGAAAAAAAGCTGATGGCCTCCACGGACTACCTTCTGCTTGAAAAATGCCACATGTTCAGAGGAATGCTCGAAGCACAGTCCTGCAAACATATTACATAAAACAGAACAAAGAGGAGGGGGATGCGGGGGAAATGGGAGCAGGGAGGGGGCGTCTCAAGAACACACGGGACGTCCAGGGTCTGGAAGTTTCTGGGTATTCCAGTTGCTGGCAATGACATTTCTAAATTGTGAAAAATAATGACACTAACACACCATGACTCATTGAGGAAACACTCTGTAATCGGTAATTTATTATTCTGTTCCTCAGCTTTACTCACTGGCTTCACGAACTGAAGTGAAAAATCCTCACTTAGCGGAATTTGACTTGGCCTTTCTGACGGGGGAAGGGAGGCATGGGAGTGGGGGTTGGGTGGGAAACACTTTGCCTCCCATGATACAACGTGTCCCTGCTAGTTGACCAAGCTCCCTTCTACTGTGACCACACAAACTCAGTGAGTCCACAACTCTATGTCATTGTTTATTTGCTAAGTCGTGTCCAACTCTTGCAACCCCAAGGACTATATAGCCTGCCAGGCTCCTCTGTCCATGGGATTTTCCAGGCAAGAACACTGGAGTGGATTGCCATTTCCTTCTCTAGGGGATATTCCCAACCCAGGGATCAAACCTGTGTCTTCTGCTTAGTGGACAGATTTTTTTACCATTTGGCTGCCCAGGAAGCCCCACAACTCAATGAGTAGGTGCATTGTTTTCCACAGGCAGGAACCTCATCTCAAATGTGATGGAGAGAGAGCACATAACCGTGCTGTCCATAACTAAGGCACATAAAGGCAACTGCATAGCCCAGCTGTATCAGCGAGGCTGCCCCTATAATGTGTGGTTTCCCAATGTAAAATGTGATTTTTTTTAATGACCTTAAAAATCAAATTAAAGACGCACCAGGAAACACAATGCCTTGAAGGATCTTGCCAGCCAGGGCTCTGCCCACTACAGCAGCTATCAGCCCGAAACAAGGCTGTCAGACATGTGCTGCAGCCTTCTAGACCCCAATTCAGACCTCCCTGCCTCCAGGTCAACTTCCTTTAGACCTCAGCTTCAGTCTGGTCCTCCTTCTCTGTGTCTCCAAAGAACCCTGTGCTTCCACGCTTGCTGGCACTTCAAACAATGAAGTGCAATTTCCCATTTTCCTTCCCTCTCTCCCAGCTGGATGTGAGCTACCTGAAGGCAGGGTCCACGCACATCCTTTGGTATATCCCCAGCATCTGACAGAGCCTGGTGGGCTACAGCTCATGGGGTCGCAAAGAGTCAGAGCAACTAAGCACACAGCATCTGGAAGGATGCTCGGTACATAGAGGCCACCTGACACATGCCAGCAGGCTGGGGCACCTGTGTGAGGCACGCAGTCCAGCCACAAAGCATGTGCTTCTTAATGTAACTTACGTGCCCCCCAGCCATGTTCCAGGTGGTCAGAACACTGCGATGATGGAGGTGCAGGAGGGCTGGCCTCTGGAACTGAGAATCCCGTGGTAGACTGACTTGAAACACACCACCATGCAAATAACTATGTAGTTACAATTGGGGAAAACATCCTCAAAAAAGCAAAAGTATAGCAGGGCCATAAGATCATGTAACTAGACGACCTGACCATGTGAGCTATAAATTGTAAAAGCTTACCCAAGGCAATAATGGAGGTTGGGGAGGAGGGGATAAATTCAGCAGACAGTCATAACCCCTCTGCTTAAATTCAAGGGAAAAAAAAAACCCTGGAGAAGAGCCAACAGCCAGTCTCAAGGGAATGGCTACACATGGCCTTAGCCAGACAACCTGAGGGAATGTAACTACTGAGCCATTTAAAAATGACAAGTATGTGAACTATGTGGATATGTGGGGAGATATTAATAGACTTTATTATGGATTGGATTTTTTTCAACCATAAAGGTGCTTAGGTTCATTAACAAAAATTTTGGAACTCAGCCTCAGCCAATCCTGTCAAGATAATCTCTGTATTCCTGGTGGGGGGCGGGGGGACAGTACTGGTGGTCCTCGGGGTCTCGGGGCAGAATAGGAGCACCAGGAGGGCTGAGGACATCCTCCACTGGAGCTGTCATTTTCCAGATGGAGACTCAGAGTCGGCTGGTCAGAGCGCCCACCTGGAACAATGCTTCACATCACTTCCATCACAAGTGTGCAACCCTTCCACAGGGCTCCTCAAATAAGGAAGCAGACGAGTAACCACATCCTCCATCAGGAAGAAAAGGCTTTCCCCTAGGCGGATGCAGAAAGGCTTCTAGAAAATACCCTGGAGCCTGCTCCTACTATAGACGATGACAGCTGCCTGTCCTCATGTCAGGTGGCTGGTGAATGGCCCGTACATTTATCTAAGGTGAGGGGTTCAATCCTTAGCTCTTCAAAGCATGGAGTCTGGACCAGCAACACCAGCCTCACCCGGGAGATGGCGAGAGACCCAGAACCTTGGTCTCCCCACACATCACCTCCTGAAACATCATCTGCATTTTAACAAGATCCCCAGTAGAGTCACATGCACATTAAGGTGTGAGAAGCACTGATTCAGCCCTAGGACACAGGAGGATTCATTTCCTCATTTCTCAGACATTCACTGACTTCTCTGCTATATCCGGGGCAGATCCAAAGATGTGACAAGGCACCTACGAGGGCCAGGAGGAGAGACAGCCAGGTGAGATAGTGATGTCGCTACCCTTCTGCAGCCTGGAGAGAGGAAGTCCATGGTTGAGAAACTGGAGATCCTTTCAGAAGGAAGCCATAGAGTCCGGGGTTGTGGATATATCAATGAAAATCTTTAGAAAAAGTATACTCTAAATACAATGACATTACTTTGCCAATAAAGGTCCATATAGTCAAAGCTATGGTTTTTCCAGTAGTCAAGTATGGATGCAAGAGTTGGACCATAAAGAAAGCTGAGCACTGAATAACTGATGCTTTCAAACTGTGGTGCTGGAGAAGACTCTTGAGAGTCCCTTGGACAGCAAGGAGATCAAACCAGTCAATCCTAAAGGAAATCAATCCTGAATATGCATTGAAAAGACTGATGCTAAAGCTCCAATATTTTGGCCACCTGACGGGAAGAGCCAACTCATTGGAAAAAACTCCTGATGCTGGGAAAGACTGCGGGTAGGAGGAAAAGGGGACAACAGAGGATGAGGTAGTTAGATAGCATCACTGACTCAATGGGAATGAGTTTAAGCAAACTTTGGGAGATGGTGAAGGGCAGGGAAGCCTGGACTGCTGCAGTCCATGGGGTCACAAAGATTCGGACACGATTGAGTGACTGAACAACAATACAATGAAAGAGCCCCCTTGGTTAAAAAACAAACCCTCAAGGGCCTTTTACACTTTAATGAGTAAGGTGCTACACTATTGTTTTCCATTTGGCATCCTCTCCTGGCTGACACTTTCACATTCTCTCTTGCCCATAGTTTCTGTGAGATGCTAATAGATTAACTTTGTTCTGTTGCAGATAACACAGATCCCAAATGGCCTGCATCGGCATCTGACTATGTTCAGCATGACTTGGTGTTCAAGGTAAACAGAGTCATCCAAGGTGAACCCAGACATGTTTGGGCCAGGCTGCAAAGGGTCTGGACCTCACCCTGCACCCACAGAGAGGTCAGAACAGAATCAGAACTGTTTTTCAAAGAGAAAACTTGGATCCCTGAGTGGAGAAGAAGCTGGAGGAAAGAGCCAGGAGGCAGGAATGGGGAGCAGATGAGAGTGAGGGCCTGAGCCAAGACAGGGCGAGGATGGAGTGGAGAGAGCGAGGCTGGGAGGTTTCAGACAGTGGACACCAGGCACAGTCTCCACGCCCAGGTGAGTGGGCAGGATAAGGGAGCTGGCCGGGCCTCAGGTTTGGGGACCATCATCAGATAAGAGATCTGTTGAAGGGACTTCCCTGGTGATTTAGTGGTTAAGATTTTGGTTAAGATTTGGAAGGTTCAGTTTGCCTTCCAATGCAGGAGCTGTGGGTTTGATCCCTGGTTGGGAGCTAAGATCCCCCATGCCCCACAGCTAAAAAAGCCAAAGCATAACACAGAAGCAATATTGTGCATGCTCAGTCACTCAATCATGTTGACTCTTTGAGACCCCAAGGACAGGCTCCTCTGCCTATGGGATTTTTCAGGCAAGAATTCCAGAGTGGGTTGCCATTTCCTCCTCCAGAAGCAATACTATAACAAATTCAATAAACACGTTCAAATCGTCCACATCAGAAGAGATCTACTGATTGGTCAATACGCTGAGGGGCTACGAGACATGACATCCTGGGAACTGACAGAGATCCAGGTCAGAGGAGAGGAGCTAGGGAGAAATGCTTCTGAAGTCAGAGCGGGAGGAGAGCGGACAGACAGAGACCAGAGGAAAGGGTCAAAGCGGGGTGTCACACCAGGAGCTGGAAAAGGACTCGGAGAAGCTGCCAGAAAGAAAGAGGAGAAAAAAAGAAAAAGGGAGAAAGCAGGGCAGCCTGTTGCCAGCGGAGCCAGTGGGAGAGGATGATTTAAAAATCACAGATGGCAAACAGCCTCCAGGACTTGGGAGAGAGCAAGAACACATGAAAAAAGGTCTCTGCATTTGCAAGGACCAAGCTGCTGAACCTGAAAGCACATTTCCTGTCCGATGGCATCAGTGAGGAAGTGCAGACAGAGGGCTGGGGTGCCGGCGTGTCCTCAGAGCCGAAGCAGCAGCGGTTGCTGACAACACCCACTGTGCTGGTCTGCTTGGCAAACCTAAGCAGATAAACCTAAGTTATTTCTGGATAACGCCTTCTATGGTCAAATGTTCTTTGTGGAGCTACTTAAGGTATTCACCAAGGCTCCCTCTAGCCCTGTGGTGGAAAATGCTCCTAAACTGGTCCAGGGACCCTACAAGCTACCTCTGCAGAGATGGGAGGCAGAGAGCAGGCCAGGGGAGATGCCACCGAAAATAAATGCTCCCAAGGAGAAACCAAACATTCATTTCTGTGGGTCTCAAACTACCCAGGTTGAAGGATTCATTTGTCAGGTTGTAATTTCCAATCCACTGTTGACCAATGCCTTGGTAAACTATTTACAACAAAAATGAATGACCAGTAAAGGACATACAACAGGACCCACGAATGCATACCATTATCATTAGACTTAATACTAACAAGATCCTGTCTTAATATAATCTGAACAAACATAATTCAGAAAAAAATAAAAGAATTACACGAAATAGCATACAAAAGAAAGCATACAGACATTAAGTCACAATTACTCTCACAACTTTGTTGTAGCACAAAAAGTTGCAAGTGAAATTGATTTACCACATTAAAACCTAATACACATACAATGAATAAAGGCTATGTATTATCAGTATTTAAAGTCTTTAGATGGGAAAAACTACTCTAGTTTTTGCTTGTTAACTTACCTATTCTAGGGTGGATCTACAAAGCTACTCTCAGGGGACAATGTATAGGTGTTGTTTCCTATTTTGTTTTAGTAACACCCATCACATTGTAAAAAACCAATCTTGCAGAGGTACGTTGATGGAAATGAGTGAAAAGATTTTAGCACAACTTTGACAAGCTCAGAACATTAATTTCTAACTTTTATCCAAAATGAAAGCAGATGATGCCATGTTTTCAAATGCATCTTCAATCCTTTGGTAGTTGCCAATTTCCCAATCTATCCTGGGTAGTTACTGTTAAAAATTATCTTTTGATGAAGTAAGAAGAAATGAAATCCATAAATTTCACAAGCCTGGCTTTTTGGATAGAAAATAAAATTCAAAATGCTTGATAAAATCATTTAGTATTCAGTGATACTGTTTCCTAGAGATGCAACGTCAAAGATCATTACCTGCTTCAGGATTAGCTATAGCTACAAGTGGCTGGGAGGTTTCACGCAGTGGACACCAGGCGTGATCATGGAACATAAACCAGCTATCTGCAAACTCTGTTCTTCTAAACATATAGCTTTTGTTTCTGTCTTTTGATCTTATCTGCCATTTATTAATAAAAATATGTTGCATTCCTTTGTTGCATGGAAGTTTCAATGCCTAAGATATCAAACAACTAAGCAAGTCTGGCTAACTCCTATTCTTAAAAAATTGAGAACAAACTGGTTTCCTGTCTTCAAAAAATACTACAGCTTATTTTACAGTTCATTTTCCAGAGATGTTTTTTCCATAGACAACCATGATACCTCAGGATGCAGTAACAGTTTGAAATAATTAGCATCCATATTATGGGAGGATAATTAGTGTCACATAAAGGAGGATAATCTTTAAGGCCTTTGCATATTTACAATTTTTACATCATCAGTAAGCACACTGTTCAGATGGCATTCTTCTGAACCACAGCTTTCTCAGTGGAGGGGGGAGTAAAGTGATTTACACTGGAAGCAAGCTTGTAATCCATGTGGCTGCTCTAGACTGTTCTTCTATGCTATCAGGACACATTCCCTTACGCAAAACTCAAATTTCAAACTAAACTTGCTGACAGTGTAATTTTTCATGGTTTTATATAGTAGTTCAGAATTAGTTGTGTTTATCAGCAATGAAATTAAAAAGAATTCTTCCTATATCAACATCATGTTCAAATTACACATTTACTAGAATTGCCAATTAGTAAACTATAGTGAAAAATTCTCTACTATTTGTTCTGTGCATTGGCTTTCTGTATCATTAGCCAGTTTCTGAATACATCATTAGAAAGTGGTACTGAGCGATTTTCTTGGCCACAGAGTCACTGAACATTCCCACATCAGCATCCTTGACGCAATCCTTCATCACTGTGTGGACAAAGATATACTGTCTTTTTATTCCTAGCAAATCAAACTGTTCTTTAATAATAAGACTACAGAACACTCATGCTGACATATGAAATAGTGAACACTTGCATCTGTCAGCTTTTTCAACTGAACACTTTGTTTCAAAGAATTCGTTTTGCTTTCACTACATTTCTTTGGTTTATCTGAAAATGCTTTTTAAGAATTAATGGTCTGATCTCTTCATCCGCCAGTACTTTCTCAGAAAATAACATATTGTGTTTAGTAGCTTATTTGGCTAATTATGGCTACAAAACTGAACTGAATGTGTGAAGGTTAATACTGTCAACTAAAACTAATATCAAATCTTTTGCTTTCAAACGACTTTCATTGTCACCTTTTAGTTTACTACTACTGTTCACACAGAAAAGGAGACTTTTCTCGACAAAAAAAAAGTCCAGTGACATTTGTTTTGCCAGTATTAAATTAAGGTCAAGAATAATTAATATATTTTTACTGACAAATAACATTCAGCGAACAATATTAAGCTATAAAAAACTGAACACATGAAGAACTCATAACTCAAAGAAGACAAACAAGCCAATAAAAAAGAATGGGCAAAGGTTTTGGGCAGATACTTCACAAAGAAGATATTTGGATGGCCAATAAGCATGTGAAATGAAGTTCATTACTATTTGTCATCAGAGAAAAACAAACCAGATCCCAGATGAATTACAATGACAAGCCTATTACAATGACTAACACTTAAAAAACTGGAATACCCAGTGTTGGCATGGTTATGGAGCAACCGGAATTCTCATGCACTGCTGGTATTAATGTCAGATCAGATCAGATCAGATCAGTGGCTCAGTCATGTCCAACTCTTTGCGACCCCATGAATCGCAGCACGCCAGGCCTCCCTGTCCATCACCAACTCCCAGAGTTCACTCAGACTCACGTCCATCGAGTCAGTGATGTCATCCAGCCATCTCATCCTCTGTTGTCCCCTTCTCCTTCTGCCCCCAATCCTTCCCAGCATCAGAGTCTTTTCCAATGAGTCAACTCTTCGCATGAGATGGCCAAACGACTGGAGTTTCAGCTTTAGCATCATTCCTTCCAAAGAAATCCCAGGGCTGATCTCCTTCAGAATGGACTAGTTGGATCTCCTTGCAGTCCAAGGGACTCTCAAGAGTCTTCTCCAACACCACAGTTCAAAAGCATCAATTCTTCAGCACTCAGCCTTCTTCACAGTCCAACTCTCACATCCATACATGACCACAGGAAAAACCATAGCCTTGACTAGAAGGACCTTTGTTGGCAAAGTAATGTCTCTGCTTTTGAATATGCTATCTAGGTTGGTCATAACTTTCCTTCCAAGGAGTAAGCGTCTTTTAATTTCATGGCTGCAGTCACCATCTGCAGTGATTTAGGAGCCCAGAAAAACAAAGTCTGACACTGTTTCCACTGTTTCCCCATCTATTTCCCATGAAGTGATGGGACCGGATGCCATGATCTTCATTTTCTGAATGTTGAGTTTTAAGCCAACTTTTTCACTCTCTACTTTCACCTTCACCAAGAGGCTTTTTAGTTCCTCTTCACTTTCTGCCATAAGGGTGGTGTCATCTGCATATCTGAGGTTATTGATATTTCTCCTGGCAATCTTGATTCCAGCTTGTGCTTCTTCCAGTCCAGCATTTCTCATGATGTACTCTGCATATAAGTTAAATAAACAGGGTGACAATATACAGTCTTGATGTACTCCTTTTCCTATTTGGAACCAGTCTGTTGTTCCATGTCCAGTTCTAACTGTTGCTTCCTGACCTGCATACAAATTTCTCAAGAGGTAAATCAGGTGGTCTGGTATTCCCATCTCTTTCAGAATTTTCCACAGTTTATTGTGATCCACACAGTCAAAGGCTTTGGCATAGTTAATAAAGCAGAAATAGATGTTTTTCTGGAACTCTCTTGCTTTTTCCATGATCCAGCAGATGTTGGCAATTTGATCTCTGGTTCCTCTGCCTTTTCTAAAACCAGCTTGAACATCTGGAAGTTCACGGTTCACATATTGCTGAAGCCTGGCTTGGAGAATTTTGAGCATTACTTTACTAGCATGTGAGATGAGTGCAATTGTGCAGTAGTTTGAGCATTCTTTAGCATTGCCTTTCTTTGAGATTGGAATGAAAACGGACCTTTTCCATCCCTGTGGCCACTGCTGAGTTTTCCCAATTTGCTGGCATATTGAGTGCAGCAGTTTCACAGCATCATCTTTCAGGATTTGGAATAGCTCAACTGGAATTCTATCACCTCCACTAGCTTTGTTGGTAGTGATGCTTTCTAAGGCCCACTTGACTTCACATTCCAGGATGTCTGGCTCTAGGTCAGTGATCACACCATTGTGATTATCTGGGTCATGAAGATCTTTTTTGTACAGTTCTTCTGTATATTCTTGCCATCTCTTCTTAATATCTTCTGCTTCTGTTAGGTCCATACCACTTCTGTCCTTTATTGTGCCCATCTTTGCATGAAATGTTCCTTTGGTATCTCGTGGTATTAATGTAAAATGGCATAATCATTTTGGGAAAAAATTTGGTAAGTTTCCTATTAAACATACACTCATCATATTACTCATCAATTCCATTTCTAGGTATTTATACAATAAAAATGAAAAATATATAAACCTTGTACATATGTGTTTAAAATTTTGGCCATTTTACTCATAATGGCCAAAATTAGAAAGGCAAGTGCCAATAAATACTTGACATTTGATAAATAGTTAAACAAACTGAGGTATGTCCACACAATGGCTTAGTCATCAGCAATAAAATATAGTATACTATCAATAACACAACAACAACATAAATGGATCTTAAAATCATTGTGGTGAATAAAAGAAGCCAGAGCAAAAACACAGCACATAGTGAATAAGTAATTCCATTTTTGTGAAGCTCCAGAAAAGACAGATTCAATCCATAGTGACAAAAGGTGCAGCAGCGATTACCAGTGGCTTGAAGGCAAGGAGTGAGAACGGGGACACAGTCTAGAATGACTGAGAAGGGGCAAGAGAGAGCTTTTTAGAAGCACATGCTCAGTCACTCAGTTGTGTCTGACTCTTTGAGATCCCATAGACTGTAGCCTGCCAGGCTCCTCTGTCCAAGGGATTCTCCCAAGGATGAATACTGGAGTGAGTTGCCATTTCCTCCACAAGCAGATCTTCCCAGCCCAGGGACTGAACTTGCGTCTCCTGCATTGAAGACAGATTCTTGGCCACTGAGCCACCAAGGCAGCCCTTCTAGGAACATAGCCATGTTCTATACCTTGATTGTGCTACTGGTCATTATATGGATGTGGTACTCTTGTCAAAACGTATCAAATTGTCACTTATATAGGTGCGTTTTTCTGAAATGAAAGGTATAACTCAATATAGTTGATTAAAAATAAAATCACTCCTTGTAGCATTAGTTCTGATATTACACATGACTGATGCTTGCCTCATATGCCACATGAGGCCAACAACATCCCACCTCTGCTATACTCTGGCCAACACGATTTGGCTATTGATCCCTTTCTTGGATACTCTAACAATGTTGAATTTTTATAAATGTTTCTAAATGCTTGCTCTTAGGTCCTAAACTTAACTCACTGTGAACTGATAACAGTTCACAAACTAGCAGTAATCTATGGACAACACTTTATCCACCTGTCTAAATCCCATGCTCGGAATAGTCTAGATTCAGTAAAATTACAACCTACTTTAAGATTGAGCAAATTTTCTAACCTCTTCACTTATGGTAAAAGTAGTACTAGAGCACATTCCCACAGAGAGTTTGGTGAAATTAATAATAAAGTACAAATGAGTGAACTTGAGGAGGCAAGTGAAGTGAAGTGAAAGTCGCTCAGTTGTGTCTGACTCTTTGCGACGCCATAGACTATACAGTCCATGGAATGCTCCAGGCCAGAATACTGGAGTGGGTAGCCCTTCCCTTCTCCAGGGGATCTTCCCAACCCAGGGATCGAACCCAGGTCTCCCACATTGCAGGTGGATTCTTCACCAGCTGAACCACAAGGGAAGCCCTGAGGAGGAGAGGAACATAAGAAAAAATTGTTGCTAATCCTGTGCAGTGCTTTGAGGCTTAAGTGAACAAGTGCTCAGAGGAGTGTAGAGGACAGAATTCTGAGATGGCCCCAAGATTCCCTTCCGTCGTACACAAACTCTGTAAAATCCTCTTCCCATGAATGTGGGTGAGGCCAGAGAATGTGACAGGCTATCACTCCCATGGTTAGACACACTGTATACCAAAGATGGCAGAATTTTGTAGATGTTATTAGTCCCGTATCAGTTTGAGTTCATCAAAGGGGAGATTTCCTGGAGGGGGCGAGGGGTGGGGACCTAATCAAGTGAGCCCTTTAATAAAGGGTATGGAGCTAAGAGGTAAGAATCAGCAGAGGAGCTTTGCTGTTGATCTTCAGTTGGCAGCTGCCAGTAATGGGCTGAAGAGGGAACCACATAACAGGGAAGGGCAGACAGCCTGTAGAAGCTGAGGACCTCAGTCTTCCAACCTCAAGGACTTGAATCCCACCAACAACCAGTGAGCTTGGGAGAAGAATCTGAGCCTCAGATGAGAACACGCCCTGGCTGACACTTTTATTTCAGCCTAGTGAGACCCTGAGCCCCCCAGGCAAGCAAAGCTGGGCTAAGCTGCTGATTTAAGTGTCAGAAATAAGTTGTTAACAGAAAGTGTTGCTTTGAGGCCTAAGTCTGTGGTAATTTACTATGCAATGAAAGAAGACTAATAAAGGGGGAATCCAAAAGTAAAACTTCTTTGTACATACTGCTAACTTTTGACAAGTTTCCATCCCAAAAACATTCAAGTATATGGAGATATTGTCATGGAAGGAAAGCATGTGTGACCTGGAAATGATTTGTCTCAATGGACAGAAAAGCTCCTTGGGAGGGAGGCTACAAGGAAATGAGGCAACAGGAGCATCTGGAACAGACCAGATCTCGCTTCAGATTCAGCCTCTAGCCTTGACTGATCCTATAGGCTGTGGGAAATCATGTGATTTTTCTACATCCCATTTTTAGTATCTAAAAGACAGAGAAGTTAAATACCTACTAAATCGGTTAAGTTTCTATGACTGTAAGCAAGAGAGTCTCTTGCTTCTTGCTTGCTCCTTGAAAGAAAAGCTATGACCAACCTAGACAGCATATTATAAAGCAAAAACATTACTTTGCCAACAAAGGTCCATCTAGTCAAAGCTATGGTTTTTCCAGTAGTCATGTATGGATGTGAGAGTTGGACTATAAAGAAAGCTGAGCGCCAAAGAATTGATGCTTTTGAACTGTGGTGTTCGAGAAGACTCTTGAGAGACCCTTGGATTGCAAGGAGATCCAACCAGTACATCCTAAAGGAAATCAATCCTGAATATTCATTGGAAGGACTGATACTGAAGCTGAAACTTCAACACTTTGGCCACCTGATGCAAAGAACTGACTCGTTTGAAAAGACCCTCATGCTGGCAAAGACTGAAGGCTGGAGGAAAAAGGGATGACAGAGGATGAGATGGTTGGATGGCATCACCAACTCGATGGACATGAGTTTGAGCAAGCACCAGGAGTTGGTGATGGACAGGGAAGCCTGGCTTGCTGTAGTCCATGGGGTCGCAAAGAGTCGGACACAATTGAGCAACTGAACTGAACTGAACTGAAGCAAAAGAGTAACTGGCTTTTAAAAAGAAAAAGAAAAATGCATTAACAGTATAAGAGTAGCTCTCAGAATCCAAAGAAAAGCTAATGGCTGGGCCTTGGGAAGGGCCAGGAGTAGAGTATCCCTGGGGGTGTGGGCAACAAATTATAAGGAGTCTTTTCAGAGGACCCTGCTGTTGAATCAGCTTCATCCTGTGGCACTTACCTCATGATCAGGATTCCAAGAAGACAGATGCCCACTGGGGACCCAGCACCAGGGAGATCTGATGTAACTCGATTCACAGGCAAGCCTCCACCAGGACCTCCCCCACATCCTTAGAGAAGGATGCCCCCCCAAAGGGGAAGCAAGTGCCGCTACCAGGGAAAGTGGGGAAAGAGACAGGTAGAAACAGCAGAGAGCCCCCATACCTCCTCATGGAATGGAAAGCATGAAAAAAAGGCTTTACACACAGCAAGTGCTCAAAATAGCAGCAATTACTAGTCTCACCTAATTTGTCAGTCTCATAAAATATGGTCGGAAACATTCAACTACATATTAAAGTTATATGCTGTTAGACATTACTTGTTAGCTTTTATTAATAAAATTCACACATTATCTTTTTGGCCCTGGTTTCGCTGTTCTTCCAAAACTCTCAATATGTCTCCTAAAAGAAGTATGCAGCTCCGTACAATTTCAGTAAATTTTTCTCATCCATCTTCCACTACACAAGTTCTTCTTCAATTTTATTAATCCAATGCTTAACTTGTCCACTGAGGATTTAAATGAAAGACTCATGTGTACTAAGCTTCAGGCCATGTGTACTAAGCTCCCACTGTGCTAGATGGTTCACCTGGGGGCCTTTAATTTTGGATTGTGAGTCCATCTTCAGAAATACTTGATCCGTGGGAATCCCATGCAGCCTGGGTACAGAGTGTCCCTCAAGAAAAGCATCCCCACTTTGGGACCCCTAATTGATCTAATTGACCTAATTGATCAGATTAAGGATTCTTACATAAGTAATATCATTTAAACCCCAAACCCAAGTGACGGTACACCTGAGATTACAAATCCTACCACACCTGTCTCAAGCTAGAGGGGATAAACTTCCTACTAATCTCCCTAGTCTGGGGGGCACATTTTCCCTGGCCATTCTTTCACCGAGCATGTGGTCCTGAGGAGTCTGACTTTAAACAGGAATCCTCACACTCCAAAAACCTAAGGTCTCTTCTCCTATCTCCACAGCCTCCTAGGTGCTCTGCAGTCACCAAAATTGGCCCGTTTTTGCGAGGCTGCTCTGGTATCAGCTCACATTGTCCTCACTGATGAAAAAAATTTTGAACACTGGTGATTTCCTGTGATTTCTTGTCATCTCTGACATACACTTAAAAGGATACTCAATGTTTTACAGCCAGCAGGACTAAGTGGTCTGTGACAGCAGGGTTTTCAAGATATCCCAGCTACTATCTTCCAGGAACAGAAGCCCAGGGTACACAATCAACAACTATGAAATAGCCTAAGCCGAGTATTTTTTCCTTTACACTAGCTATACAAGCAAAATAATTTAAATCTCATTTGGTCTAGCCTCTCACCCATAGAAGACGTGACCCACTAGCTGCTGGAACAAATCAAATGAACACATTTTTAAAAGATGCTGAAAAATGCAGATAATTAGAAAGAAGAAACAATACCCATCTTGCAACTATTAGACATACAGTTTGTTTACTTATTTTTTTCATAATTTGATTTTTTTATTTTCTGAAATAAAACCAATGTACACTGTACAAACCATATCTAGTGATGGAATAAGTGAAAAATTATACCAAAAAAATCATAAGCAAAAAAATTTAGGTAACAATGTACAATACTTGGAGAAGGCAATGGCCACCCACTCCAGTACTCTTGCCTGGAAATTCCCATGGACGGAGGAGCCTGGTAGGCTGCAGTCCATGGGGTTGCAAATAGTCAGACACAACTGAGCAACTTCACTTTCACTTTTCCCTTTCATGCATTGAAGAAGGAAATGGCAACCCACTCCAGTGTTCTTGCCTGGAGAATCCCAGGGACGGGGGAACCTGGTAGGCTGCTGTCTATGGGGTCGCACAGAATCGGACACGACTGAAGCGACTTAGCAGCAGCAGCAGCAGTACAATACTTATTAGAATTCATTCTTATAAACAATTCTTTATGTTTATGTTTTGTATTTCATAAGATTTCCTTACGATTGATTCCCAGAAGTTACTGGAACAAACAGAATAAATGTGTAAAGATCTTTCCTAATAATAATAAAAGTAATACGTAAGTACATGTTGCCTAACTGCCTTCCTAAAGGACTACACACCCAAAGCAAAAGCAGTTTAAGAACACTTATGGTGTCCTATTAAGTCTGGGTTATATGAGTGATTTTATTCAAGAGTCAATGAGCCTAAGACATTTGAACAATTAACGGGAAGGGAAAATAGAAAAACAAGGCTTTAACCTAAACTGCAAAGGCAGAGAATCATAGCACCAAAAAGAAAATCCATGCCCTCCAAACAATACAGTCCATATGGTAAAGAACTCTGAGCAAAAGTCAAGGCACAGCGTTATTATATAGGAGGTTAAGCATCTGCTTTTCAAAAGCAGCAAGAAGGTGCCATTTACTGCCCTCTGCGGTTGACCACAACCCATGAGTCCCAGTACTGTCTTGGTCGGTCCCACTGGAGCCTTCCTCCCTTCCACGTGTGACCCTGACACGCCCAGAGAAGGACCAGCGCAGCAGGGCACACGGCACACACTCCCAGGTCTCCTGAGATGACAACTTGCAAGCAGGGGCCTAACTTCAGAGACCCCACGGTTCCTTCCCCCATCGATGGAAGATGAAGTTGGCCGGGGCAGACCTACCCCCTTTGCTAGGAAAAGACCTTTAACATAAATCTGAAGCTGGTGATTTGTTTTCAACCTTCCCATCCACCGAAGTTAAAGAAACAGAAAGATACATCTCACCAATTTCGAAACAGCAACCACCAAAATGGACAGTCCTCTTTAAAATTTAAAAACTAGAGAAAGAAAGTCTTTAAACTAGTATCCAGCTGGCGCTCTGTGGACTCTTTGTAAAGTGGACTTTAAATTACAAATTAGAGTAAAACAACAGGAGCAAAAATAAAGAGCAATCAGAGTCTGTTTCTGAAGAAAATCTCCAGGGCGACCATGGTCCTGATGGGCCTGGCCGCTCGTGCCAGCTGTAATAACTGCTCTGAAAATCACAGCTCCCCTCGAGGCAGAGCTTTCTTGGTAAAACAAAGCTATGATTACTGGAAGGCGGAAATGCTCAAAAAGAATCACCAGCGGAAAACAGGATTTTTTTTTAATCTTCAGATTTCCTCAAATGGAGTCAACCTTCAGTGACTAAATGCAAAACGAATTCTAGTGACATGTTCCCCCATATACTCCCTCCAGGGACTGCACATTGTTTAGGTAACAAGTTTGTTTTATCATTACAGTTACATTCAACAAAATTTGCACTCTGCAAAACAGTCCCAGTTTCTCTTGCTTCTCTGCAAAGTTCCCACTTAAAGGACAATCCTATATAGGGCTAAAAGAATCGGCCTGCCAGTGCAGGAGACATGAGTTCCATCCCTGGGTCGGGAAGATCCCCTGGAGGAGGGAATGGCAACCCACGCCAGTATTCTTGCCTGGAAAATCCCAGGGACAAAGGAGCCTGGCGGGCTATATATAGTCCATGGGGACAGAAAAGTCGGACACAACTGAGTATGCACGACGATCACAGTTTCCTTCTATAGTATTACACAACCCAAATTATAATCATAAACTCATCTCTAAACCATATGCTATTAACTCTGAAATTAAAACAAAATGCAGAGTGCCCAGGACTGCAGAATTTAAGATTTGGAAGGGACCTCAGGGGGCATGAAATTCTACTTTCCACACACTTAAAATGCATCCTCACCCAGCCAATGGGCTTGCTCAAACCTGAGCCCAATACATCCACCAGTAACCTCTCCCCACAGAAGTAGTGCTGCCCAAGGGAACCGCCCAAAACAGGCCTGCTCCTTCCTCAGGACAGTCATGAAAATCAGGAAGATGCTCTTCACAACCCTGCCAGGTTTCAAGGCCAGGCCTCCCTAAGCCCTCTGGCTGCCCCCAAATTCTCCTGCATGCTGTTCAGGACACCCTTCAAACAGTCAGAGGCCCCCCTAAGAGGTGGCTTACAGACCACTGCAGCCAGAGTCTATATACCCCTTTGAAAGAATATAAAGCTTTACAGACCATCTCATCCTATATAGCTTTATTTTTTGTAAAATGTAGTCAACTAAAGCATACAGATCAAACGGCTAGATAGCATCACTGACTCAAAGGACATGAATCTGAGCAAACTCCAGGAGATAGTGAAGGACAGGGAAGCCTGGCCTGCTGCAGTCCACGGGGTCTCAATGGGTCGGACATGACTTAGTGACTGAACAACAGCAGCAAAGCACACTGGTCATCTTTTATAAAAATGCTATTTTCTCAGTATCTTTCTATACTCGTATAATAACATTTTACCCAAGAGGCAGGACATTTATTTCAATTATGTTCCACTTTTTTTGTCGATTCCAACCTTTCAACATCTCAACTTTGTCATAAAACATTAGGTGCTCCTATCAGCTTTCCGTCACTTTCAACCATTTTGAGTAAGCCCTCTAGATATAGAACACTAATTTTTTTTAGGTGAAGATATGACAGCCTTATGAAATCCAGTGAATCTGCCTGTCCTTTTCTGATGGCTCAAAACAAAAACAAAAAACACCATCCAGGTTGTTTTTAAATAAATGATGAGTTCATCTAACATCTAGCCCACAAGGATATTATAAGAAGCCCTATCAAGTGTATTCCTAAAATAAGATCAAACAGCCCAAAGTCACTTCCATTCACTCTTAGCTAACCTATGACATTGGTTCCTAGTAATTCTATAGTCGTTTAGAAATTCTAACAATATGTTTATCACCTTGCCCCAAGTTTTCACTTTTTTTGATTTAATAAAAAAAAGAACTACTGATTATCAACCATGTACTGGGTAGAACAGACTTCACTAGAGATTACTGTCAAGCTTCTATGATTAAAATAACCATTTTAACCTTGCTTATTTTCCATTTTTAAAAACTGGCTGATTTGCCCAACCCTAGTCTTCTGGCAAATGGAAATCAAGTAGAATGAAATAACCTATAATTTAGAGCAACACCAAGGAGCTGTCCAAGTCCCATATCTTTGTTCTCTTTTAAGCCAAGATTCTTCAACAGTAAAAAGAGATAAAAGTTTCTCCTGTGTCCTGAAGCCTTTCAGCTTCATATCCAGAATCTCAAGGTCTCTGGAGACAAGCCTGAGGTTTAGGCCTGCACGAGGCAACAGCACCCACTTGCCACAGTGAGCTCTTTGGGGGCTTCAAGGTCTGGTCAGGCTCTGCTCTGTCATTCGAACAAGCCCCAGAGGAAGACACCCAGGTGTGCCAGCAGGTCAGCTCTTCAGATGGCTGCTCCTCTACATTTGGTGTTGCTAAGCAACAAGGTATCCCCCCCCCACCCACCCTCCCCTCAGTGCTGGTGATGGCAAGCTATCTCCAGGATGCTCCAGGGAAGGGAGAGGCTCCAGTCAAAGCCTCTGACATCTTTTCAGAGTTGACTCCGAATTATTTCTCCAGCCCTGCTGCTGCTGCTGCTGCTGCTGCTGCTGCTGCTAAGTCGCTTCAGTCGTGTCCGACTCTGTGCGACCCCAGAGATGGCAGCCCACCAGACTCCCCCGTCCCTGGGATTCTCCAGGCAAGAACACTGGAGTGGGTTGCCATTTCCTTCTCCAATGCATGAAAGTGAAAAGTGAAAGTGATCTCCAGCCCTAAGAACTCCTTGATCCGTGTTAACAGGCAAAAAGCAGAAAGACATTCTTTAAAGCCATTTTCCTTCCCCATAGCAAAGGAATGAGCTGCATCTGTAACAGATGTACTGGAGGCTGGCTTCAAGGCACAAAGGCAATAAATATGGAGGTGGCTCTGCAGTATTTGAGTGGCTTGTAAGAAGTGCCTCCTGTGGGGTTCCTGCTTGGGCCTGCCATACAAAACTGGGTATTTTCCTCACCTGCTTTGGCTGGGACTCTGAATCTCATTAGATATAAGTCTGTCTAGTTTTTCAGCTTTTATCTCCCACTGAAATTTGCTAATCTTTTCAGACTGATAGCAATTAATACTATGCAAGGTGTCACTCCCATACTCCTCCTCTAAACAGAAACTACAGATGCACACAACACCCTAAGAAGCCTGTGCCTCACAGCACTGCTTCTCACAGCAGAGGAAGCCACCTCCGTGACACCCCAGCCACAGCCTGCCATGCGACTTCCTCAGAGTTCCTGGTGGCAAGTACTTCTGGGAAAAACAATCTCCAATTTCTAATTGGACCTCAAAACCCTTCACGAGGTGCCACTTCCTGGGATAAAGCTTCATATACCTGCACAGTATGTCTCTCTCTTTATTCCAAGCAGTGTTGGCGTATGCGTGCGTGCTCAGTCACTGCAGTCGTGTCTGACTCTTTGCAGCCCCATGCACTGTAGCCTGTGAGGTTCCTCTGTCCATGGGTTCTCCAGGCAAGAATACTAGAGTAGTTTGCCATGCCCTCCTCCAGGGAATCTTCCCAACCAGGGATCAAAACCACATCTCCTGAGTCTCTGGCGCTGCTGGCAGATTCTTTATCACTGAGCCACTGGGCAAGCCCAATGTTAGCACTTGGTCCCTTAATTAATTTAACATTCTCATTTCAACTGACTCCTGCTGGAACATATTTTAAATTTCACTAGAAAAGCTGGGCATGCCCAGTCAGCCCACACACCGTCTTTGGATGATGTATTCTCACTACCTTGCGTGAAAAATGTTGACACCCAGTGACCCCCTCTATCTGACCACAGCTGACAGAAGCAGGGAAGACCATTTGACCTAAAGGAACCAGTCATGTTCCTTCTCCTAAAAAAAGTCAGAAAGTGTGAAAAAATTTTATTGAATGTCAGAAAGTGTAGTATGGTCCCTTGAGTGCTCATGCATTCTGTTGCCACGTCAAAGAGCAAACAGGTCCAGTCAACAGAGAAAACTAGGGTGGGTCACTGGCCCCAGGAGGAGGAGGGACAAGAGGCCATCCAACAAGACAGGCAGACAGACCTGGTAGCCAAGGACACCCCATTTCCACACCCTCTTCCATAAGCTCCCTGCTCTTCCGTCCCATGAGACACCCCTACATCTTCATAGTAAACCCCGGCTACTGAAGCAGACCTGAGCGGGGCTCTGTTCCTCACAAGTATGAACGGGCATTTTTCGACTTGCCAAGACAAAGTAAGAGAGTAACAGAGTCAACCAAAATTTCCTTCATGCTTACTACACAAACATGCTTACTGCCTTAGACACACTGAGGGGAGGAGGGGAAAGGACAAATGTGATTCCTACTCCCTAAATAACATCATCTGGTTGGGGAATCAACAGTAACCCAAGGCAGAATTCATGAAAAATAAAGTCAGGATATACACCTTAGAAATGGACTTCAGAATAACTGACAACCACAGCTATGGACGCTCCCTGAAGAGGTTGGTCAAGAGGGTCCAGGGCAGGTGAGCACAGAAATCTTCACCGAGAGCTCATCTCAGACCAAGAAGGATGAGTAGGTTTTGGAGAGGCAGGAAAGCAAACATGCAAAGGTTTAACGCTTCCTGACTGTGACCCACTGGGAGATACATAGCTATAACATCTTTCGTTCAAAGTCTATTTCGCATCCTAATATCTGAGAATGATTACTTTTCAGAAACAATGAAAACATCGGTAATTACATTCATTGTGCAGCAACTGTGGCTGCGATACTTTATAATTTAGAATAAGGTATTAACCATGTATCATATTTTTTATGGGATAATTCAAACATTTCATCCATTCATTCATCCATCCATCTGCCTACTCATTGCAGAAACATTGACTGAGTGTCCCAGACTCTGAGTCAGGCACCAGGAGCATCATGCTCCTGGTGGGAAAAAGAGCCTCAAACCATGACAATCTTTGAACCACTTGGAGACTCCGCAAATGGTAGCAAATCAGTGTACTGAATTCATGAGAGTAAGATCAGCAAACATCTGGGTAACAAAATGAAACAACTATATTTCGCCTGAGGGATTTAAAGAAGCCTTCCCCCAAAGTATTAAGACTGAACTTGAACTTGTTTTGCAAGAAAGACAGGAGAGGTAGCTTTGGGAAGAGAGGAGAGCATTAACTGCATTATTATATGAAAACAGAGTATTCAGTCCTGGAGATAGCAGTGCTTGTGTGAATTGCCCAGGGAGGTGGCAGGAGACTGACCACAGCAACAGATGTGCCAAGAATTACACTCTGCAGACAATGGGAACCAGGAAGGATTATTTTTTGGTGAAGAGAGACAGGATCAGATATGGTTTTGCAAAGAATCCCTCTGCTGGCAACGTGATCTTCCTTGTCTCATATTTTAAATGTCTCTGTAAATTCTGGCAACTTGATAATTGTTTTTCTTCTAAGAGCTCCATGATTCAAAGAACACGTGTATTTATATTAAGTTCTGCAGGAACCTCAGCATTTCAGTCTCAAATCTCCTCCCATATTTTTTCTAGAAACAGACCTCAACTTATGCCTTATTTATAACGGGAAAAAGCAAAGCCTGTGAAGACAGATTCAAGTTCAAATCCTAACTGAGCTACTTTCTCACTGTGTGTCCTCATCCTTAAACATAATTCCCACCACACTGCTTGGTGCGTGAGGAATAAACAAAGCCATTTACTAACTGGGTGTCTTTGTGCACATTCTTTGAGTTTTATGGAAAATGAAGACAATAAGAGAACAATTCTTGGGAGTATTATAAAGACCAAAATGAGACAGAACAAGTAAAAGCACTTACCACAAAGTCCAGATCCAAAATCATTAGTTACTATTACAGTGTATAAAAAGCATTTGGGCCGATGCTTAGAATGAAGTAAGCAGTGAATATATGCTAGTTCCTTCTTTCATGCCAGTATCTGTACTTTCTGTCTCTTCAGGTGTGTGGGCTGCTTTTGATGTAGAAGGCATTTCCAAAACACCAAGTCAATGGATGGGGAGCCCACCATCTAAAGAAGTCTAGCAACTGATCCTCCACGATTCCTCATGCTCTCCTCACTTAGATACCAACCTCACTGTTAGTACTGTCTCCAAGGAGTGTCTGCTGTTACTATTACAAAGCAATATGATTCCATTGAAAAGAGAGCAGAGTGTTTCCAAAACTGCCCCTCTGCGTGATCAGTGACCCAGAACATATTCTTAGCATCCACCATCTTTCTAATACTCATTGTGTGTTCAGGGATGCTCATCACGATTCACCCCGGCAAAAATGCTATTTAGGTTGCCTTTTCTTTACACTTTCCCATTGGTCAAAATGTGGTGGGATGGTTCCAGCTGTTCCACATACTTTGAGAACTTCACCCAAATTGAACCTACCCCCATTTCCAACCTCCTTTCTCATGCCTGCTTAGTCCTTCTTTCTAACCCAATCTACTCTCTATCAAATTCCAAAACTGTAATCATGGCTTTGAACCATAAATATTGCAAATTTTCTACCATCAATGTGAACTGCTCTTATTACTGGAAAAAAGTTCATTAAATTTTAAAATTCATAGCAGAACGGGGATTTGGAGACAAAGTTTCAGGAGGTGAAGAAGTGGGCAGAGGCCTGGGGGTGGGGACCGATGTATCTATAAACCCCCATGGGGCTGGGAACAGCAGAGAAGCTAGGGCAGTGGGAGACCCAGGAAGGCTCCCTGGACTGTACTTCCTAACATCCCAACCCCAGCCTGGCAGTGTCATGCCTCGTGTTAAAATGGTGGCAGTGTTTATTCTTCTCAGCTCAGTGTTAAAAATACTAAAAAATATAAGCTGATTGCTCATCTTCCTGATGCATCCTTCCTACGTGTTTGATAAAAGCTTCCATCAGTGTTTAATTTAACCAGATCTAATTCACCAAGGGCTTACTCAGGGACACTAGATTTTCTAACATGAATTGGATTCTCTTTCTCAGAAGGCTTTTTCAGCCAGAGCTGCTGCTGGGGGATTAAACCAAGACACCCGCCCTGGGCAGCCTGGAGGGTGAACTGCAACCCAGGCCAGTCACACACCAGTGCACCAGTGGGCAGGAATTACAAGCACTGCTGTCCAGGGTGGCTGTCTTGCAAGAAACCAGGACAGCAGGTCCCCTGCACTGTTGGGGAGCACTGCTGTCACATTCCTGAGGGTGCTTTCAGACCCGCACATACAATATGCTTTCTGCATTACTATTTGATGCCTGAAGAGGTATTCCAACACATTTGAATTGACCAACCTCAAATTGCTGGTGGAAAATCAGAACAAGTCCTGTGGAAAACAGCTGAGCAAAAGCTATCAAATTATAAGTGCATCTGTCATTTAACCCACAGATCCCCATCTTCTGGAATTTATCCCACAGATAAACCTGCATATGTTCAAAATGGCATATATACAGTTATTGACTGCAGCGTTGTTTCTAATGGCCAAGAATAGGCAACAAACCAACAATTCATTAATAGGAAATGGATTCAAAAAGGTTCCTACAGACACATATTGGAATATTACACAACTGTCAAAAAAGAAATAGGAAGCTCTTTATTTACTAAATGGTAAGACCCTCAAGAAATACTAAGTGAATAAAAAGTGCACATAATATAGTACCTTTTTATTTTAAAAGGGGGGGATAAATTCTATATTTTTATTCACACATAAAAACACAAGGAATTAATAACACTATTACATGTCATGGTGAATCCCAAAGTGATTACATGAGCTTTGGGAGTGGGAACAGGGAACATGGCTAGGGTAAAAAGGAAGGATATTTTACTATATATCATTCTATACCTTTCAAAGGTGTAGTTATGTGGATGTGCCACTTTTTCCCAAAAAGTTAAATTTAGAGTTTAATTAAAGAACTTTTAAAAATTAAAATAAAAATGATACACCTTGTTAAAAAGCTTCCCCTGGTGGCTCAGACGGTAAAGAATCTGACTGCAACTCAGGAGACTCAGGTTAGATCCCTGGGTCAGGAAGATCCCCTGAAGAAGGGAATAACTACCCACTCCAGTACTCTTGTCTGGAGAATTCCATGGACAGAGGAGCCTGGAGGGCTATAGTCCACGTGGGCTGCAAAGAGTCGGACATGACTGAGCAACTAACACTCACTTTCTTTTACCTTGTTGAAACGCCACCCCTGCTCTATAACCCTACAGCTGGGATCTGTGAGAACCCTGCTCTTCTCGTCCTGTCTCCATCCTGGCCACAGTCTCTCTACTGATTCTTATGCTGACCCCTCAGAGTTCGCCTTCTTCAGATAGCATGCTCCTTCCCTCCCCCCCATTATAGACTGCTCATGCACACAGGTGCTGCCCATCCCCCTCAGAAACTAGCATGGCCCTGCTGACCCCTGGAACTGTCATGTGACCCCAAACAACCACCAAATTTCATGGCAGCTCTGGCTGGATATCGAGGTTGCACATTACCACTGTCCTTTTGTTGACTACTGATTCTGGAATATTCCAGACAATCTGCCAGCAACCCCACTGGACTCAGACCGCATTCACCCGTTCAGCCATACCTATCACCTCTACTGCTCTGAAACACTTTTTCAAGGGAGAAGACATTTAAGCCAGTCACCACTCTACTTCCGTTCTCCATTCTAAAATTTAACCCACACAACAAATTAATTATGCACAATTGCACAATTTGCCTTTAGGTTGCAAACTTTAAGATCCTTGCAGTATGCATGCCACAAACTCTTTGTTCAGCTGAACTTAAGCTTTCAGGGCCAAGTAACTTTATAAAAATGAGAAAAGTCTCACAAAAGAAGCGACCCAACTTCCTCATCATGTACTGTTGCATAAGTATTTGAAAATTCAAAAGCATCTCACTTTTGTTACCTAAGTGAAAAAACTTAGATTTAGTTCAATTATGTGTACTTCCTCACACGTGAATGTCACTTGGCAAATCAAATAATCTGTACTTTCATTTTAAAAAATCATTTTAGTTTTTGAAACATGCTAAGGAATACTTTACCAGAATAAGTTCTGATAATAAGCTATTAAACTTTAGTGAAAACTGAGACCGCTGAAAGGCCTGCATGCTAGTTCCAACAGAACCTGTGACAGTGACTCTGTCTCTCCTCATGGCCACTACTGGGCTTGGGCTGAGCCGTGGCTGAGTCATGGCCATATTTAACCTCACCATTTGTCTTTTGGGTAAGAAAAGGGTGGGGGTGAAAGAGACAGTGATAAACATCAAAACTCCAGCACCACTGAAGTCATTAGCTGAAACGACAGGCTGGTAAGACATGTCCCCACTTACTATTTACACCACGCCAACTACATACTGTCCTGAACTGCCACACCAGACAGCCAGACCCGACGGTCATAAAGCTGCTGGAACGGGAAAAGAATTTATCAAGCATCTCAGCTAATCACAGATAAGCTAAAGGACACTAGCCAAATTCTAGGGCTCCTGCCTGACCCGTTTCCAGAACCTGGTTCTTACTTTTAGGCCAACACTGTGTTTAAAAAACCTTAAGTGTGGGGGTGAGAATATTTAACACCAAATTCTAACTGTGGTGAGCTAAAGTCTTATTATAAAACCAGCTGTCCTGCATTCATGAGGGCCAGCCACAGGTAAAACTTGCATTATTTAACAGACTCACTTAAATAAACAGCTTGTTTATTTAATGGATCCGCTCCCAAGCTCACTCTGGATCCCTCCGGGATGCCCTTCTGGTGGGGCGGTGAGGGGTGCAGACAGGTACCGGTCTCCACCTGGGGCAGGCAGAGGGGCACTGACACTGTGCAATCACACTGTGGGAGAGGGGGACAGCCTTTCCAGGTGGTAAGCAGGAGAAGCAATTCGAGGTAAGGTTCAGTCTGCATGACCCCTGATTGTACTTGATGGCCAGAGACACCCCCAAAATGTGGCCTGTCGGCTTTCAAGTACCCACCATCAGTTAATTCGGGGCTGACGTGGGCCTGGTACTGCCGTGGAGGACTGACGGGGTGTTGTCACATCAGAATAAACCCAGGACCACTGTGAGAAAAGTCCAGGGCCCCATCCTCCCTTCCCAGCCTCTAGGGATCAGCCTCGGGCCAAGTTGAGCCCGGAAGAGACGAAGAGAGAACTGGGTGTAACTGGACACAAGAGTCAGTCGGGAGCTGTCTGACACCTCCCAAGTCATGTAGGCCAACGTCGTCTTCAAGAAAAGGGGCAAACACTTTCTCGGTCTTATTTTTAGGCCTTCCCAGGAGTCTGTGCTCCAGAGCAAACGCTCCCCAAGCAGGCTAATTCCGTGATTCGAGCGTCTGCTCTTCTTGGTATGGAAAGAAAGATCAGACAGAAGGGACTCTCCTCCTTTCAGCTGTGTTCCTCCCTGGCCACCTGCGACAACGCAGGCCCAAGGAAGTCCTCCCATCCCTGAGGTCCATCAGACTCACCGCCCGGCTGTTTACAGATGCCCTGTCCACCCAGTACTCAGGCGCTTAAAACAGCGAGACTCCCAACCCAGCAGGAGCACAAGGCTGCTTTGCCTTCAGCGTGTGCTCTTACAGGAAACCTACAAAATTAAAAGTAGTGAGCTGCTCTGGGGTAACGAAGGAGCATCAGCATTCTTTCCTTCCATGGTTTATGTCAATTCGGGCAAACATGTGTGAAGCATCTGCCTTTTTAAACAGAAAGCAAGAGCTCAGATTGCTAGGCTGTGGCATGCTATGCGCAAACCCCACAGCTAAATTGGGAGCCGCATCCATGGGAGGGGCGCACTTGACTCGGGCCACCACAGCTGCCCTGGCCACCAGCTGCCCAGGAGGCCTCCACTTGAACCAAAGGGGAGTCAGTCAACAATAGAGCACAGCCAGAATCACAGAGGAAAAAGTATGAGCTCCTGTCGACTGCACAGCCCGAGAGCCAGGTTCCAAAGTCCGGTTGACTACAGAGAAGACAGATGATAATTGTTTTAAAATTCCCTTTACTGCATGCAGGGCTATTTCACAACATTTTCCTTGAACTAGATACTGGCAATAATTTAATATGTTTATGGCCAGACCTATTTTATAATGAAGAAACTGTAATTTTGACATTATAAGTTCTTCTTCCAGGCCCACACTTTCCTACCCTTCTTCTCCCTCTGAGGCTGAGAATTCCCTTCACTGTTTCAGGCCTCTTTATCACAGTCAAATTCCCACTGAGGAAGAGCATGTGGGTTCTGACAAGGGGTCTGACTCGTGTCACCCCTTAAGAGCCAGGCAGCGGAAGTAAACATGTCACACGCCTTCCCTGAACACTTTTTTCATCATAAACCTTAAACTCTCTGTCAACTCGGGTCCATGGTGATACTCCCAAACCCCAAGCCATCTAGTTCTCGAGTACAAAGCATCCAAACTCAGGTGGAATATTTTCAAATTGTTGTTACAAAAGCAACGGGGCTGCTTTCTAAAGAAAAGAAAAGAAAAAAAAAAACTGCAACAGAGGATAAAGCACTTTATTCAATCTTTCTACCCCAAAAGTCTTTTACTTGGACTTAGACAAACATTCTGAATGCTAATCTCTGTGAAATCCCTTTTCAGAGTCCATGAAAATGTGGAGCTGCTGTGAACATCTCAATTCTGGGCGAGCCCCCACCACTCTGAGCCTAATCAGAAACGGGGACATTTGTCCAAATGGATTGAAGATGTAGCATTTCCAAATTCTAAATGGCAACCCACCTCCAAAGTGTCAGTGAATTGCTGAGGTGCAAACCAACAAGTCTTGTTTTTTGCAGAAAAACCAAAGAATATGATTGCATCTTATAATACATAGAATTACATGTGTTAATATGCCCAATGCTCATCTCTTTTGGTTAGGTGTAACATTTTTTGGCCTAACTTTCTTCAATTTGGTGGCAATTGTTCATTTTCTTAAAAATCTGTGTAAACAAAAAAAATTTTCCAAGACAGTTAATAGTAGTTGATTAGATGAATGTCAGGGAAGTGGAAAGTTGGTAAAAGAAGATAAGGCCAACATTATAATCTTCCCTAGGGCAGCTCATTTGCTGAGTGACTTTATATTTTTCCAATTTTCTGGGGAGGAAACGTCACTGCACATTTCATATTTGCCTTCTTCCTCTCTTGACAATCCCTTGCTGGCTCAGAAATATACACAACAGCAGTAAAAGACTTTAAGCAGCAGAATGTCCTGGTCAGGTCTGCATTTTGGGGACATCACCCTGCAGAATGCATGAAGGGCTGGCAGAGAATCCCAGTGGAGGAGAGGGATCCCAGGGAGAGGGCCACAGTCTCCAAAAAGAAAGATGTCAAGAACCCCAAATCATGGCAGTAGCAACCAGAATGGAGAGATAGGGCTCATGGGAACAACTTGACAAATAAAAAATATATGTTCTTAACATGTAGAAATTAGTGATCAAACAAAACAAGTGTTATTAACCAAACAGTTTTGGAAGGAGGCTGTAGTAATGAGCAGATTATGGCTCACTCGGTCACCTGTGTCGGGCGAACAGCGATGTAGACAAGGATGCTCAGGACAGAAGCCAAGGACTTGTCACACTTCCTAAGTGACGTCCAACCCATCTTTTCATATTTCAGAGGAATGACAGAGGTTATATCACTTCCCTGGTGAGACCCAGGTTCAATCCCTGAGTCAGGAAGATCTCCTGGAGAAGGGAATGGCAACCCACTCCAGTATTCTTGCCTGGAAAATCCCATGGACGGAGGAGCCTGGTGGGCTATAGTCCAAGCGGTCGCAAAGAGTTGGACACAACTGAGCGACTTTACTTTTACTTTACTTTACTATGAAATGACACCTATATCTATGACACTCGGATATTTATGTGTTTGAGATCTGTTTGAAAAGCAAATTTATTTCCAGCTGATTCACAAGTAAAACAACATAGAAGGCAAAGAGATTCCCTGGTGATCATCTGGTTGGATCAAACTTCAAAGAGACCAGATCCTTCTCTCCTTCTCCTGTGGGGATGCATCCCCAGGGAAACAAAGAGACCAGCCTTATAGGCAGTCTTAGAAAAACTTGCTGGTGGAACATGAGCACCCATCTGAAACTAAGAACATACAACTGAATGTGCCCCCGAGCTTCACATTTCTTTTAGGACTTAGGAAGCATGCTGATCATTTTAATCCTATTGGAAATGACTTACAAGGTTACTCGGGCTTATGCTAAATATAGATTCACCGCAGCCTGGTAAACTTTTAAAACATCAACCAATTAAATATTTATTGCCTGGATAAAACAGTGCAAATGAAGCCTAAAAGGAACCGTTTGTCCTTAGTAACAGACTGAATGGTTTACATTTTAACAATGTTTGAATAAATCCTTGCACACCAAGAAGATGTGTAAAGCTCAACTTTCTTCATCTTAATCTTTTCTTCCCCTTTCACTCGCTGAAACTGATTCTCATCCTACCCTCCATGTTAGCTGTTAAGCATGTGTATCAAAAGGAGCCTCACTTTCCCCTCCTGACTTGATTTTGCTGACATGCTGTGAACTAGAAAATAAGGTCATAAAGCTGATAGAAATACAACTGCCCCTTGAACTTCACAAGTTTGAACTGTGAAGGTCCACTTATATGTAAACTTTTGCCAAAAGTAAATCCTACAGCAGAACACGAGCCACAGTGGGTTGAATCCGCTGAGGCAGGACCGTCTTGGAAACAAAGGAACCAAGGATACAGAGGACTGACTGTAAGTCATACTCAGGCTTCTGACTAAGCAAAGGACTGCCACCCCTAACTCCTGAGTTGTTCAAGGGTCAACTGCAAAATAAGCATGAGCAAGTGCCACGTGGGGGCCTTTCCTCTGTGCAAAGTGAATCAGTACTAACACACAATTTCAAGAGCCGACTCTTTTCTCTGATTGCTCTGGCCATCGGGACCTGTCCCCACCCCGACCTTGGCTGTTCAAATGACCAAGGTGCACTCAGCAGAGGCCCTGTATCTCCCTGAAACCCTGTGACAGTCTCCCAGCCAGGAGGCCCAGAGATGGAGATCCCCCCAACACCCCTCCCCTGCAGTCCCTGCTCCCTGGGCCCGCACCCTCTCTCCGGATGGCCAGGTCCCTTGGCTACTCAGATGTCTGTGTTTTGCCCAGAGGAGAGGTCTGGGAGTGGGCACCCTGCCCCACCCGCTCCACAGCTCAGGGTGGGACTGCACTGGCCAGGGATCAGGCAGTCCCCTGACATGGCCCTGGGAGCCGTGCTATGACCACTAGTCAAGTGCTGGCCTGAAAGCTGCAACTTGACCTCTGGGAGCTTCCCTCTTCCCATGCTAAACCCACCTCTCTGGGGAGCTGCAGAAGTTCAAGAGAATGCTTGAGAACCCCCACCCAGGCCCATCCCATAGCATGTGCCCAAGGAATGGGGGTGTGGAAGGGGCTGCACTGTGACCTTCATTGTTATCATGACAGGCTGCCAGCTGGGGCCCCTGGCTCCTCCCCCTAGTCCAGCACACGGCTGGCACCAGGGACTGGCTGGGGAGGAGATGACACAGGTAGATGAGTGGTTGGTGGCTTCAGGTAAGGACGGGCTCCCCTCACACTGTCCCACGGTGTCCTTAGCCCTCCTTAGTACTGTTGCTACCTACGGCTCTGAAACTCACTCTGCTACATATAATGATGTTAGTCATGCATGATCTTCCCTTACTAAGAGTCCTTTGCACTCTCCAGAAGATAGAAGAGAGTAACAGAAAGAGATGGACATTTTGAGGTCAAAAGGATGCAGTTTACAATCTCCACTAGTAACAAAATTTTGATGCCAATTCTCAATGAAAAGTAACTTCTTGGTCTTCAAACAGGAATGACTCATTCATGAAGGCCGCCACGTGCAGCTGCTGTGACCATGGACCTCCATGCAGCTACTCCCGTGTGTGATCTACAAAGGCACCTCAAGGACTTGGTCACCCTCCTGCCATGTCCTGTTCGTCTCTCCAGAAACTATGTGCAAGGGGAGGCAGACCTGTTGGTTTCAATATGCTCTGCTGAAAATTGTAAAACCAGAAGTACTCTATTGAAACTTTGAACTCTTCTGTAAACTTTGCTTCTGAAACAGTTTTAAACATTTTTTTAAAAGTAAATCTTGGGCTTCCCTGGTGGTCCAGTTGTTAAGAATCTCCCTTGCACTGCAAGGGATGCTGGTTCGATTCCTAGTCCGGAGGATCCCACATGCCACAGAGCAACTAAGCATGTGCACCACAAATATTGAGTCTGTGGCTCTACAGCCCACAAGCTACAACTACTGAGCTCACACGCTGCAACTGTTGAAGCCCATGTGCCTAGAACTGGGCTCTGCAACATAAGAAGACTCCACAGTGAGAAGCCTGCATAGCGCAACAAGAGTAGACCCCACTCGCCGCAACCAGAGAAAGCCCACACACAGCAATGAAAACCCAGCACAGCCTAAAGTAAAGTAAATAAATCTTCTTAAAATTTTAAATCTTAAAATGATACAGATAAGTTCATAGAGACAAAAAAGAAGATCAGAGGCTCCAGGGGTTGGAGAGAGGGGGGAATGGGAAGGTACTGCTTAATGGTTAACAGAGTTTCTATTTGGAAAAATGAAAAAGCCTTGGAAATAGCAATGGTGGTGGTCCAAAAATTTGAACGCAACTAACGCTTCTGAATTGTACACTTCAGATGGTGAAAATGGTAAATTTTATGTTCTATGTATTTTACCACAGCAAAAAAATTTAATTATATGTAGGATGTGGTGAGTTCTGGAGAAGGAAGCATATATTTTGGCCATGGATAAAATATATAAATGTAGCCACCCAACGTTACGGGTGTGGTGACGCCTGACAAAAGAAGGGCTGGTGTGGGACCATCAGTCTTGAGTCCACAAGCAACTCGCCATCCACAAGGAAAGCAGCCCTGGTCATCTCAGGCCTGCCACGCAAGGTTCGAGGCTCTGGTCAGCAGGCCTGGCCTCAGAGCACAGTCCACAGAACACCTGGAACCATGGTCCGAGGGTTCCAGGCAGACCGTGCCACGCTTCCTACTGATTTCATTACCGGAGACGTGAAGGAAGCTTCTGGAGAGGCCCCCGTCTCACAAGGCTCTGAGCACACGCTCTGGGGGTGGAGCCGAACGTGTGCGTCCCTGGGACCTCAGCACGCTGCCTCTGGGCAGGAAGAACGTCGCCAGGGACTCTCGTTCCCAAGACACCTTATCCTAAGGTGGTCTTCAAACACAACCTGGCAACAACTTTTCACTTACATTAGAAAATAATTAAAGAGTCGACCTTTTTGAGAAGTTTCTGACGAAGACTGCTGAAAACTAGAGTGTCTGAGTTCTGTGACTGTGTTTCCCGGAGAGGTGCAGGCCTCTGGCTCTGGCCCTGCCCGTCGTGGGCTCATCCATCGTGTCCCTCACTGAACAAGGTTCTCCTGCGCCCACGGAACACAGTGGACAAGTCAGGCTCCAGGGACCCCTCACCAGTGACGTGTCTGGGACACATATTCCATGGAGATGTGCCACCAATCGATGAGAAAATGTTTGTATCATTCTTTCTTTTTTACATATTCACTCTTTATACTCTTTTCACAAACTTTTGAACCTCATCAATACTTTTTTCCCTAATATATATAGTTTATTGAAATATAGATGACTTACAATGTTTCAGGTACAACAAGGTGATTCAGTTATACATATAAATATATATCATTTTTGAAATTATTTTCCATTATAGGTCATTACAAGATATTGACTATAGTTCCCTGTGCTATACAGTAAACTTCTGTTGCTTATTGTATATCTATTTTTTAATTAGAAGTCTAGCATTCTTAGTTAGAATGCTACTAATGCAGTACTTTGGCCACCTCATGTGAAGAGTTGACTCACTGGAAAAGACCCTGATGCTGGGAGGGATTGGGGGCAGGAGGAGAAGGGGACGACAGAGGATGAGACGGCTGGATGGCATCACTGACTTGATGGACACGAGTCTGAGTGAACTCCGGGAGTTGGTGATGGACAGGGAGGCCTGGCGTGCTGTGATTCATGGGGTCGCAAAGAGTGGGACACGACTGAGCGACTGAACTGAACTGAACTGAACTGAATGCATACTTAGTTCCTACTAAGTGAAACCAGTGGAATCAAAATGTCATAAATTTTTTAGTTAGGCAAAAATTCAGTTTTTTAAATTATATACATTATATGTATTATTTATAATTTACATATATATTTATATAAAAACCCAAAAGCTTTTCTACTATGCTTGATAAAGGCTTGAGAAAGCACATCAGAAAAAAAAGAGATGGAGAAACTGGAAAATATAAACTAAATGAAATGGGAGCATTAAATATGAAACATAAAAAGTGAAACAAACTAGATAAAAGTAAAAGATCATCATATAGTCCAGATGTTTTTAAACATGACTGCTCATTAGAAACATATCTGGAGCTCTGGAGGAAAAAAAAGCAATACCTGGGCATTTGTATTTTTCAAAAAATTTCAAGACACTTCTGAATGCATCTGGATTTTAAAAAGTGATTACAGATTTTTCTAATAAATCACAGTTTTGGTGATAAAGAGTTCTATTTTTCTGTTGACCAGTCTTGATATAAAGTGAGGAAGAGTTACATAATCACATAAATTTATCAGTTTATCTTAATGTTATACAATAGTGATTTTTTTTTCCTAATCAAAACAGAAAGTCTGAAATGACTGCAGCAAAAGGTATTCCGACTTTCAAAAAAATATTTTAGAAGAAAATTCTTCTATCTTAAGTTTTGCTTTAGCGGGAATAAATTCACCTGGACAACACCTCTCCAGAATTACACTGACTTTCACATGGAGCAAATGTCAAGATAGTCTTCTAAGACATATCAATACATTTCCCAGCTGTTTAAGAATATGTCTGGTTTTAGTCTTTATCATCCATCAATCATCCTGAGTTGAAATTATGTGCCCTTAAGCAACATTTCTGTTTCTTTAAGAATGGTATCACCCTTTCCCCTTAGATTGATCCATATTTCCACAAATTTGAGTTTAATTTTAAATACTAGAACTAGTTTTTCTTTTCTTGGTAAGTAGCTTCATCTTGCATTGCTCTTCAAATGAGTGTGTAAACACACACACACAAAAGCCCTTGTACAGAGTTCCTCATCACAGCTGTTCTGAAAGTGCTAAAGAAAGGGCGCTGGGTTTGAACAGCTTTTCTGTCCCCTCTCCAACCATCCCCCCTAAGGCAGTGGCTCTGAGCACTATTAACAATACCCCCTTGCCGCCCACATGAAGTCGCAGGGTGGGGGTGGCAGCACTGTCCTGGTTATAATTAGGCAAGCCCAGAGCACGCTTTATACAAAGGGCTCGAATCCTCCACAGCTCCAATGATCCATTTGTCACCCTGCAGATGGACCATCAGGGCCGACTCTGTTTTAAGAGTGTGTGGATGGGGGTGAAGAAGAGAGGCCAATGGAGCAGGGGCTACTCAAAGGGAAAGAGTCAGCAAGCAGGCCAACCTCCCAGGCCCAATATGGGGGTTGTGTTTTAGAATCAGAGGCACGAGAGTGCCAAATAGCACTGAAACAAGAGTGCTCTCATTTTGAGAAGAGGAATCAAAATCTTGGTTCATTTCTCCTTCTAAAAATTAACACCTGCAGCATTCTATAGGGCCACTCAGCCCACATTATAAAGATAAATCTACAGGGGTAACTGCTCTATTTTATGCTCCAAACATTTTAATTGTAGGCACTCTATATCATACCATAAAAAATAAAAACAAAAAAAGTAAATACAGGAAAAAAATAGTAAATAAAATGAAAAAACTCTGAAAGATAAGAACAAGGAGGCAAGACCCTGGTGTGCTTTAAGAACTAGAGTTCTATGACTACATATCCTTCAGCTTAGTTTCAAATATAGAGAAATATGAAATCAATTGATTCCCTCACTCAGAATCACATAATATCAAGTAAATATTACCCTTTGATGAGTTGTTGCTGTTGTTCAGTTGCTAAGTCATGTCTGACTCTTGTGACCCCATAGAGAGCAGCATGCCAGGTTCCTCTGTCTTCCACTATCTCCCAGAGTTTGCTCAAATTCATGGCCATTGAATCAGTTATTCTATCTAACCATCTCATCCTCTGCAATCTCCTTTATCTTTTGCCTTCAATTCTTCCCAGCATCTAGGTATTTTCCAATGAGTAGACTCTTTGCATCAGGTGGCCAAAGTATCAAAAATTCAGCATCAGTCATTCCGATGAATATTCAGGGTTGATTTCCTTTAGGATTGACTGGTTTGATCTCCTTGCAGTCCAAGAGACTCTCAAGAGTCTTCTCCAACACCACAGTTCAAAAGTATCAATTCATCAGTGCTCAGCCTTCTTTATGGTCCAACTCTCATATCCATACATGACTACTGGAAAAACCATAGCTTTGACTAAACAGACCTTTGTTGGCAAAGTGATGTCTCTGCTTTTTAATATGCTGTCTAGTTTTTCCATAGCTTTCCTTCCAAGAAATGAGCATCTTTTAATTTTATGGCTAGGCAGTCACCATCTGCAGTGATTTTGGAGCCCAAGAAAATAAACTCTGTCGCTGTTTTCACTTTTTCTCCACCTATTTCCCATGAGGTGATGGGACTGGATGCCATGATCTTAATTTTTTGAATGTTGAGTTTTAAGCCAACTTTTTCATTCTCTTCTTTCACCCTCATCAAGAAGCTCTTTTGTTCCTCTTCACTTTCTGCCCTTAGAGTAAGATCACCTGTATATCTGAGGTTGCTGATATTTCTCGCAGTAATTATGATTCCAGCTTGTGATTCATCCAGCCTGGCATTTCACATGATGTACTCCACATGTAAGTTAAATAAGCAGGGTGACAAAATATAGCCTTGTCATACTCCTTTCCCAATTTTGAACCAGTCAGTTGTTCCATGTCCAGTTCTAACTGCTGCTTCCTGACCTGCATACACGTTTAATGATTTTAATAACTTCCTTTATAACAGATCCCATGCTATCAAAAGCACTTGAGAAGTGAAATTTAAAACATATTTATTAATTCATTAAAAATGTGTGAGACAGTAGCATTGACATATATACATATATATACACACTACCATGTGTAAAACCGGTAACTAGTGGGAAGCTGCTGTAACAGGGAGCTCGGCTTGGTGTTCTGTAATGTCCTACAGGGGTGGGCTAGTGGGGGGACAGCAGGAGGGAGGGTCAACAGGGACGGATATATGTATACATGTGACTGACTCATATTGTTGTAGAGCAGAAACTAATACAGTATTATACAGCAATTATCCTCCGATCAAAAATAAATAAACCTTTTCAACAAACGGTGCTATAACTGGATATCGATAAGTTAAGCTGAACCCCTGCCTCACACCATATATTGTACAAAGACTAACTCAAAAATGGATCAAAGACCTAGATATCAGAGGTAGAGGTACGTTTTCTTCTAAGAGGAAAACCTAGACATGAACCTTTATGAGTTTGAGTTAGGCAATGAAATCTTACACACGATACCAAAATCACTGGGGTTGAAAAACAAAGTAAATTAGATGTCATCAAAATATGAAAAGTTGTACTTAAATGCACAATATCGAGAAACTGAAAAGGTAATCCACAGAGAGGGAGAAAATACTTGTAAATCATATCTGATAAAGGACTTATATCCAGGATATACAAAGAATTCTTACAACGTAAGAATTAAAAAGCCAAATAACCAATTCTTTAATGGCCAAGGATTTGAAAAACTTTTCTTCAAAAACAATAATGTCCAATAAGCAGTTAAAGAGATGCCAACATGATTAACCATAAGGGAAATACTAATCAAAATCACCCACTAAAATGACAATAATCAGAGACAGACAATAACAAATGTTACCAAGAATGTGGAAAAACTGAAACCCTCATACATTCCTGGTGGGAATGTAAAACGATACAGCTGCTTCAGAAAACAGTTTCACAGTTTCTTAAAATGTTAAACATGGACTTATCACATGATCTAATAATTCCTGTCTAGATATATATACCCAAGAGAAATGAAAACACATGACCACACAAAAACCTGCACACGAATGTTCACAGCAGCATTATTTGTAAGAGCCAAAAAGTCAAAACAGCTCAAATGTCCATCAGCTGATGAACAAACAAGATGTATTAATAGTATGTCTATACAATGGAAAATTACTCAACCACAGCAAGGAATGAAGTGCTGAGTAAATTTTGAAAGCATTATGCTAAGTGAGAGAAGCCAAATACAAAAGACCACAAACTCTATGTATGTATGCCTCTATTTATAATGAAGTCACTAGAACAGGCAAATCAATTGAGACAGAAAGGAGGTGAGAGGTTGCCAGGACTGGGGAAGTGAGTGGGGCATGAAGGGGGACTGCTAATGGATATGAAGTTTCTTTTTAGGGTGATGAAATGTCCTAAAATTGTGGTTACACAATCTGTCATACTAATGATTACTGAATTGCATACTCTGAGTGAATTGTGTAGTATGTGGGTTACTGTTCATTAAGCCTCTCTTTTAAAAAAAAAAAAAAAAGATGTAAGAGGCTATACTTTGGGTAGGCTCACAGCTCTGTGGCTGGGGTGAGGGTGGGGCTCCTGGGTAACGTCCCTTCCCTTCCCTCTGATCAAGCCCTTTCTCACGAGCACTGCTGCTCTGACTGCTTTCTCCATCAGCAATGAGTGGAACTGACAGAAGCCTTCTGGGCAGAGAGGACATTTCGCTTTGAAGTTTGAGTGCGAGTAGGACAATCCACCACCAAGTCACTTCCACTCAGAGTGGAAGAGCAATGCCTCTTTCTCAGGCCGCCTCCACAGCTGTTGGAGCAGACCCAGCTCACCGCACCAGCAGAGCTCCGGGACAAACACCCAAGCTTTGGGTTTTTTCCTAGCAGCCAGGAACTTGCTGGAGACTGACTACAAACTACCACGTCTTTAATCACTCACTCACTCAACAACTTACTGAGCACCTACTGCATCCTGGGCCCTGAAATGGACGCACTGCTTGGCACCAAGAGCACAAAGATGAGACACAAGGTCAAGGAGCACTGAGCCCAGGAGAAGAGAAGGCAAGTCCAGGATAACTCACAGGGGTCCCTGGGAACACACATGTGGGGGCACCCAGAAAGACAGATGAAATAAAAAGGTCTGCTGGATGAGCAAGCTCTGCTTTGAACAGGGAAAGACAACTGGGGCTAACCAGTGTGGAAGGAGGGGAGCAGGCGTGATGCCAGTGAGGCGGATGCAGAGTTTTGTAGTCTCTTGTGTTGTCATCAGTTCTCCTGTCTAGGATGTCAAGCCTGCATGCTTCAGACTTCATTCGTCTGCACCCTGGAAAGCAGGGGCTAAAGGTGGTGAGCTGACCCCTCGGCCACACTCGAGGAAGAGCTCCTCTCAAGGTTCCCCATGGTCGCTGGAGGATGCCAGTCCTGGTATCTTCTCCCAGGAAAGGAAGGAATTCTCTAGGCAGCAAGGCTCAGCTCTGTAAGAAGCACTGGACCAAGGCCCTGCTTTTAACTGGCTGTGTCCCTGGACTCAGTCACTGCATCTCTGGCCTGGCTCCCCAGCAGGCACAATGAGCAGAGTCCCAGGAGCCCCTCCCAGCAGTAACAATGACCAGGTCAACTTATCTGCCTTGTGACCGCTTGCCTGAGTCTCTTTACTTAGACAGCCCATTAGTGAGTCCCTTTAACAGCAGGGTCATGAGGCCTGCCTTTCCCAAAGACACAATCCACTACACACTGTGGGCTTGGCTCCTGGGCTCTAGATGGCTTCCGTCTTCCTCATGAAGGACAGCCCCCAGCCCTGGCCAGATCCCTATATCTCTACCCTTGGCGCCTTCCTGACAACTCCTTGGCCGTGTTGGTGCTCATCCCTGGCAATCCAACCCTAGCTCCAGGTAACTACTGGCACGATGTCCCGGGTATGAGCCAGTGTGTGCTGTTCTTGAGCTCCGATCATTCCCTGATGAGGCCCCTGTCTGCCAAGAAGTCTCTGGAAAGCATCTTCCCACTCGGTGCCAACAGAGTTCCCTTCCCCAGTGTCCTCCATGCCCTTCACTCCTCGTTTTCAGCAACTCTCAGCTGCCCTGTAACACCTGTGAGCCCTGCCCACACCACTCCCACCTAGAAGCAAGAGGCTTGCTCTTTCTCAGACACCCTTCTTTGGGCAGACATGACCACCCACAGAGCAGGCCCTGCCCTGCACATCCTGCCAACAGAGACAGAGTATCACCAGGCCAAGGCGGACGTTCTCCTTAGTGACCAGGACCATCTTTAAGATTCCGCATGTATATGGCCCAATTTCTGCACACCATTCAGCTTTTGCTTTTCCTCTGCCATTGACCATTAGAGAAGGAAATGGCAACCCACTCCAGGATTCTTGCCTAGGAAATCCCACGGACAGAGGAGCCTGGCGGGCTACAGTCCATGAGGTCACAGAGGGTCAGACACAACTGAGTGACAGAACCACCGCAGTTGACCATAATAATAAGCAAGTAAATTTGCTGTCATTGATTTTAAAGGTTAGTAAATGGACAGGACAGAGAATTACCCTGGAGAAGGGTAACCCTCACGGGCTCTACAAAAGGCGGTCCTCGGGGTTGCAGGGGCCCCTCTCCACAGGAATGTGAGCAGCCCAGGCCTCATCCTCACCCACCTGACATCTGCTTCCCTCATAAGATATATAAAGAAAGGACTGTGCTGCTTAAAAATATATATATTTGACCTAAGTGAAGTTAGACAGAGACAAATATCACATATCACTTAAATCTGGAATCTAAAAAAAATGACACAAATGAAGTATTTACAAAACAGAAATAGACTCATAGACTCAGGTTACCACAAGGGAAGGGACTAAATTTATACCAAAGGAGTAAATTAGGAGTTTGGGATTAACAGATACACACTACTATATATAAAATAGGTAAACAGCAAGGACCAACTGTATAGCACCGGGAGCTATACTCAATTACCTTGTGATAATCTATAATGAAAAGAATCTTTAAAAAGGGTGGATATATATGTATGCATAACATTCGCTTTGCTGGACGCTGCTGTACACCTGTACAGACACAACACTGTAGACCAACTCCACTTCAATTTTGAAAACACATTTGACATCACAGATCACATACCAGCCTCCATTCAGCACACAGCAACCCGACAGGGAAAGTACCATTATTCTCACCATTTCACAGATGAGGACGCTGAGGGACAGAAGGTAAGTAGGATGTTCAAGCTCCCAGCCGACAAGCAGCAGAGCCAGGATTCAAGTCCAGGCCATCTGCCTGCAGAGTCGACACTGACTCCTACTCTTCATTGGATATGACTTAGTATTGGGTGTCTGCAAAGCTCAAAGCAGAGTCTCGTGATGTAACTTATGGAGAGGACGTGGCTTTGGATTCCGGTAGACCTCAATTCAAATTCTTGCTCTCCCACTTAAAACCTGTGTCTGACTTTAGCAGTCCATGAATCTTTTTAAGCCTCAGTTTTCTTATCTGTAAGATGGAGATGACAACACCTTTTTTGCAAGCCTGTTAGACTTGAATTAGACTGAAATAATGAGCGTGAGGCTCCTAACACAGTCCCGATGTGTGACTAGAGCATCAGGGCTGTTACTATTAACACATCATTATTGCTCATGAGCTCAGACAACAGGGAGAACACTCGTGAGGGAATGCAACTTAGGGAGGATCAATGAACTAGTGGAGACTTGGAGCAAAAGGAGAATCTGTAAAGTAGTAATTCTTAATCCGGCTGAACACAGGAATCACCCAGAAAGCCTTACAAAAGCAGCTTGGGTCTGCCTCCATCTGCTTTTTCAAAAACCTCCATAGGGCCTTCCTGGTGGCTCAGTGGTAAACAATCCACCTGCCAATGCAGGAGACACAGGATCCATCCCTGATCTGGGAAGATCCCACATGCCAAGGAGCAACTAAGCCCACGCACCTCGACTACTGAAGCCCATGGCCCTAGAGCCCAAGCTCCTCAACAGGAGAAGTCACCGCAGTGAGAAGCCTGTGCACACAACAGCTAGAGAGCAGCTCCCGCTTGCTGCAATTAGAGAAAAGCCCACGCAGCAATGAAGACTCAGCCAAAAATAAATAAGTTTTTAAAAACCTCCACAGGTGACTCTGGACCATGCTCCTGCACAATCAGGGAAGAGGAACAAGGACATTCCTGGGAAAAGGAAGACAAAGGGTAGATAGAGAGGGGCAGGGAAAGCAGAGGACGGCAGAGCATCCTTATATGTGATGCAGTCAGATCACACATTTCACTCAGATCACTGCCCCTGAGGGCCTCTATGTGCAAAGCCCTGGACTCATACATGACCTCATCCCTCAGCAGGGATGTTTACATGTTTACAGGTGGATGGGGTGTGTGGGTGTGTGGGTGATGTGACAAAGCAGCTTGAGAACCCAAGGGTGGTCAGATCACATCCCCTGAGGGACCATTAGGGACCACCATTAACATACAACCTCCTCCGACAGCCCTTCCTCTTTATGAACTCAGGGAAGTGATTTATAGGCTATTCTGACTCTTGAGCTACCAGCCAGAATATACATAATGAACTCCAAAAGTCCCTAATAATACTCCAAAAATAAGAGCACTCAGTCCCAGTGGGCAGCTGATTTCAGGTAAAAGGCAATCAGATCAAACTCATTCATTCCACAATGAGATGGACTGGCAGACTAGATGGGAGACAACTTTCAAAAACAGAATTTGCTAATCAGACCATCCCTCCTCTCAGTGTCAGGTGTAAGAGGAATCCGAATCCTTCTCTTACCACCACCACCTCTAATGCTATGTCGGAGGGTCCCACCATTCTCACCCCCACACGTGTCCAAACCTGTGTTTTCAAGCACACAGAGAGACTCTCGGAAAGGAAACTCTTGCAAAGGTGTAATATTTAGCTCTCACAAACATGAAAATAATAAGCAAGGCAGGGGGACTGCTGAGCTTGTGAGCTGTCCTTCTGAGAGCATAAATCCACATTTCTGGGGCACGCCATGTACCCAGTACGTAAGTCAGTAAGTCCACGAACAGTGGGGATGCTGCTACCTATCATGTACAGCAGACATGGGACCCAGGGCCAGCCCATGAACACTTCACAGAAGCCAGCACTCATCTCCCATTGCCTCTAAATGCAGGTGCCATCTTGCTTTAAAAGCCAGACAAGAGCCACAATATGAACTTGTTTAGTCCCTAAGTCATGTCCAACTCTTTGTGACCCCGTGGACTGTAGCCTGCCAGGCTTCTCTGTCCATGGAATTCTCCAGACACAAATACTGGAGTGGGTTGCCATTTCCTTCTCCAGGGAATCTTTCTGATTCAGGGGTCAAGTCCACGTCTCCTACATTGGCAGGCAGATTCTTTACCACTGAACCACCAGGGAAGCTCACAATATAACTCAGTGCTGATCAAAGTCCCCACTCCTGAAATCTGCAATGCGACCATTATCAAGAACCTACTATGCGCTTAGTTAGCAATGCTGTGCACAGACCCCTGCACAGCTGCTTCAACTTCTGGAGCCCACAGGCAAATAAGACATACAGCACCGTGTTTTAAATAGAAACTGCCTCGCTTCATTTAACCAACAAAGAGGGAGAAGAGGGAAAATAATTATTATGCAATTCCCAGCATCATGAACCTTACAGCCACAAGCAGGAGTTATTCTTCCATACAGACAGGAAGCACATCTGTTCCATATTTTGACACATTCACAGTCATCTAAAAATGTCCTCACAGCTGGCTCCTTGGGAACCTTATGCAGATGGATTCTTTGCTCCTCCCGAGTTCTAGAATACTGGTCCTGAGCTTTATTCCTCTTGGAGTTTCGATTATCTTATTTTTACCTGCATTTTATTTATTCAAAAGATGTCACACATTCAAATAATGTAGGCAAAACACATAAAACTTTACAATTTAAATTGTATCCTGCAGTCACTGCATTTCATGCTATCAATTTGGCTCCTAGCATAACAACCCCCTCCAACCACCACCACCAAAGCAGAGAGGACAAGAGAGAGGAACATCTCCAGAGCTTTAAAAACATGTTTTGATTTTTGAACTAAATTCTTCTGCAAATTAAGAGTTTTTGCCTTAAAATATAACGAGACAAAATGGTGGTATCTGAGCCTCCAGGTCATTGCCCTTTAACAACCCGGTTCTGTGGGTTCTATTTGACCCATTTCACAGATGCACACATAAAGGGCTGGGGTAAGAGCTACTAAATGGCAGCGCCAGGAATTAAACCCTAAACTTCCAACACCATGTTCATTTCCTGATCTACTTGCTGGAATCTAATATGTTAAAAAAAAATAATAAAACAGGGCTTCTCTGGTGGCTCAGATGGTAAAGAATCCACCTGCATTGCAGGAGACCTAGGTTCTATCCCTGGGTCGGAAAGATTCCCTGGAGAAGGGAAATAAAACAGTAAAGACTTCATAAAAGCAGGAAAATTAAACAGCACATCAATGCATCATCATTCAATAATGCATTAATTTGACATCACAGTATTAACATATAATTCCTTATATGTAATGATTAGTTTTCTTAAACATTCAGAAGACTAAGATCATGGCATCCAGTCCCATCTGCTGCTGCTGCTGCTAAGTTGCTTCAGTCATGTCTGACTCTGTGCGACCCCATAGACGGCAGCCCACCAGGCTCCCCCCTCCCTGGGATTCTCCAGTCAAGAACATTGGAGTGGGTTGCCATTTCCTTCTCCAATGCATGAAAGTGAAAAGTGAAAGTGAAGTCGCTTAGTCGTGTCAGACTCCTAGTGACCCCATGGACCGCAGCCCACCAGGCCCCTCCGTCCATGGGATTTTCCAGGCAAGAGTACTGTAGTGGGTTGCCATTGCCTTCTCCATCCAGTCCCATCACTTCATGGCAAATAGATGGGGAAACAGTGGAAACAGTGAGAGATTTTATTTTCTTGGGCTCCAAAATGACTGCAGATGGTGACTGTAGCCATGAAATTAAAAGACACTTGCTCCTTGGAAGAAAAGTTATGACCAACCTAGACAGTATATTAAAAAGCAGAGACATTATTTTGCCAACAACGGTCCATCTAGTCAAAGCTATGGTTTTTCCAGTAGTCATGTATGGATGTGAGAGTTGGACCATAAAGAAAGCTGAGCACTGAAGAATTGACACTTTCGAACTGTGGTGTTGGAGAAGACTCTTGGGAGTCCCTTGGACTGCAAGGAGATCCAACCAGTCCATCCTAAAGGAAATCAGTCCTGAATATTCATTGGAAATACTGATGCTGAAGCTGAAGCTCCAATACTTTGACCACCTGATGCAAAGAACTGACTCACTGGAAAAGACCATGATGCTGGGAAAGATTGAAGGCAGGAGGAGAAGGGGATGACAGAGGATGAGATGGTTGGATGGCATCACGACTAATGGATATGAGTCTGAGTAAGCTCCAGGAGTTGGTGATGGACAGGGAAGCCTGGTGTGCTGCAGTCATGGGGTCGCAAAGAGTTGGACGCCACTGAGCAACTGAAATGAACTGAATGATTAGTAACTGGAAGGACTGAAAAAATTCTACACAAAAGCTACACGATTAGAATAGCAAGGATGGTGCCCTCAGCTCTGAGAGTGGGCGGGACAGCACTGTGAACGTGTAAGGACTCAGCTTGCCCTGGGGTCACACCATCGGCACCCTCCTAGCCACCGCGATGGGTGCATGAGAATCCCAGGAGCTGACGACTCAGGTCTTGGCCTCACCTAGAAACCTGGCAGAGAAGTAGGATCTCAGGCCCTGCCCAGACCTACCAAATCCACGTGCCCAGGTGCTGCAAAAGCACACTGAAGGCTGAGAAACTGCCCTGCAGGCATCTGGGGCCAGGTCGGGGAGGGCCACATGATACACAACCCTCGACCTTTTGCTGCATCAGCTGCCTTGCCAAGTCTTCATGCATCTGTCTCATTTAATTCTCCCAGCCACCCTATAAGGCAAGCACTACGATCCCTCACTTACAGACGAGGAAGTGGAGACCTGGGGAGGTTAAGTGAGGTCACAGAGCAGTAAGAGGCCAAGGCCACGGACCAATGCCAGGCCCGGAGCTTCCGCCTGTGTTCCAGGAGGTGTGTCACCAACCCCCTCGGCAGACGACCCTTAGCACCTGCCTGAGTGCGGGCTGCTCTCCAGAGGGCTCAGTAGGAGGCAGGACAGCTCAGGAGGTGGGGGAGGCCCAGGATGGGGGCCGGCGCTGCCCAGACTTCCCAGGGGCAGCCTGGAGGTGGGGGCCCGGAAGCTACTTACCTGAGAAGCTGCCTCTGCATGGAGGGGATAATGAAACCACCTCCTAATGAGGCAGAAATGTGATCCACAAGCCGAGCACTTAGTGCAGGCGGAACGCAGAGCAAGGGTTCAGCTACAGTAACCCCGAGGGTTCTGGGGTGTGAGTAAGCACCCTTGAGAATCACGTGGGGAAACTTTTAAAGGACAAACTGCCCAGACCTCACCCCCAGGAAGTCAAACCCCACTGGGCTGCAGAGCGGTCCAGACACTATTTCTGTTTAGAAATTGCTCTGGCATCCCAATCCAGTGACCACTATTCCTATGGGAAATTAAAGTGTCTTTGACTGACAGGTGCTGGGAAAACTCTGGAACAATTCACAGAGTAAATTACTCTAATGAAATCTGTGGCTTGTTACAGAAAGAGACTCACAGACTTAGAGAATGAACTCATGGTTGCCGGGGGAAGGGACAGTTAGGGATTTTGGAGTGGACATGTAGACACTGCTATATTTAAAATGGATAACCAACAAGGACCTACTGTCCAGCACAGGGAACTCTGTTCAATGTTATGTACCAACCTGGATAGGAGGGGGTTTGGGGGAGAATGGATACATGTATATGTATTGCTGAGTCCCTTTGCTGTTCACCTAAAACTACCACAACATTGTTTATTGGTTATACCCCAATACAAAATGTTTAGGTGTTAAAAAAATAACAAAAATTAAGAATAAGGAAAAAATTCTTTTGTTGAATTAAAAAAAAGAAATTTGTATTTTGCTAATATCTTCTTATGACATTTTAGTGTGTGTTTTTCACTAAACTCCCCAGTGTTTTTTGTAATAACTAAGTGTGAAAACTCTGGAGCATAACTTTTATTATAAAGATGAATGGGAAGACCCCTGAATGATAAATTCCACTGTGAGAGCATGAATCTGTAAAAATGCCCCGGCACACATGTGGGTTTCTAATGTTCCAAACTCAGTAGGCAGCACCAAAGGAGGACATCGCACTCACCTTGGAGATGATCTGAGACATCCTTTTTTTTTTTTTTTTTTTGATGTGGGCCATTTTTAAAGTCTTTATTGAATTTGTGATGCTCTTCCTTCTGTTTTTTACATTCTGGGTTTTGGCCCGAGACATATGGGATCTCACCTCCATGATGGAACCTGCAGCCCCTGTGTGGGAAGATGGACCTCCTGGGAAGTCCCCTGAGACATCTTTTTCTAAGGCAGGAAGAGAATCCGGGGCGGGGAGGGGGGAGGGTGTCAATGAATCACAATCCTTTCTACACAGGTATGCCTTGGGGTACCTGTCACCTTCAGCAATGTCCGACCTATTCAGCCAGTCTCCTTCCAAAGGGAGGGCTGCAGGAAGGCTGTGGAGGACAGAACACAGCCCTGTCTCCAAAGGAGACAGGAAGACAGAAGCCCCAGAGACAGCTCCTGGCCCCCTCCACCTGCCCAGAGCTTTCCAGGGGCCCTGGGGCCCACTCCAGCTCTGGCCTTGGAGGGTATCACCCAGCAGTTCCTGAGGAGCCCAGGAACCTGCACCCCGCACCACCACAGCCCCTTCCACACAAAACTCTGCTCACAGATTTTTCACTTCATTGTCATGACTTAGCAAAGTCTAACCAAGGAGAACTTTCCTACCCCCTGGCCAGCTGGAGTTTCTGACTTGCGTCACTGTTGGCCACAGCTTCAAGCCTGGCCAACGCGCCTCTTGGCAGATGTGAAACAAAAGAGGCTGCCGTGTGTAAACGGTGGGTTTTCTCCAGCTGATGAAAACTCATTGTGGTTCTAGTTTAGATACTCTGAAAACTGGAACATATTTGCTAAGATCTTAAAATTCAGAGAGAGATGAAATTCCACCCTGCACAAAGCCATTTCCCTTTCAGACATAAAGGACCGAGCTTCAAAGGGCTCCCATAGTGTCACCTCAAAGGAGAGACTGTGAATGTCAGGGAAAGATGACGGATCAAAGTCACGGAAGAGTGGACTCTAGTCCAGGCCCTGCTGGTTGCCAACTATGAGACCATGGACATGTCAGCCTTCCTCCCTGGGGCACTTTCACATACACATCAAGATACTGACCAGGATACCTGGATATTGATCAAGAGGAGCACTCAGGTCCTCTGCAGTCATCACAGTTTATGGATCTTTACTCAGGAAGGCCTCCTGGCTGCCATGATGAAAGGAAGAGTAAGAGACGGCTGGCTTTCTCGCCAGCCGTCTGGAGCTCAGACAGGTTTTCTGCTTTGAAAAATTAAAAAGGCCAAGCCTGCCAACTCGGTTCTTTTCTCCTACCCTGTGCCTGCCCCAGAGGCCCCCGCTCCATGTCATCTTCTCCTCTTCTTAGGGCTAAAATGATCAATCACAACCTCAAAAGCACTGTGTGTAAAACAGTCCCACATAAAGAAACCAACAGATTTTTTAATGAACATTAAAAGAATGTAGATATGCAGGAGAACTGAAAAACTTATATATGTTCACCTAAAGAGTGTCCATGAATATTCACAATAGCATTAGTCCTAATAGCCAAAAAGGTGGAAACAACTCAGATGTCCATAAACTGAGAAATAGACAAGCAAAACGTGCTAAGTCCGTACAACGCAACAGTGTTCATCCACACAAAGGAATTAAGTACTGACCCATGCTACAGCAAAGCTGAAGCTTGAAAAGTGAAAGTGAAGTTGCTTGGTCATGTCTGACTCTTTGCAACCCCTGTAGCCTGCCAGGCTCCTCCATCCATGGGATTTTCCAGGCAAGAGTACTGGAGTGGGTTGCCATTTCCTTCTCCAGGGGATCTTCCCTACCCAGGGATCGAACCCGGGTCTCCTGCATTGCAGGCAGACTCTTTACCATCTGAGCCACAAGAGAAGCCATGAAGCTTGAAAACACTATGCTAAATGGAAGAAACCAGACACAAAGGCCACTTATCATATGACTCCATTTATACGAAATTTCCAAACTTCCCAGGTGGCCCAGTAATAAGGATCTGCCAGCAATGTAAGAGATGTAGGAGACGGGGGTTTGATCCCTGGGTCAGGAAGATCTCCTGGAGAAGGAAACAGCAACCCACTCCAGTATTCTTACCTGCCTGGAGAATCCCATGGACAGAGGAGCCTGGCGGGCTACAGTCTATAGGGTCACAAAGAGTCGGACATGACTGAGCACACACACATATGAAATTTCCAGAAAAGACAAATCTTAGAGACAAGAAGACTACTGGTTGCCAAGGACATGGAGAGGGGAATGGAGAGTCATGGAGCTTCTTGGAGGGTAACTGCTGTTGGGTTCAATGTGTCTCTAGAGGATTAATGAAAAAGTTCTGGAATTAGGTAGTGGTGATGGTTGTACAAATCTATGAACACACAATAAAGCCAGGGAGAATTCTGAATGCTTTCTAAAGGAAGGGGAGTTTTATGGTATGTTTGATTTACATCTCAATAAACTCATAAAAAGTTGCACACATGTACCTAAATATGTGAGATGGTAGTGTAAAAATCTTCACAATCCTGCTGGTGGCAGCACTAAGGGAAACCTGTCCTGACCCACAGGTTCCAGTCCCTGTGAGACAGGCGGGTCACACTGGGCTCCCCCACCTGACGCCATCAAATACGTGAGTCACACAGCGAACGAACCTCCCCACTCACACCCGTCTGCACCCCAGCCCCCAGCCCACAGTCCTGTGAGGAGAGAGAGGAGCCGGCCACATCCCTGCTGGCATTGTCTCCTGGGTGGCTAACATATTTCTAAATCAATAAACTGGCACAACGGGCATTCAGGTTGGTTGAGCCAACTGTCGCTGACCGGTGGCGCACCCCAGGTGAGGTTTCCTACACAGAGGCCTCATCCGTGAAACTTGAGGCCAAGGGAACAAAGAGCTCACAGGCTTCCAGCCCTTTCATTTCCCTGGCCACATGTGATCCTCACAAAAGCCTGGGAGAAAGCTTTCCTCCAGAGAGCATGGGATGCAGCTGTGCTCATTTTACAGACTAGGAAACTGGGGATCAGAGAGAGGCGGGGACCCAGCCAAAGCCACACAGCAGTAGGCAATGGGCAGGAACCTGGCATCCAGCTCCTGGGCCCCCACTCTCTTGAAGTCACCTGCCTGCTCCTCCTTCAGATGTTCCTGACGGGTGAGAAAGACCATGCATCACGTTATCCAAGTCACCCAGGGGTCCCGCTGGAACAAGAGGCCAGCCAAACTGCGACCTTCACAACTGAAACACAGACAGAAGCTTGTGGCCCCCACCACCTCCCGGGCTTTCCTCCCTAAAATGTCTGCACATCCCCTTTTCTTCTCTGACCATCTGCTTCTAGGCCAGGTCCTCTCCTCCACTGTCCAAGGAGAAAAAAGGCTTCCATCTCAACGGAGATGGCTGTAGGCACCCACTTCCCGGTCATGTGGGTGAGCCCTCCACTGCCCCCCGCCCCCAGTCATCCCCACTGTCCCAGGGCTGGGGCTGTCCTCATCTCTGTGGACAGGCTGGGTGAGAAGACTACCCCCCATGCCTGTTGCTTCCCCAGCCTGCAGGCCAGGGTCTCACAGACGCCTCCCTTCAAATCAACCAGAGAGGCACGTCTCCACTTGAAAGGTTCACCATTCACCCAGCGATCTGCGTGGGGCCTGAGATGGTGCCTCCTAACCACATGGCACCAATGCTGCCGATCTAGAGACGACACTTTGTATAGCAAGGTTCAGGGGTCTCCACTAAGGAACAGGGGTTGGGGGAGACAGAGAGCAACCAACCACATTGAAAAAAAAGAAAATTCTCCCTCCCATTTAGAAGGGAAGTGGGCACGAACAGTATCTCTATCTCTTCTTCGTATGATTCTACTTTTATGAGGAACCTAAGAGTCATCAAATTCATAGAGACAGAAAGTATAAGGGTGGTTGCCAGGGACTTGGGGGAGGAAGAAATGGAGAGTTGCTGTTTCATGTGTCTGGGGTTTCAGATTTGCAAGATGAGATTCATTCTGAGGACGGATGGTGGTAAGGTTGCACAACAATGTGAATAATTTAATACCACTGAACTGTACTCTTACCAAATGGCCAAGATGGTTAATTTGATGGGGATATATTTTACCACAGATCTTTTTAAAAAGCAGTGATTAAAGGGAGAAACAGTCAATAACTTGCTTGCAAACATGTGTGACTTGAAACCAGCTTGCAGACAAGCATGACCTGAAGTGGAGGGTGGTATTTCAAAATCCTGAGGTTCTGAATAAGGGAAGGCAAAGAGCAAGAAAGACGAGGCACAGGGGAAAATGACAAACAGCTGAAATAACGGAGAAACTGAGAGCCAAGATATATTATTTTATTAAAGGTAAGTGGTCTACTTAAGGAAAAACAATGCCAATTTTTTTCTTGAAGATTCTGGGTGTTTCTGACCAAAGTCTTGCTGGTGAAGAGCCTGAACAACCTCCCCACCCCCAACATCAGCTAAAATGCTAGCAGAACCTTAGTTATTACAATGCAGCTCTAATTTGAGTAATTACAGTATTCAAAGCTTAGCACCTCTCCCAATTAAGCAGAATTTTAATTTTCAACCTTTTGGAAAACAGCAAGTAATTTTGAAAAAGCAATGACAAGATCTTCTTCAAATGTAAAATAAGAAACAAAAAAATGTCTCTTATGGATCCAGAGATTTTACTAAAAGGCAATTAACTTAGCCTCTGTGATTCCATTTTACTTTCTTTTTGTAAAACTCATATGGCTCTGGAGCACAACTATAATGAGGTAACAGTTTTACTATAAGAGTTGAACATACAATGCCATGAAGCGCAGAGGAAGCTTCTTTCAGCCCATGTGGCAGCACATGGACCATGTGGAAATCTGACTCCAAAGCAAATGCGCATTCAACATATAAAGAATAGCCTAGGATTTCTCCATTTGAAGATAAGGAAAGTAAGGATTCAAAAATTTAATGGTAAAAATTCAAATCAAAACCACCATGAGATATCACCTCACACCCCTTAGAGCTGCTGCTGTCAAACCAAAATCAAAAATAACAATTGTTGGCAAGAATATAGAGAAATCAAAACTTCATGCATTGTTGGTGAGAATGTAAAATGGTACAGCCACAATGGAAAATAATATGGTGTTTCCTCAAGAAATTAAAAGTAAAAGTACCATATGATCCAGCAAGGGTTTCCCACATAGCGCAGTGGTAAAGAATCCACCTGCCAGTGCAGGAGATGCAAGAGACACGGGTTCGGTCCCTGGGTTGGCAAGATCCCATGGAGGATGAAATGACAACCCATTCCAGTATTCTTGCCTGGAAAATTCCATGGACAGAGAAGCCCAGCAAGCTGCAGTCCATGGGGTCACAAAGAGTCGGACATGACCGAGCATGCACACATGCAAGATCCAGTAACAACACTTCTGAATATATAACCAAAACAATAGAAAGCAGGATCCTAAAGTGATATATGTACACCAGTGTTCACAGCAGCATTATCCACAACAGCCAACACACACATGATGGCAATAAGAAGGTGAGCCTCTTCACTGTCACCAGAGACCATGTGTGGCTTGTCACACTTCATACAAGAGTGAGCCCAACACAACTTCCCCCAACCCAACATCAGACTTGGATTCTGTCAAATTCTTTGACTCCAGTTTATCAGGGAACTGCAAAAAATCCCGTGAGGACATTCCAGCTTCAGTATGAAAATGGAAAATTCACCCTACACTTCTCCCCATGGTACTTATGTTTTAGAGGCTATATGGATGCTTGCTGCTGCTAAGTCGCTTCAGTTGTGTCCGACTCTGTGCGACCCCATAGACGGCAGCCCACCAGGCTCCCCCGTCCCTGGGATTCTCCAGGCAAGAACACTGGAGTGGGTTGCCATTTCCTTCTCCAATGCATGAAAGTGAAAAGTGAAAGTGAAGTCGCTCAGTTGTGTCCGACTCCTAGCAACCCCATGGACTGCAGCCTACCAGGCTCCTCTGTCCATGGGATTCTCCAGGCAAGAGTACTGGAGTGGGGTGCCATTGCCTTCCCCGATATGGATGCTTACCAATCTAAATCAGCAAAGTTAGGAAGCCAAGGAACCCTTTAAATCCACAGTCATCACAGCTTGGATGTTCTAGGGAGTCGGCTTGTTACTACACTTAAGAGACAGTGACTTAGGAAGTACTGCCAGAAAGACAGACAGGGGAGCCGTCTCCCCTCTCCCACCACTGCTCCCAAGAGATGAAATATCTGTGCTGACTGTGATTCCATCAGCATCCTGAGATTTGTGCAGAAAGTTCAATTCATAGCACTGAATTGTTTTAATTTGCAAAACAGCATAAATTTAATAAGAAAAAGATGTTAAGATTAAAATTGCACTCAAAATGTCCTTTTTACTTCTAACATATTTATTCACTCTCTGTAAGCTTGTGCTCAAGCTCATTGAAGGAAAACTCCATTTGTTTCTGAGTTGCCTACCTCAATATTCACTCTCCCATTCTTTCTTAGGAAAAGAACCCCCATTTTACTTAGGGTGGCCCTGCAATCAGCTAGAAGAATTCATTTCCATGACCCTTAGCAGCTATCTGTAGCCACAGAACTAAATTCAGGCCAATCTAAAGTAGGCAGAAACTTCTAGAAAGTCTCTTTACACTCCCTCCTCCCTGCTGCCTGGAATATAGAAGTGATGACTAGAGCTCAGGCAGTTATCTTGCACAGGAAGGGATGTGTCAAGAGCGACTGAACATCAAGAGAGAGAGAACCATGTCCCTGATGACTTTGGACCTGTGATACTAGCTAGCTCTGGAATGCAACGCTCAGACTTCTTTTATACAATAGGAAAGGAATCTACTATCTTTAAATCATTCACTATTGTTTTGAGGAGTTAGTTATACAATGGTAAAATGAATTTTAAATAACAATTTTAAGGAATTTTTTAAAAAGTTACCAATGAAGAGAGGATTCCATGAAGATGGAGGCAGTGACAGAGGCATGGTTTTTAACTCTTCCAAAACCACACATAAAAATAGAGAAATGAGTTCCCTCTGTATGCTATAACAGAATGTAACCATTACATGCTTATAACAGCATGTAAATCTATAATTACCTCAAAATATTTTTAATTTTCTAAATACTATCTTTTAAAAAAAATCAACCAGATAACAAAACAAAAACCTCATAAACAGCCTTTACAATCAAATGACAAATGTCAAGTACAAGTAGGTGAGAAAAAATTCCACAAACACTAAAACACAGGTGGATGAGGACAAAGCACCAGCTGCGTGGTCCTGGGGTGCTGTCATCTGTTCGGCAGAAAATAGAGGAGAGTGATGAGGCACCTGACAGTCGTGAGGTCAGAAGAACCCAGAATAGCTAACAGGTATTCACTGGAAAATCCAGCAGGCTGATATGAGAACAGCAGCTGAAACTGAGCACGGTCCTGACCAATCCAGCCCAAGGCAAGTCATGAGCCCGCTGCTGGACTCTGAGACTGGAGCAGTCTAGTCCCTGTGAACTCTTAAAACTGGTCCCCAGGACATCCTTCCAGGATAGAGTAACTGCTGGGAGTGGAGTCAAAATTGAGCAAGATAAAGGCAACAATACAAAGGAAAGTGATGATTCAATTAAAAATGAGAGACAGAGACAGAGCCCAGAAATCTCAGAATGCAACCAGTCATGTTTCTGAACACTATACTAAAACAGGCTTTTCTGTGAAGTCAGAAAAATAACTCTGAACCAAGGCTCCTTCTAAAAGTTCAGGAAAACTAATTTCACACGAACAACAAAGAAGTATAAAGGCCAAATTGCACACAGAGTCATTACAGGGGAAAGTGAATAAGGAGCTGAATAACACTTTTATAGACAAGGAAAGCATGCCAGAAAGACACAGCTAAAGAACAAACCAAATTTGTAACCTACTTCTTTTTAAAAATGGGATAAAAAGTGTAGAGAAATGACATAAGACAAGAAAGAACAATATAAATCAGAATTGGGAACACAGAAATAAAATTACAGAATTCAGGTACATTAAAGCAAAGAAAATCACTAATACTCAGAAATGACTATTAAACTGGAAAAAACACAAAAGTAAAAAAATACAACAGATAATCTTTGGTATGCATACGAACTCTTAGTTTTGGCATGTGGGATCTAGTTCCCAGACCAGGGATTGAACCTGGGCCCCCTGAATTGGGAGCACAGAGGATCAGCAACTGGACCATGAGGGAAGTCCAAACTGAGGATTTTCTTTTAATTCTAGAAGAAGAAAATTATTCAAAAGAAAGTAAATGATGACAGGTAGACAAAGAAGCTCTAACACACAGAGAACAAGAGTCCCTGAAGATGACAAGCAAAACAAGGGAACGGAACCAATATCAAAGCTAACATACAAGAAAACTTTCCTCAAATTAAAAAGTATATATACTGGAAAATACACACTGGAACAGCACACTATGTACCTGAGAACATAAGCCCAGAATGACCTACTCCAAGACACAGTCTAATTACTGAACTTCACAGAAGGAAAAACAATCCTCTGGGAGTCTTAGCATAAACAACCCAGAGGGATGGTATGGGGAGGGAGGAGGGAGGAGGACTCAGGATGGGGAACACATGTATACCGGTGGCAGGTTCATTTTGATATATAGCAAAACCAATACAAAATTGTAAAGTTAAAAAATAAAATAAAATTTTTTTTAAAAGTGACATGTAAGGGAAAGAAAAGTGCATCATCTTCAGTTTTCAAAAGCAACTCTTTTGCAGGATAGAGTAACAAGGAAAGAAAATATGAGCCGACAACATCATTCAGAGCAAACCATTTAAGTATAAATACACCAATAAACTTAACTATGTGCAAAATCCTGAAGCTTCTCCTAAAAAAACCTGCTAGAATGAGGGTCCTCAAGTTTTTTATCTCAAACTCCTGACACTTTTCAAAAGGGACCAAGGAGCTTTGTTTACGCATGGGTGATAGCCACATAATTTACCTTTTATAAATTAAAACAGAAAATTTTTAATGTTTTATGTAGTCAAATAACAAACCCACTATATGCTAACATAAACAACATATTTTAAGAAAAATAACTGTCTTCGTAAGTCAAAATAGTTTAGAGAAGAGTAGCCTTGTTTTCATCTTTGTAAATCTCTTTATGGTCTCTCCAAATACCAAACAGCCAGACTCACCTGCCTGCTAATGCATTTAAACTGCTATGATATCACAAGTCACATAACTTCTAGATAATTCCACTGTGCACTTGGGAGAGAAAGAGAGTGGCTGAAAACAGGGGAAATAATGTCTTAGAATTATCATGAAAACAGTTGTGACCTCAAAGACTTCCTAATTGGAGAATGAGCTGCAGACACAGAAGATGACTAGAAAGGTATGAATGTAAGGATCTCTCTCTCTTTCTGTGTGTGCCGAGTTTAGTTGTGTCTGACTCTTTTCGACCCCTGAACTGTAGCCCACCAGGCTCATAAGGATTGATAGTAACCTCCAAACATGAAGGTACTTGTAGAACTAAGAGGAAATGAGGGCTGAAATGAAGAGAGGAGCTGAACACTCTGACAGTGTAGATAGGGAACTAAAGAAAAAATAAAGAGAGCAAATGCAAAAAGACAACCTTAATTCTCTCTCCCTAAGTATTGTTATCTGACCCTTCCGGGAATGTGACTTAAAGTAAATGGGTAAACATGGGCTATTCTATGCACTCCTGTGTCTGAGTTCAGCCTCAGAAGCAACCCTAAACCCATAAGCCAGTTCTCCTCTCTCACATGCCTCTAGTACCTTTCTTTCTAAGTAAGAGATCTGGTCCTTACTCTAGTCTCAACATGCCCAAAACTGAACGCACAGTCTCCACAGATCAGTCGCTCCTCCCAGGTCCTGTGTTTCTTTTAGGCTTAGTTGTCCTCCCACTGTGCAGGGTTGGAAATCGCTGGGGATCCCCTGATTGGCTTTCTCTCTGCAAAATACTCATAAAGGTCTTCAAAAATACTCTTGAAGAACACTGTATGAACTGCCTTCAGACAGCCATTCAAAGTCTATGGGTTCTCTCATTCAACAGTTCACTATCAGTGCATGGGTTTGGGAAGGGCCAGTTAAATGAATGGCTGTGTCACTACACTGTTGAGCACTACATGTGCATGTGTAGGTGTGCTCACACTTGCTCATTCACACTGAGACCATCCCTGGAAAGATGCATTAAGAAGCTGATGACACTGACAGGCCACACCAGGGTGACCAGCAGGGATGGGAGGGGATCGTTCACTCTTTGTCCTTTATGCCTTCTAATTTCCAAACTGCTGTATTCAAAAGAATAAACAGTTCGATTGCTAAATCAAGTCAGCTGCATTAAATGCAAAAGACCCTGTACAGATGAAGAACAGGTAACAATTCTAGGAAAACATAATTTATAAATACAAACCAATTAAAAGACAGAAACAGGTTTTAACAGCTGGGAAAAAACAAAGGGTCCTCTTCATCAAAACCCCAAGCCAGGCATCAGGGCTCTGTCTCTGCCCAGAGAGGCAGTAACTCTCGCCTGATAGAAGTCCCCTGCCACAGCCCGTTCTGGAGACGGATGGACAACTGGTCACATGTGGTCACTTTTTTTCTTGGCTTTTCTGAGTCCTGCTCCAGTCTCTTCAAACCAAAATGTAAGCCTTGTCTCTGCAGAATTCAGCCACACATATGTCACTGAAACACATCCACACTATGTATAATAAGCCCCACAACCCTGAGGGGCCCTGGAAGAAACCAGAACCAAGATCTGCCATGCTCCATGGGCACCAGCTGAGCCTCAGAAAGGGTTTGGTTAAAAACAGAAATGACATCACTCAGACATCAACGAGGAAGGATTTTTAAAGAGGCCTCCATTTTTTCAAGGAGGCTCAATATAAGAAATGCCCATTTTAATAAGATTTGGGCATTTATAAATCTTTAATAAGATTTGGGCACAATAAAAACTGTAAACCTGTTTTAAAATATATTCTGTGCCTTTGTATCAATATGAGTATCTAAATAAATTAGAGCCAAAATACTGGTTTCTTCCTCCAGACTGTCTCAAAGGGATACCCCAAACAAAGAGAAACATCAAGGTTCAATGGCAACGGTCTCCCTTCACAACTAAACCACCAGGAGGTTTTATAACCAGCTGCAGTAACTAACCTACCCCAGATGCCTGGCATCATCTATCTATTGGTTGCTTATAATCTGTCATGATCCATATTCGTTTGATATACTGTTTTCTGTCATTTTAACACTCCACACCACTTCCAATCATTTTGGGAAACAGGATAAAGTCTAACTATAACCAGTAAATTATGGAATCAAGGCCAACCACTGCTTCCTCCAATCACCCTTCACACACAAGTATAACCCTGGAGCTTCCCTCCACCATAAAGCCCCTCTCCAGTGACCTGGTAGTGGGGGAACCTGGTCAGCAATACCAGCCTCCTCACCTCCACCCTGACCTCTTGGCTCCTCCCCGTCCAATTCATCCTGTGTACCATTTCCAGAATTACTATTGTTGTTCAGTCACAAGTTGTGTCTGACTCTTTGTGACCCCATGAACTGCAGCACACCAGCCTTCCCTGTCCTTCACTATCTCCCAGAGTTTGCTCAAACTCATGTCCATTGAGTCAGTGATGCCATCCAACCATCTCATTGTCTATCATCCTCTTCTCCTCCTGCTCTCAATCTTTCCCAGCATCTAGGACTTTTCGCACCAGGTGGCTGAAGTATTGGAGCTTCAGCTTCAGCATCAGTCCTTCCAGTGAATATTCAGGGTTGATTTCCTTTAGGATTGACTGGTTTGATCTCCTTGCTGACCAAGGAACTCTGAAGAGTCTTCTCCAGCACCACAGTTCTTCTCCAGCACCACAGCATCAATTCTTCGGCACTCAGCCTTCCTTATGGTCCAACTCTCACATTCATACATGACTACTGGAAAAACCATAGCTTTGACTATATGGACCTTTGTCAGCAAAGTGATTTCCAGAATTTTCTTCCTCAAATCCCATTCCCATCATATTACTCCCCAGCTCAAAATCTGATTTCAGTAATTCCCTTACATTCTCCTTAGTAAAAAATCACATTGTCTCTTTGTAAGACTATGTACCCAAAGATTTTATTAATACTCTTTATTTGGGCAGCACAATGTTTAAACTGTTATCATCATGTTTGAAACAATGAACCCATGAAGCAGGTAGCATGCTCCCCAATCAACAGCTCAGAAAGCCTTGGTATTTTGTACCCATCACACACACCCACATCATTTAATGCCTTGGTCTTCAGTCCAGGTAGGTAGGATTCTCTCTGCTCCCAGATTCACTCTGCTCCTCCTCATGCCCAACTGTGTGTCTTTTCTCCAGGGGCTCCTTCAACCCTTCCATGTCACCTACTTAAACGCTTCCAGGTGTTGATCAACCAGTCACCTCCCAAGGCCTTTCCTATGACCAGTCTGTCTGTAGACCCCAGGCCTGTGGCCCTCCGATGGGATACCATCAGAACCAGATTTTCCCAATGTTGGGGGTGGGGGGGAAATCACATCAACTCAGTTAGGAGTGAGGAACAAGCCCATTTAGTACAATTTAAGGGGAAGACTCCTGGCCCCATCAAAAGACCCATTTTCTTAAGCTTCTTAGACAACAACTTCACTCAACTTTGCATCCTCTGGGTCTAACACAGTACTAGGTACACAGCTGGGGCTCCTGATTACTGGCTTCCCGAGGGAACCCATCACCAACTGTCCTGGTGAGGATCAGTCTAATCAGACTCCTCTCAACATGAGCATGACTGCAGCTCATGAGTCCCTCGGTGGCCTTCCTGGGGGCAGCTCCTGAGCAGTGGTTCTCAACTGGGGCCAATTCTGCCCCCATCTGGCAACGTCTGCCAGAATTTTTTGCTGTTACAACTAGGGCAGTTGCTACTGGAATCTAGTGTGTAGAAGTCAGTGTGTGTGTGTGTGCACGTGTATGCAAGTGTATGCGCTGATCGTGTCTGACTCTGTGACACCATGGACTATAGCCACCAAGCTCCTCTGTCCATGGAATTTTCCAGGCAAGAATACTGGATTGGGTTGCCATTTCCTTCCTTAGCGGATCTTCCTGAACCAGAGATCCAACCCATGTCTCTTGTGGCTCCTGCATTGGCAGGCAGGTTCTTTACCAGTCGAGCCACCTGGGAAGCCACGTAGTGGTAAGGGGTACCAGTAAACATCGTAAAATGCACAGGAGAACCCATGATAAATGAGTCTCTGGTTCCAAATGTCAGCACTACCGAGGAGGAGAGGGAAAAAAACAATGAGAGAGGAAGTGCCTGCAAGACCGAGGCCTCTAGAGGAATGGATGGAAACATCCCATTAGCCGCCAGATCCATCCTAAATGCTTTCGACATTACGCTGCATTAACTCTAACATCGAGCAGCACGGCCTTCTGCCCTCCAGCCGTTCCAGAAGCATGTGGTGGGCATGGCAGACACTCCGGCATGACCACATCGCAAAGTCTAGGAGCCGGCCACCACATTGCTGCCTACTAATTTTAATCTCTCTTTCTCAAAGGTCAGGAATATTTTCGGACCTCTCAGCACATGCATGTGGTGGGCAGACTGGATCTATGCTGCTTCCAGTTGGCGAGGCACTTCATTTGCCAGCACCCAGGGCTGAGTTACAGGCTGACCTTTGTCCCCGTCACTCTCCCAGGGACTTTTTTAGTCCATTATCCTAACTGGCAAATGATATGTAAGGACCAGAAGGCTATGAGTCCGTGATTATATTTATAATGAAAGCATCGTCTCCAAAAGAAAACAGTAATTCATTAAAACCGCCCTGCCCGTCTGCCATTACAGTAGCTGAAAGAGAAAGAATGGGCTTCACGGTGAGGTACAAATGAGCTGCCAGAGCATGAAACGCGGACAAAGCCAGACAAAGGAGGGAGAGATGCAACCCGCCTGGTTCCAGGAAAAGTTTCGCCCTGGCTGCACAGCATGGCTGGATCCAGAGGGGAGGGACGGGGAGGCAGCAGCCGGGGCTCAGGGTCTGGGAAGGCAGGGAGCCCCCTTCCTCCGTCCCCTGCTCAGGGCAAGCATTTTGAGCAGACACCTCAGCTGTGGCCACCACCTCTCATCAGCACTTCAGGGAAACTCCAGAGGGACTGGGGAAGAAAAGGCAGGTGGCTCCATGGTCTGATAGCTCCATGGTCTGATACTTCAGCTGGACTCTCACTGGGATCCCAAACGCCCCTCCCTTATTATTCCCTGGGCTGGATGAAGAGCACAGTGTGTGCTGTGGCCGTGCATTGTGCTGGGAGACTGCTCACAGCTGCTCGCTGTGCAAAGCACCAGCCGTGTGGGGTTGGTGGGGTTCTGAACACGATGTGGATCAACTCAACCCCCAACACCCCTATGACTGTCCCGCTCAACAGGAGAGAAAAGGGGCAGAGAGAAGTCACACAGCTTTTTAGTGGTGGAGTCGAGGTGTGGAGAGAAGGAAATGGCAGCTCACTCCAGTATTCACACCTGGGAAAGCCCGTGGACAAAGGAGCCTGGCGGGCTACAGTCCACGGGTCGCAAAGAGTCAGACAGGACTGAGCGACTAACACTCACTTCACTTCACGGGCAAGAAGCAAAAAAGCTAAGGCAGGGCCATTCGCTGTCCATACACGTGGACTCTTGATCTTTCCAAGTTGGTTTCATCCATAAATGACTCATGACTAGTCTATGTTTTCCAGTTGTTATTTCCCCCCAAATCCTGCAATCTCTCCATAAATTCTATTACATGATTACTCTAGATACCAGGGTTTGCTAGTTTAATAATTCCTTCTTCCCCATCCAAATGTTCATGTGAGGGGTGACAGAACCACTGTCATGGCGAACATGTGTGCCCTGCTACACTCACAACGTAGTCACTCTTTCAAGCAAGTTTGCCGCGAGTGCACGCATCTCAAAACCACGTCTTGTTCACACCTTGGTATACCAGGCTGCAGAGGCCAGAGTGCGATGTGCTATATTGCTTTTGTTACAGTATTCGGACAAGTGTTAATGGAAAATATCAAAGGTCTAGAATGTGCTCCCCCAAAATCAAAACAGGCAGTCCTGGGCACAGCGGCCACAGTGCCACGGAGCAGGACCCCAGCCCCGGAACAGGTTTCACCTCCTCCATCAACAACAGTGAGCACATGGCCCCGACAGAGTCACACTTTATTTTAGACTCACTCCCTCTCTTTCACCTCAAATACTGCAGCCTTAAAAAGAACAAAGCTCAGGGCACCTCCAGTTTTAATTTAGCCTGGCACAGCCAGCCTGCCCTGAGCCGCCATCCTGGCTGAGGGAAGACGGGCAGGAGCAGCTGCCTGTCATCTCTACTCTGGACACGCCACCCCCGTCTTCCGAGTACATGGCGCATCTAAGTTGCCTGATGAGGCAGCGCCCTGCCTGCCTTCAGGAGAAGGGCTAGAGCTAAGAGGATCCACATCCCCAACTCCAGAGCCCAGTCTGCAGAAATCTTCTCTGTGGGCTCGGGGTCTCGCCCTCCTACATTCAGAAGCACATGGGAAATGAGGCACACCAGGCAGACCAACAGAGGTGGACCACTTATGCAGCTCGGGAGAGAGCTGGCCTCACCCCTGGGACCAGAGGGCATCCTGAGCAGCGATGGGATGACCCCCGGCGCACCAGAGGGACAGGCTGCTTGCTCACGTCAAAGCCAAGGCCTGGAGGGTCCTCAAAACAGGACACATGAAAAGGAGAGCTGAGCCTCACCTGCTCACTGCCTTCTCCCAGACCCACCATCTCTCCTTGGGCAGGAGTGAAGCAGGAGGGGCAGCCATGGTGTTCTCCTGGGATCTGAGTAGAAGTCCCTGATCTCTGCAAGTAGGAAGAGTGGGACATGGGGCTCCCTGTGATGTAGTCACATCCGAGGAGACTGAAAATCCATGTCACATCATCCTAAGGACTATCTGTACAGTTCAGTTCAGTTCAGTAGCTCGGTCATGTCCGACTCTTTGTGACCCCATGAATCGCAGCACGCTAGGCCTCCCTGTCCATCACCAACTCCCGGAGTTTACCCAAACTCATGTCCATCAAGTCGGTGATGCCATCCAGCCATCTCATCCTCTGTCGTCCCTTTCTCCTCCCTTGCCCCCAATCCCTCCCAGCGTCAGGGTCTTTTCCAATGAGTCAACTCTTCGCATGAGGTGGCCAAAGTATTGGAGTTTCAGCTTCAGCATCAGTCCTTCCAATGAACACCCAGGACTGATCTCCTTTAGGATGGACTGATTGGACCTCCTTGCTGTCCAAGGGACTCTCAAGAGTCTTTTCCAACACCACAGTTCAAAAGCATCAATTCTTCAGCACTCAGCCTTCTTCACAGTCCAACTCTCACATCCATACATGACCACTGGACAAACCATAGCCTTGACTAGACGGACTTTTGTTGGCAAAGTAACGTCTCTGCTTTTGAATATGCTATCTAGGTTGGTCATAACTTTCCTTCCAAGGAGTAAGCATCTTTTAATTTCACGGCTGCAGTCACCACCTGCAGTGATTATGGAGCCCAAAAAAATAAAGTCTGACACTGTTTCCACTGTTTCCCCATCTATTTCCCATGAAGTGATGGGACCGGATGCCATGACCTGTACAGGCAGCACGCTGTTAACACGCAGTCCTCGGGGAAAGTTACCTGGAACTAACTAGGTAAGTTACCTGGAACAAGGAGGTGATTCCTTCCATCCATGGGTCTAGGAGTGCTGCCCTCCTAAGGAATGACAGTGAAGTCTCCAGTTGTGTCCAACTGTTGGTGACTCCATGGACTGTAGCCCGCCAGATTCCTCTATCCATGGGATTTTCCAGTCAAGGATACTGGAGTGGGTTGCTATTTCCTTCTCCAGGGGATCTTCCTGACCCACGGATCGAAGCCAGATCTCCCTCATTGCAGGCGGACTCTTCACTGTCTGAGCCACCAGGGAATCCCAAGAGAGAGGGGAGGCAAAAAGCCTACAGCACCTGGTATTCCCAGGCAGTCTCCCATCCAAGTACTAACCAGGCCCCATGCTGCTTAGCTTCTGAGATCAGATGAGATCGGGCACATTAGGAAAAATGCAGAAACAGAGGGCTGCCTGCCCAACTCTGACCTCCTGGGCCTTTCATGGAGCTGAGCGACAGACTCAAGAACACACTGTGTCCATTTTCTGATTCTCTCTAAGAGACAGCTGACCTAGGGAGGCATGCAAGGGCTCCAGAAGTTTTGTTTGGTTTTCTCTGCTTAGCTTGGGCCTTGTGTCTAGTTTAAGAATCAAGGAAAAGTCAGAAAGATATGGTATGCTACAGAAATCAAGAGGAGAGAAATGGAGAGTATAGTTAAAATTTTATGAACAAATGTTCTTAGAGAAAAACACAACAAAAAGACAAAAGATTTAAGAGAGACACCAATGTAACCAAACTATTAAAAAGACTCCCTCAGAACACTTCTTAAATGTATACAGAGAATTTTCCAGTATTTATATGAACTATGTCCCAAGTTCAGGTGGGAAAACTGAGGCTCAGGGCAGTTCTATGATTGGCTTCCAGAAACCCCAAACTCCTTCCTCCTGTAAGGCCCCTTTACCCCTCTGCCCTCAGGGAGAGGAAGGTCCTCCATCCCTGCCCTGAGAACAGGACATGAACAGATCACACACATGGAGAATCGAGAGTGAATGGTGAAACTCCCACGCTAAAAGCACCAGGGACATGTGGTGGGCAGGCTGGAGCCCTTCCAGTGGGGGGTGGGAAACTGGCGTGGATGAAGTTCAGGTCTCCAATGGACACAGCACACATTTCAACAACAGATCCAGAGCTTAGGGCAGAGTTGGAAACTTCAAACACATAGCTGCCAGTTAGATACACGAGTAGAGGGAACTGCTCCCTGACTGCAGACAATACTACCAAGGCACAGTGATCAAAACAGTGTGGTATTGGCACAAAACAGACACACAGATCAACAGAACTGAATGGAGAGCCCAGAAATAAACCCACATACCCACGGTCAATCGATCTATGACAAAGGAGGCAAGAATATACAATGGAGAAGACGGTCTCTTCAGCAAGCCGTGTTGGGAAAGCTGGACAGCTGCATGTAAATCAGTGAAGTTAGAACACACCCTCACACCATACACAAAAATAAGCTCAAAATGGCTTTCAGACTTAAATACAAGACATGATACCATAAAGCTCCTAAAAGAGAGCACAGGCAAAACATTCTCTAAGTACTACCAATGTTTCCTTACGTCAGTCTTCTAAGACAACAGAAATAAAAACAAAAATAAACAAATGGGACCTAACTAAACTTATAAGATTTTGCACAGCAAAGGAAACCATAAAGAAAAGGAAAAGATAACATACAGACTGGGAGAAAATATTTGCAAATGAGGTGACCAAGGGCTTTATTTCCAAAATATACAAACAGCTCATTCAACTCAAACAACAACAACAAAACCCAATCAAAATATAGACAGAAAAAAAAAAAAAAAATGGGCAGAAGACCTAAACGGACAAATCTTCAAGACATAGAGATGGCCAGCAGGGACATGAAAAGATGCTTAACACTGCTAAGCACTAGAGAAGTACAAATCAAAACTACCATGAGGTATGACCATATGCCAGTCAGAACGGTCGTCACAAAAAGTCTTCAAATAACAAATGCCGGAGAGGGTATGGAGAAAAGGGAACCCTCCTAACATTGTTAGTGGGAACATAAATTGATCCAGCCATAATGGAGAACAGTATGGAGATTCCTTAAAAAACTAAAAACTGAGCTACCATATGACCCAGCAATCCCACTACTGGGCATATATCTGGAAAAGATGAAAACTAATTCAAAATGATACATGCACCTCAATGTTCATAGGAGCACTATTTACAACAGCCAAGACATGGAAGCAACCTAAATGTCCATCAACAGATGAATAAAGAAGATGTGGTATAAATATATATATATGAACATCCCTCAGCCGTAAAAAAGAATAAAATAATGCCCTTTGTAGCAATATGGATGAGCCTAGAGATTATCATTGGAGAAGGCAATGGCACCCCACTCCAGTACTCTTGCCTGGAAAATCCAATGGACGGAGGGGCCTGGTGGGCTGCAGTCCATGGGGTCGCTAGGAGTCAGACACAACTGAGCAATTTCACTTTATTTTTTCACTTTCATGCATTGGAGAAGGAAATGGCAACCCACTCCAGTGTTCTTGCCTGGAGAATCCCAGGGACGGGGCAGCCTGGTGGGCTGACGTCTATGGGGTTGCACGGAGTCGGACACGACTGAAGCGACTTAGCAGCAGCAGCAGCAGAGATTATCATACTAAGCAAAGTCAGACAGAGAAAGACAAACACCGTATGATATCACTTATGTTGTGGAATCCAAAAATGATATAAATGAACTTATTTTCAAAACAAAAACACTCACAGACTTAGAAAACAAATTTACGGTTACCAAAGGGGAAGAGGGTGAGGGATACATTGGAAGTTTTTGATTAGCAGATATAAACTATTATATACAAAACAGATAAACAACAAGGTCCTACTGTATAGAACAGGGAATTATATTCAATATCTTATAACAAACTATAATGGAAAAGAAACTGAAACAGTTTATATATGTATACATATATACACATACATACACATATATACATAAATCACTTTGCTATACACCAGAAACTAACATAAAGTTGTAAATCAACTATACTTTGATAAAAATTGCTTCATATTTGTACTACATTTACTCTGTGCCTATTCATTTCCTTTACAGTACTTGATATGGTGGTGACACCCAGGAGGCATTCCATACACATTGATGAGTTATTTTCTAAGTCAGGCGGAAAGCTGGATATCTCTCACATTGCAGGAATATAAATGATAGTATATTTTCACGCCTACTCGTAAGTTACAGCTGAATCTTAACGGTAGCAGCAACAAAGCTCCTGCTCATGGAAATCCCACAGGGCTGCCAGATGTCAGGTTTTTGACCGAAGACAGACTCCTGGCTCACCCGTCCTTTCAGCAGCTCTGAAGGGAAACACAAGGGTCTCCATTTTTTGAGAAGTCAGTGCCATGTCCTGGGTCTGGCTGCCTGATGATGCTGGTACCAGAATCAGAATCCTGCCTCCCATAGCTCCACCCTGGTCCACCAGTTCTCCTCAATTAGGACACCCCTAAAGAGGGACCAATACCCTCAACTACAGTCTGGGTCCCCAGACCTGAGCAGGCCCTCTCCATGACCTCTGATTTTTTTTTTTTCTTATTTTGTCTTCTAAGCCATTTGTTTAAGGAAAATTAAGAGATGCCAGAGGAGGATTCTATGAAATAAAAACTGGCATGTTTTAAATATATAATCTTGGATTCTAGACACAACCTCCTTTGAAGGTGACAACACAAGTCCTCCTCACAAGGCCCAGGTCAGCCCATAAGTGAGAACCCCAAATTCCGCAAGTCCCCCAAGCCAGAAGCCACACTGTGGAGCCGCCAGAGAATCCTGACAAAGACAGGGCCTCAAGTCAGACCGTGGAAAGGACTGAATCCCAAACCCTGGAGGAGAGCCAAAGAAAGGCAGGGCTGCCAGTAGGACCCCAAGGCTAAGCTGCACTTGGGTCCCACCATTGGATATCTGCAGTGGGTACAAACCAGCATGCTGACCTCAAATTGCCTGGCCTGAGCTGTTCCAGGCATTCTGGGAGGCCATCTCAATGGACACACTCCTCTTCAAGATTTCACTACCTTCCACGAAAGAAAAAAAAGATCTACAGCAAATTACATCAGTGACTCACACGCCTTGGCAGTTGCTAGCCAGGCAGCTTTGCGAGCTCCTTTTCAGAGTCCATAATAGGCTGGTAATTGTTTTTATGGCTTTCTGATGAAGTGCAAAGCACTGCATGGCACTCTGCTCTGCTTCCTCCTGGTGGCCTTGGAGTCCTCGGAGCCAGTGCCGGGTGAAGGGGATAGGACCTGGTCCACCCATCCTTAGCCACCCACCTCACTCTCACCAATTCCAGCACCCAAGCCCCATATCCAGGCAATCTGATGAGGGGCCAGAGGGCCAGAGCATGACATCATGGGGCAGCTTTCTAAGGTACCCTGAGCCAAACAAGTCATTTTTTAAAATCTCTAGGATACTAAGTCAACTGACAATGTTACTGTTGTATGTGTGGGGAGTTTACCATCATTAGTATAGTTGCTGAAATCAGTCCTGAATATTCATTGGAAGGACTGATGCTGAAGCTCCAATACTTTGGCCACCTGATGCAAAGAGCCAGCTCATTGGAAAAGACCCTGATGCTGGGAAAGATTGAAGGCAAAAGGAGAAGAGGGCAGCAAACTCCAGGAGACGGTAAAGGAGAGGGAAGCCTGGCATGCTGCAGTCCATGGGATCACAGATTTGGACACGACTGAGCAACTGAACAACAGTAGCATAGCTGTTGTAAATAAACATATTGATTGTACTTTTAGGTACCACTGGAACAGCTCATCTATTTGAGCATTTTGTAAATATCAACTTGGAATTTTTTTTACTACTTTTACAGAGCTCAGAGTATAATTTTTCAACCCTAAAATTATGATACAAAGTAACTAGCACTCGGTGTTTTTATTCCTTTTCATACACTTGTCTTATCTGATTTCTGAGAAGCATTATCCTCCATTTCAGCAGTCCTTTCTGGAGAACACGATCTTGGAACACAAAGGATCAGGGAGAGAGGCTGCCTTCACTAACAGAAAACCCACTTCATTTTAGTGAATATGAGAGTTGTTCAGTAAACATGTTGTTCAACGCTTTCCAAAACTGGAACATTCCAAAATGTATCAAAAGCAGGATAACTGAAAAGAAGAGAACCACAAAAATGACCCAAATGTCACTAGCTAAACAGAAACCAGGGACTCAGAATGGCCCTTCTGGTCTTGGGGTGACCAGATCTGCTGTGTAATACCAAAGAGAATGTTAACAGAAATTTACTGACGGATAGTTTCAAATCTGTCTACCAATCAGCAAAGGGCAGCATGTAAAACATACTGTAAATACATTCAGTCCAGTTCAGTCACTCAGTTGTGTTTAACTCTTAGAGACCCCACGGACTGCAGCACGCCAACTCCCCCTGTCCATCACCGACTCCCGGAGTTTGCTCAAACTCATGTCCATTGAGTTGGCAATGCCATCCAACCATCTCATCCTCTGTCGACCCCTTCTCCTCCCACCTTCAATCTTTCCCAGCATCAGGGTCTTTTCCAATAAATCAGTTCTTCGCATCAAGTGGCCAAAGTATTGGAGTTTCAGCTTCAGCATCAGTCCTTCCAATAAACATTCAAGACGAATTTCCTTTAGGATGGACTGGATGGATCTCCTTACAGTCCAAGGAACTCTCAAGAGTCTTCTCCAACACCACAGTTCATAAGCACCAATTTTTCAGCACTCAGCTTTCTTTATGGTCGAACTCTCACACCCATACATGACTACCAGAAAAACCATAGCTTTCGACTAGACAGACTTTTGTCATCAAAGTGATGTGTCTGCTTTTTATTATGCTGTCTAGGTTGGTCAGAGCTTTTCTTCTAAGGAGCAAGTGTCTTTTAATTTCATGGCTACAGTCACGATCTGCAGTGATTTTGGAGCCCAAAAAAAGAAAGTCTCCGTTTCCATTGTTTCCCCATCTATTTGCCATGAAGTGATGGGACTGGAAGCCATGATCTTCGTTTTTTGAATGTTGAGTTTTAAGCCAATGTTTTCACTCTCCCCTTTTACTTTCATCAAGAGGCTCTTTAGTTCCTCTTTGCTTTCTGCCATACCAGTGGTGTCATCTGCATATCTGAGGTTATTGATATTTCTCCCGGCAATCTTGATTCCAGCTTGTGCTTCATCCAGCCTGGCATTTTGCATGATGCACTCTGCATAGAAGTTAAATAAGCAAAGTGACAATATTCATCCTTGACGTTCTCCTTTGCTAATTTTGAACCAGTTTGTTGTTCCATGTCCAGTTCTAACTATTGCTTCCTGACCAGATTAGTTGGGTATTAGCTGCATTCATATTTAAATAAGAGTTCTACAGTTTATTGTTGCAGTTAATCATCTCATACAATCCTGAGATTCAGTTCTGGATAAGGTCCTTCAAGAATTGGAGAGAGGACATGGATTTCATACAAGTCACTTCTACCTATGAATAAATCAGACACTTTACAGGTAATTTCCTTTAAGAACTACTGGATAATCACATTTCAATTGTGCTCTAACAAGCTGTAAAGCAACAAAATACCAACTTTATCACAACAACAATGATATTCACCATTTGCCCCAAGTAACACATGCCAGGAACCGCGCTTGGATCTGTACAGACACCATCTCCACGAGTATCTACATTAGTACCAGCAGCGAGGCATCAGGACCCCCTTGTCCTCACTGTCATATATAAGCAGACAGACCTAAAAGGGTTGAGTAACTTGCTCATGGACACAAAGATTCAGGGCTGCATTTAAACCCCAATTTGCCTGATTCTAAAGCACACACCTGTTCTTTGAGCCCATAAATCAATACCCAATATAAACTGTGCGACCCCATAGACCACAGCCCACCAGGCTCCCCCGTCCCTGGGATTCTCCAGACAAGAACACTGGAGTGGGTTGCCATTTCCTTCTCCAATGCATGAAAGTGAAAAGTGAAAGTGAAGTCGCTCAGTCGTGTCCAACTCTTTGCGACCCCATGGACTGCAGCCTACCAGGCTCCTCCATCCATGGGATTTTCCAGGCAAGAGTACTGGAGTGGGGTGCCATTGCCTTCTCCCAGCAGATGCCTGGAGCATGGTAATCACTGATAAAGGCCAGCCAGTGCAAGTACAGGCCCTGGAGTCAGGAAGACCCACATGAGTATCTCAGCTCTGTCACATACTCCCCTCGAGACCTCAGCCAAGCAAGCAGATCACAAGTGCCTCAGGCTTCTCCTCTGTTAAATGGGAATAGTAATCCCCTCCCCTCAGAGGCTGTTGTGAGGACTAAAGTACATAGTACTTTGCCCAGTGTCTGGTGGGAAGGAAATGCAGTGGAAATTTCCCTTTCTGCTTGTATAAAAGGAAAGCTTTGTAAAAAGTAACACAACAGGACTTTTCCAGTTAACAGTTGACAGATACGGATGTGAATCAGCTCTGCGATTCAGCTCTCTGTCCCTGGGTGAGCGAGCAAACCTCTCTGAATCTCGCTTTCTTCTTCTGTAAAGATAATGAATGTGTCAGGAGGATAAATGGAATAACCTGTGTTAAGCACCCTGCACGGAGCAGGTGCTCAATTCAGTGGCTGATGGGGCCTGGGGATGACTCACATGCAGCATCCACCCCCAAAACGCCCCAGGCGAAGCCAGTGTTGGTCCTCCTCCCCTGGACTAAGGTGTGTGGCAGGGAGAGCAGTGTGATTCATAATGACTCTGACTCTGCTTTCAGAAAAAATCTTCAGACCTAAATCCCTGTGCCCCTTCCATCCATCCATCCATCCATCCATCCATCCCTAGGTGACATCCAGAGCACACATTGTGCCCACCCATAAGGATTCTTCCAAAGAAGAGGCAACAGTGGGGCTAGAAGGCTCTCAAGTCATCGTATGTTGCCTGCACAGGTCAACCACCAGGCCTTGGCCATCCCCGCTCAGAACAATCAGAATCAGCATCTCCACCGGGGCACATTCCATCACCAGCCCCAGGAAGATCCACGACCACCCTTCATGATGCTTCACCATCTTCTCGTGAGTTTTTCAGTGGTCTGTCATCAATTTGTTACATTGGGGCAAAGAGCATCTCACCCTCTTCCCCAAAAGAAGTGACCCAGGCTCTGTTCCAAAGAGCAGTCTTCTGTCAGGGTGTTAGCACAAATCACCACCATCTTACCTCCAACCTCAGGATGCAGATTTAAAGGTCACAGCTCCATGGGGGACCCAGAACCACCCAGGGTGGGGGCAGACAGTGGCCCCCAGACCCCACTCACATTGCTCTGCCTGGCAACCAGGCCACAAGAAACCAGAGGCTATGCACTTCCAGCTTTACACGAGACCTCCAGAACTGAGTGTCCTCCTGGAAACACTCTTTAAAGGATACTCTACCCACTTGCACAGCTTTGTTACTTTCTACTTCCTTCCACATTCTGTTTACTGCCTTTTATTCTTCTTTCTGAGAAAATACCTAAGAAATTCAATTCTGAAAGTAAGTGAATTAAACTTAAATACATGTCAGTTCTACAACCTTTTCAGTGGTTCTTTTGAGTTCCTCGACCCAATTCCAGTGTGTGTGTCTGTGTCTATCTGTGTGTCTTTGTGTGTGTGTGTGTGTGCATGTGTGTCTGTGTGTCTGTCTAGGCTTCCCCACACCAACAAGCCATCCTCAGCCCACCAGCTGGGTGTTCTACCATTCACCTCGATGCTGAAACTATCTAGATGGTGCAGTAGTTGTTCCATAAGTCATCCCATAAGAAGGCCCCCACTGCACTTCAGAAGCCAATCCCAAGTTGTTGCCCATGCTTCTGATCAACCAGCAACAGATCAGAGGTTCCAATGAACCCCTCCTTGGGCTTGATTAATTTGTTAGAGCAGCTCACAGAACTTGAGAGAAACATTTTACTGACTAGGTCACCAGTTCATTATAGAAGGCTGTACATCAGGAACAGCCACGTGGAAGAAATGCAGCAGGCAAAGTCAAGGGCAAGAGCGAGGATCTTCCATGCCCTCTCCAGATGCCACTCTCCATGAATCCCTGTGTGTTCACCAACCCAGAGGTTCTCTGAAACCTATACTTTAGGGGTTTTTAATAGAGGCTTCATTACAGGGTCATAACTGATTAAATCATTGCCCATTGGTGATTCATCCAACCTCTATCTAGCCCTTCTCATCTCCCTGAAGGTCAGGGGATAAATTGGAAAGTTCCAAACCTCTAATCACATGGTGGGGATTCCCTGGTGGCTTAGACAGTAAAGAATCTCCCTGCAATGCAGGAGACCTGGGTTCAATCAGCTTGGAACCCTGATCTCCCGGGTTGGGAAGATCCCCTGGAGAAGGGAATAGCTATCCACTCCAGTATTCTTGCCTGGAGAACTCCACGGACAGAGGCGCCTGGCAGGTTATAGTCTATGGGGTTGCAAAGAGTTGGACACGACTAAGCAGCTAACATACACACAATCACATGGTTGGCTCCTGTGAGCCAACCATCCCTAGGTGGGGTACAAAAGTCACCATGTTAATATAACAAAAAATATCTCTGTTGCTCTTACCGCTTAGGAAATCCCAAGGGTTTTAGGAGTTCTGTGCCAGAAAGAGGATGAAGACCAAATACACATTCTTAATAGAAACCACAATATCACAAGAGGCTTTATTTACTCAACAAATAAGGTTAGGTCTGCTTTGTTTTATAGGCTGGATACAAAACAGTCCACCTTCAAGGAGCTAGCTTCAACAGCTAGTGGCTACCTGGCACGGAGCCCCTACATCATAGATCTCCTCAGATATGAACCAAATCTCCAAGCCAGGAGCAGGAGGACTCAACAGCTTCCTGCCTAGAACCCTGCTGTTCCTTCTGGATAGCTCCTAAAGCCAGAGGCAATCATTCCCAGGTACTTCCTAACTCGAAGCCCAAAATGAGGGGCCACATGTCCAGTGGTCAGGATGGAGCCAGGAAGGGACCCAGAAGCTCCAGTTCCATCTAAAGGAGTTGGCAGCTCAACCCAGAAGAAAGGATCGTAACTGCATTACTAAACATGGTCAGCTCTTGAAGGGTGAAATCCATTTATCTCGGCTGTTTGCTTTCCCCAAGGCAATCTGTGAACCACACTTGGGGGAACTCAGCTGGAAGACCATCTTCTGAAATCTGGCAAAATTTCATTTGGGAAAAGTGTTATATTAGATATTTCAGCAGCACTTCTCAGACTTTTTAAACCAGAAGGCTTGCATCAGTCTGCAGTCACATGTAAGATGAGCTAGACTGTATTGTTGTCGTTGTTTAGTTGCTCAGTCATGTCTGACTCTTTGTGACCCCATGGACTGCAGCCTGCCAGGTTCCTCTGGCCCTGGGATTCTCCAGACAAGAATAGTGGAGTAGGTTGCCATTTCCTTCTCCAGGGGATCTTCCCAACCCAGGGGATAGAACCTGGGTCTCCTTTACCACTGATTCTTTACCACTGAGCCACCAGGGAAGCCTGGAGGTTACATAAAATAGCCTAAAAAGAGAAGTATCAGGCCAGGGCAAAGACCCCCAGTCAGGGAATGGAGAGCGTCAAGACTTATTCCCTCTCCGTCCCAGGCATGTGGTCTTGAGAAAATGTCCACTTTTCTCAGCCCCTCCCAAGGCTCAGGAAGGGTAGAGAGGGTCCATGAAACATGAGTGAGAAGAGAAATATTGCAAAAGTGTCATTCAGTGAACATGGTTCAAATGGCCTTTTTTAAATGGCCGAGGTCAATAAGTTCCAAAGAACTGATGAAAACTATGGTGCTGGAGAAGACTCCTGAGAATCCCTGGACCGCAAGATCAAACCAGTCAATCTTGAGAGAAATCCAGCCGTGAATACTCATTGGAAGGAATGATGCTAAAGCTGAAGCTCCAGTATTTTGGTCATCTGATCCAAACAGCCAACTCACTGGAAAAGTCCCTGATGCTGGGAAAGACTGAGGGCAGAAGGAGAAGAGGGCAGCAGAGGATGAGATGGCTGGATGGCATCACCAAAGCAATGGACATGAACTTGGGCAAACTTCAGGAGATGGTGATAGGAAAAGGCCTGGCATGCTGCAGTCCATGGAGTCACAAAGAGTCGGACATGACTGGGCGACTGAACAACAAACAAGCTCCAGTGTATTAGAGTTCTTCTCAAACTAATCTTCTTTGTAATATTTCACAACTTTTGAAATACTTGTAGCTACATTATCTAATTTTAAAATTGTTACTAAGTTCACCACTGAATCCAAAGTGGAGCCTTTTTTAAAGACTAGGAAGTGACTGAAGTGTTGAATGCACACCTAACATCACACCTCCTCCCACAAAGACTGCCCACATTCTTATAAAGTGGACTCCTTCCTGCCCACACCATCACAGTCCAGTTACTAGGATACAGATAAAGCATGTCACCTCTGGGTATAATTAACAACAGAAGCTGTTCTTTTCAGTGATGATAACAAGATTTTAATTATATGAGCTTTTTCCATTTTCTCCTCTGCTCAGTTCAATTCAGTCGCTCAGTCATGTCTGACTTTGCAACTCCATGGACTGCAGCATGCCAGGATTCCCTGTCCATCATCAACTCCTGGAGCTTGCTCAAACTCATGTCCATCGAATCGGTGATGTTGTCCAACCAGCTCATCCTCTGTTATCCCCTTCTCCTCCTGCCTTTAATCTTTCCCAGCACCAGGGTCTTTTCCAGTGAGTTAGTTCTTTGCCTCAGGTGGCCAAAGTATTGAAGTTTCAGCTTCAGCATCAGTCCTTCCAATGAATATTCAGGACTGATTCCTTTTAGGATTGACTGGTTGGATCTCCTTGCAGTCCAAGGGACTCTCAAAGAGTCTTCTCCAACACCACAGTTCAAAAGCATCAGTTCTTTGGCACTCAGCTTTCTTTATGAGCCAACTCTTACATCCATACATGACTACTGGAAAAAACCATACCTTGTACTAGACAGACCTTTGTCAGCAAAGTAACATCTTTGCTTCTTAATATGCTGTCTAGGTTTGTCACAGCTTTTTTTTTTTTTCCCAAGGAGCAAGCTATTCCGTCACTACTACTCTTATTATGTGAATTTGAGACCAACAGCACTTATAACATTTCCTCCAACCTCTTTTTTTTCCTTCAAATTAAAGCTTAAACTGGCTACATATTTTGCCGAACTACTAATGTTTTGCAAGTGCTTTCTTTACAAGTTAAAATACCTCCCATTTTGTATTTCTAACACAACAGAAATCAGTAAAATGCCCAAAGAATCCCCTTCCCTAGAAATCTGTTGTCTTCAAGTCTCTCAGCAAGACCTGAAAAGAACACAAGTGTTCACCCAATCCTTGGAGAATCCCCACGCAGCAGGACCTTTGCAAGCCATCCATCCTTTTCAGCTCCTAAGTCCTCTGGATATCAATGTCTCTAGAAATTGGAGACAAAGCGTTTGTTTTCTGACATACAGTCTTATTGATCCATGATAAAAATGAGGTTGTCTCTTCGTGGGGACAGACACTGGTGCAGAGAACCAGGAACTAGAACTTGCATTACACTCCACCATCAGGTCAGACCTGGGAGTGGAAAGCAGTTATAGAAAGACCAGTCTTGAAGAAATCAAAAGCACAGCGATTTCCTTACCAGGAGTTGTTTTCCAGATAGAAGAAAGGTTCTACTAGACAGCAACTTTGGAGTCTAACTGCCAGCATGTGGTTTGAACTTGTCTTGTAACATCTGCTACAGGTGTCTCCACCAATATGACTACATTCTTCAGTGTCAATTTTTTGTTGCCACTGGCTAGAATTCCACTGTACTGTGCTTAGTCACTCAGTCGTGTCTGACTCTTTTGAGACCCCATGGACTGCAGCCTGCCAGGCTCCTCTGTCCACGGGGATTCTCTAGGCAAGAATACTGGAGTGGGTTGCCATGTCCTCCTCCAGGGGATCTTCCCGACCCAGGGACTGAACCCAGGACTCCGGTCTTGCAGGCAGATTCTTTCCTCTGAACCACCAGGGAAGAATTTCACTAGGACAAGACAAACAAACTCAAGGTAACAGTTCCAAGGCAATATTCAAATTCCATCATCCAACATCCAGAGATCCTTAGAGAGGAAAGGTAACACAGTTCTACAGAGACAATGAATTAATCATTTAAAAAAGGAAAAGTCTTGGGAGGGCAGTAGAGAGCACAAAGATGAAACAGCTGCCATAAGAGACCCTGATACATCTGCTTTTCTTGCCTGGGCTTCAATTCACATTTGCCCACAACCATACTTCCTCTCTGGATGCCTCTTAATTTCCGTAGCTGACCTGAGTTTCCAGCTGCATCTGGAAGGTTCTTGCGTTCTCTCATAGGTTTGTGTCTCCTTTTCTTTATTTGCCCCCATATTATGTTTACTTATGTGTCTGAAGATAGTAAAGCAATTCTTTAATCTCTTCTTGTTATTTTAATTTTGGGCAACAAATCCTTGCTGACCTAGCTCCTCTAAGTCTATAGTATTTATGACAAATATGTTGTTTGATAACCTGGTGGTATGTTTCCCCTCCTTCTCATATCCCTTCTTCCTTTTTTATTTTTGGGTGGGGGGGAGCGCATATCTGTTGATCACTGTTTGACCATAAGGCATCTTAGAGGCAAGCAGCCCCCAGAGAGAGTGAAGAGAGTCAATAGGTCTATCTTCCCCAGCCCAGACCCAATGGCCTTCTAGACACATGGACATTTCGTGAGGTCTGTCATCTGGGAGCTGAGACAGATTAATAGGAAACAGATGATAAGAAGTGTTTAATCTGATTAACCCAAAGAGCTTGTCTTTACCTAGAGAGCAGAACTCTGGGCGAAAATGGGTCACAGACTTATTGTAAAATGGAGGAAGTCTAAAACAAAAAACACAGAACAGTCACTGGACGTCTCCTTCTGCAAAGAAAGAGTCAGGATTTCAAAGCCAAGCCCTCTTGTGCCGAGGCCGCAGCCAGCCACTCGGGCTCCACAGAAAGATAACAGGAATAGGAATGGGCTCCGGGGTTCGTGGAGAATCACCAGGTCCCGCCATCAAAGAACAGAAAACAGGAAACGTGACCCACTGTACCTAAACCCACTAGGGAAGAGTGTGTTCAAGACACTGTGAGCTCGACCCTTGTGCCTTTCACAGACACAGCAAGAGGGAACCCCACCTGGGACCTAACTCTGCAGAGGCAGCACAAGGATAGAACTTGCCTCCTATGGGATGCAGGACAGAGTCAGTAAGAAGCCCAGGTCCAAGGGCTGAAGTCCGAGAAAGAAGGGCAAGGGGTCCAAGGGGAGAAAGAATGACTCTGGGGCTGTCTCCTGGTCAGAAAACAGTCATTTTTACTCTGTTTCTACAGATAGACAGGAGACAGTGGGAGGCCTGCCACCGCAGACAACAGAGAACTGGAAGCACCCATGTGGTTCCCCACCCCGGCACCTAGACAGACTGGTCCTCCAAGCTAAGGTGCATCACTGCACAGGCCGAGGGTCTCACCGTCCATGGTGCCAGCAGCTCCTCATCTTTATTAGCAAATATAGAAGCACCACACGGGTGCTATTCAGTGGCTGGAGGGGACGGAGCCCCCTGCTGGGCTCAGCCACACAAAACCAGCTCACACTGAGCAAACGAGGAAAAGACACTCAGTCAGAACACCCAGCAAGGTGGGAAAGGAAGGAGGAGCCATGCTCACACTAACAGGCATGAGAAAAAAGAACCTGAGAAAGGGAGGAGTTGGTGGTGGCCGTGCTCATGGGTCACAGCTCCATCCCCACTCTCTCCACAGGAAGCCATGGGCCCTCTACACTGTAGCCAGAGGGGGTTCAGACACTGGACCAAGTCTACACCTCACCAAAAGCCCCACATCACACACACACCACCTCCATCACCACCAGTGAAAGCCGGCATTGAGAGGATCCCTCCCAAAAGACTGCACTCAGCCTCAGGATCCTTCTCAATACCGTGCCCCAGGGAACCACCACCTCTCCATCTATTGGCACATGAGCTGAATTGCTGCAGCCTCTTTTGCTCTAGAAGGTTCTTCTTGAAGAAACGCTCCACTCTCATTTAGCTCTCTGCTGTAACAGAGTAACACAAAGCACACAGCTGCACAGTACAGCTCCTGAGAGGAAAACACTCTACAAACATTTTGAAAAACATTTTGAAACTGATGTTTCAGTTGCTGAAAAATTACTCTTCTGCATCAGCCAATGGAACAGCCTTTCCTTACATTGTTTTTGTGTCCTTGTGGGCTTCCCTGGTGGCTCAGTGGTAAAGAATTCACCTGCCAATGCAGGAGACACAGGTTTGATCCCTGGTCTGGGAAGATCCAGGGAGCAACTAAGCCTGTGCTCCACAACAAATGAGCCTGTGCTGCAGAGCCCATGCTCTGCAACGAGAGAAGCGACCAATCACCACAACTAGAGAAAAAGCCCATGCAACAATGAATACCCAGTACAGCCAAAATAAACAAATAAGTAAATTGGCTTTATCCTTGTGATTTGACCTTTAGTGAGAGATGAAACTAAGCTCATGGAGAGCTTAATCACTTCTGCCACCTTGCCAGCTTCTGCCGACCTCACCTCTCTCTTATGGGCAGCCTTTGTCATCTCAGAGGTTTGGGGAAACATGCTCTAAAAGGTCTAAAGACCCTTCACATGGGTTGTTCCTCCCGACTGCAAGCATAAATGGCACTTTGAAATCTTCAGCCAATTGTTCATCCTTTTAACTCTAGCTGGATACTTGAAAGTGTCAGCCTAATGGGTCCCAGAGAATCAGTCAACAGGCTTTACTTGCTTGATGAGAAGACAGGGTTTGCTTCACAAAACTGAAGCACAGAGGTTTGAAGTCAAACACAATGCCTCCAAAGACAGCCCATAGAAGACTTGCAGATATTAACTTTAGGATCCTAATGACTTCAAACCTTACTTTTTTTTAACTCTCAATTCCATTCCTTCCCCCACAATTCTTCCACTCCTTTTCTCTTCATGATGAGATTTAGTCATCAGAGCCAGTTGGCCCTCTGAACATTTTTCTGGCTTCTGGCAATAGGATCACTTGCTGGGACCAGAAAAGTTTTTTTCTCTAACTAACCTCATTAAATGCAGACTTCACATGCCTGTCATACATATATATATATTTTTTAACTCTGTATCTGTTAAGTTCATCTCCATAATTTGACCACTATCTTTTTGAGAGACTGAAACTAGAAGAAGGCAAAGGCATATGGTGTTTGCTACTTTATGTTACATCAAGCGGTCATACTAAAAATGTGCAAAGTCATACAGTGGAGAGGAGTCCAGAGGTACAAAGAGCATGGGGCCTCTCTATGTACCAAAAACTCATTCCAGCTTCCTGCCGTGCTATCAGCAAAGACCCCTGTCTCAGCTGCTAGCTGGGACCATCACAGCAGTGCCCCGTGGCTTTCATTGCTCATGAGGTTTGCTCGGTTGCTAATCGTGAAGGCTCCAATCCACTCTCATCCCAACGGGTACAGAGTTCCAACGTTAACACTGGAGAATTCCAAAGACATGTTACCTCCAATTCATCAACAAGCAGTCCTGGATTCTAAACATACCTATACTTAGTGAAAACAGAGGTGAAGGAGAAGAGAACTGGGGTGAAGAAAACACGACTTTGGAGAAATTCACTTGACAGCATTTTAAGCCCACTAGCCTACAGGGGAAGGAAATGGCAACCCACTCCAGTGTTCTTGCCTGGAGAATCCCAGGGACGGGGGAGCCTCATGGGCTGCCGTCTATGGGGTCGCACAGAGTCAGACACGACTAAAGCGACTTAGCAGTAGCAGCAGCAGCAGCCTACAGGGATCCTGGATCCTTCCAGTCCAATCGTGCGGTGGGAAGGGAAGTTTTTGGGGGAGCTGCATATGGTGCTAGACTGACAGCAGCCAGTGTCCCATGCCTGTAATCATTCAACCATTTTTTAGATGGGGAAGAGAAGAAGTGATCTTGAAAAAGAACAGGGATTCAACTAACTGATGTGAAAAAGGCTTTTTTCCCTCTGTCATGTTTCCCTTTGCCATTTCAACTTAAGATTGTTTCAGGTTTGGTTGTCTTTTTTTAATCCCAAAGAAATCTCACCTAATATTTCCATTTGGAAGGGGAAAAATTGTGTCATAATGGCAGCTGGTACACCACACACAGGATGCGTTCATTCCTTTGTATAGACATAAACCAAAGGGTAATACTTAGTATTGCGCTATTAAATCTATTTCAGATCTTGTCAATAATAGGACACAGAAGGACAAAGAGCGTTTTTTAATACAAAGAAGAAACTTTGCCTTCTTGGGTATTGATGGTAATTCACACAGTCAAATCTTCTCATTTAATATACTCAGGCCTGAAGTAATATAATGGTGAAAAGCGATTAAAGCATAAAGTCTTTTAAAAATGACACATATGCACCTTAAGACTCTTAACTTGCAGCCATGGTGACTGACTGTCAGTTTCTCTGGGATGAGACACAGTTGGTTGCCAGGCACACTGCTCAGGAGATGCACCTGCCCATCATTTAGGGCCATGACCTTTCTTTGAATAAAAGTCCAGTGGGACTCCCCATGGACTTTCTTTCATGAGCCACTCACATAATACAGTCTCTGATGCCCAATCTCGGTGTCTTTGAAGTGAAGCAAGTACTGAAGATGCTTACAAAGACCAAAATCCTTCTGGATTTTTATAACATTACACCTTTTATGCTTATCACAACCCACTCACATTGACAAGAAATGCTTTTATAGTAAGGAATTTTGAATCATTTTCAACATACTCAAAGCAGTGACTTTGTATACTCATACTTAATCAGTTTATAAAGTGTTCACGTCCCATTTAATTACCTAATTCTAATAGCAAGTACAACTGGCATCAGCAGGTTTGGGAACAAACACACTGACCCTGTCAGCACCCAGTTCTACCCTCTGAGCAGGAAGACCTGGCTGTCTGGGAAGACAGCAGGCTGGGCTGGCCTGGCTGCTGGGGTTCAGTTGCCATGGGGATGAGACGTATGATTACATGTATCACCCGGGACTATGGAACAATACATCAGTTAATGCAGTGAGTCAGTAATATGGAAGTCAGCTAGCTAGAAAAATCCTGTATTTGAAATATTTTAAGGGTATACTGCAAATAAGTGAATTTTCTTAAGACAAGTTAGCCCATTAGGACTTTGATCTAGCCTGTTGTAATGTAAATCTGCTTTCCGGTGCTTTCTCTTCCTGGGAAATACCAATTCATACTCATGTCCCAAATTTGACTGGATATCTGCTATATTTCACCCAGCATTCAGTATTTGTTGCATTCAGCACACTGTATGCACCTGGCTTTGTTCTAGATTCAGGACAAGGATCAGAAGGGAGTTTATCCAAAGTCATAGATCACAAGACTTTTCTACAGGTAGACATGATTTACACACATAAAATAATTGGAGAAACTATAAAGCAGGTAATCAAGGAAGTAAATGATTAAATACAATCAAGTGCCTGTGCATATTTTAAGGTCACTCAGTGCTACAGGCAGTTGAAAAGCAGGGTCAGTGCTGAAGATCCCACAGATTTCTCTCACTTCATTTCCAACAAGATCACGAACCCTCCCGACACACTGACCCTCCAGCTCCTTAGGTTTTTGTGTCAGCTGCACAATTACTCATCAACCACAGGGTCAGACAAAGGTTGTGCCTCAAGACACTCACAGCCTCACCCACTTAACCGCAAATGAAACAGAATTACCCAGATTCCCCTCCACATCAGCTGCTCCCTCACCCCATCCCTGGGTCTCCAACAAGAAAGCAGGGAGGAGGAGGAGGGACTGGAAATGGTTCTTTCCACTGCCCCCATGCACGCCACTCTCCAGGTGTAGACTGGGTCTTGGCAGGATGACCGGTGCTCTCCTAATTAGAGGCCTGACTTAAGACCATGACACGTATTAAATAAATGCAAACTGACTCAGATGTGGAAACTTCTATGCATAAGGCGAAATTTAGGTCCTCTCTTTTTCTTTTTATGTTACGTACTTGCCTCAACTTGGACCAGTGCCAGGAGGAAACCTTCCCGTGGAGTCTGTCTGCTTAACATAAATTACTGCTCTCATTGCCATTCAGCCCACGTGTACAGTGGAGAAACCAGTGGGTCCGGGAAAATCAATGGCTGCAGGAATGGGCGCCAGTGAGGTTTCTTATGTGACCACAGGCAGGCCATCTGAACCACAAATAATCTGCACAACATCAACTGCTGTGCATCCACGTGTGGCCCGTCCTATACTGATTTGAGATTTCCCTTTCAATCGCCTGAGACCACAGGCCAGGGGGCTGTAGGGAGTCACCAAGAGGCACATGAAAGTCACTTCAGCTGGCTGGAGGTTCACCCTGGCACAGCCCCACGAAGAACCTCATCTCTCCCCACACTGACAAAAAGAACCTCATCAACAATCCATCTTACCTCCAGCTCTACTCACCAGCCAAACAGCAAAGAAAGCCAGAATGAAAGAGGTAACTTTCAAAAACAACTGCCAGAAACTGCTTCCCTAAAAACTCTAACCATCTGTGCTAGGGGCTAACCCAAGCATAGAGAGCATAAGAGTGAATACTGCATTTTATTCCCAGAAGTGGCATCAATTCTCACAAGTGTAATCACCGAGGGCAGATGGCAAGCACCCCCTTCTGCAGATGTCACTCACCGATGCAGGCATGGACCCTCACAGACAGCTGTGTCCTTAGGATGATGCTGTGCTTCTTGCCCCGCCTAATGGAGACAGGAGACAAAACATTCATTGGCGTCAGAGGGGTTGGCAAGGTAACCCTACCTGCTATCAATCAACCTGATGGTTTGGACACGCCCACCTGGGGAGGCCCCAGATAAGCAGAAACCCACACTGATTAACTATCTATCCTGAAATACTGTGATGTCACAGGACTTTACAGAAAATAAAACAATGAAGTTTGACTCTGTTAGACTGGCACAGGCATTTCATGGCCAAACCTGGTCTGCTCCACAGAGTCACATGTACTCACGCCTGACCATGTTGGGAAGTTTTTAAAATCTGTGCCCATCAAGTGAAATCCCTGGAATGTAACAGCACAAATCTGCTTGATCATTCCCATGGCTACTTTTACATGTTTTCGGATATAGAGAAAGGACACACTTAGTGGAGCAATCAGAAAAAACTGTTTTTCTGTGTGACAATTCAAGACACATTTTTTCTCTATTGCTCCAACAGGAAGACGGGGTCCAGTAAAGACAGCGTGTAGGCTATTTGTCATTAGGATGTCAATTTACACCGCACCTTGTCTCACCTTTGCTTCCTCTTCACTTCATTTCTTATAGAGGAAGATACAGGATGCCCCCACCCACTGTTCTCCTTCCACAAAGGCTCAGCCCACTCTTACAGAGGAAAACCAAAGCCCAGAGCACATAAGAGAAGATATATGGGGAGCATATGAGTTCTGTCTTCCTGGTGTAGAAAAGGCTTTGAGCTTTGGGAAAAAAGAGGGAAGCCAGGTTAAACAGAGCCAGGAACCATCCCAGGAGCGGGTAATCAGCTCGGTGTCTCAGTAGCTGAGTTCCCTCCCCATCACTCTGCAGGCCACGTTCAGCCCTCCCCCTCAGGGCTCCGTGTATAACAGTGTCTCACAGTGCTTTCCCGCTTCCTGGTTTTGTGGTTGTGCTGGAAGACAAGGGCACATAAATCTCACCAGGGCACATGATATTATAAATATGAAGTCACAGGAATTACAGTACCAGATCATATGTTTTATTCTTGAGACCAGATACGAGGGGAAAGCATGGTTTCAAAAAAAAAAAAAAAACTTTTTTCAATTCTTTTAAAGGGGAAAAGAAAATCACTCATATGGTCCTACAAAAACATGGAGCAGCCTCTATCCAGCATCTCCTTGTAGGCAGAGTCTGCACTCACAGTCCCTTCAAATGCCCACAAGTCCCTCCTTTTAGCTTTTGCTATGTGCAAGTTACCAGCCTTGAGTTTGCACATACACAACACTCAACCCATCTTCAAAGACAAGTTTGAGATTCCTATAAACACAGACTTCTTTGAAACTATCTTCTTCATGTACAAAAAACCTTTTTCTCTCTTGACAGTCCTTTACAGGTGAGCTTTCCCATTTTGTAATTTTTGTTTCTAGTTATAGCCTTTTTTCCACCAAGATAACTTCCTTTAGCATTTCTTTTTATGATTTATTTTTAATTGGAGGAAAATTATTTCACAATATTGTGTTGGTTTCTGCCATACATCAACATGAATCAGCCATAAGCATACATATGTCCAGGCTTCCCAGGTGGCTCAGTGGTAAAGAACCTGCCTGCAAAGCAGGAGCCACAGGAGATGTAGGTTCGATCCCTGGGTCAGGAAGAGGACAGAAGAAGCTGGCAGGCTATAGTCCATAGGGTAATGAAGAGTCAGACACAACTGAAGCGACTTAGCACGCACAGATGCATACTTATGCCCCCACCCTCTTGAACCTCCTCCCACCTCCTACCCCATTCCATTGCTCCAGGTTATCACAAAGCATCAGATTTGAGCTTCATGCCTCATACACCAAATTCCCATTGGCTATCTATTTTATATATGATAATGTGTATGTTTCAATGGTACTATCTCAATTTGCATTTGTTTTAAAGATGGTTTGGTGGTGTTGAGTTCTTTGAGCTTTTGCTTGTCAGTAAAGCTTTGGCTTCTCCATCAAATCTGAAGAGAGCCTTGCTAGGTAGAGTATTCTTATTTGTAGGTTTTTCCCTTTCATTATGCCACTCCCTTCTTGCTTGCAGAGTTTCTGCTGAAAAGTCAGCTGATAACCTTATGGGGATTGCCATGGATATTACTTGTTGCTTTTAATATTTTTCCTTGTCTTTAATGTTTGTCCATTTGATTACTCTGTCTTTCAGCATCTTCCTCCTTGGGTTTATCCTGCCTGGGACTCTCTGTGCTTTCTGGACTTGGGTGACTGTTTCCCTTCTGATGTCAGGGAAGTTTTCAGCTATTATCTCTTCAACTGTTTTCTCAGGTCCTTTCTCTTCTCCTTATGAGACCCCTATAATGCAAATGTTGGTACATCTGATATTGTCCCAGAGATCTCTGAGACTGTCCTCATTTCTTTTTATTCATTATTCTGTTCTCGGGCAGTGATTTCCACCATTCTATCTTCCAGCTCACCGATTCATTCTTCTGCTTCACTTATTCTGCTATTTATTCCTTCTAGTGTATTTTTTTACTAAAATTATTGTATTCTTCAACTCTACTTGGTTGTTCTTTATATTTTCTTACTCTTTGTTAAAAACTTCTTGTAACGTCTCGCTCTGTGCGTCCATTGGTTCCCTGAGTTCTTGGATCACCTTTACAACCATTATGCTGAACTCTCTTCTCTTGCACACTGCCTATTTCCATTTCATTTAATTGTTCTTCTGGGGGGTTATCCTGACCCTTCATCTGGAACATATTCCTTTCCCATCTCACTTTATTTAAATTTATCTAGACATTTCTAGTGACAACACTCCTTCCATTCCTATGGTCATACTAGGAAGAAAGATCCCATTAAGTGCATTGAATTGAGTTGCTGAACAGCCTCTTGAGCGAACTACCAGGAAAGGTGGGGTGGGAACAGCAGTCACCAGGCATGCAGTCTCCCAACTAGTGAACCCCCGAAAGAGGCCAGACCCTAACTACCAGAAACAGCAAACCCAAAGTTCTCTTACCTGGAAGATTTTTTGTAACTCATGTTACCAGCAGTTATAAGTCAAAAATAAATGAGCGATAGACAAAATACATGCTTGAGATGCCCATAGAGGAGGAAGCACAGGATGGCAGGAGAAAATAGTTCAGAATTCCTCAGGAGTTCTGGAGAAGTTCAGAAGGGCCCATTGAGAGCCCCTACTTTTATCTTCAGACAACTGCGGAGCTTCATTTGGAGGAGGTGTTTCAGTTTTCCCACAGAATTCTCCAGTCCTGTGGTCACAAAGGATCCGGGCACCTGTATGAGAACTAGCACAGTCCTTCTGAGGAAGCCGCTAGCCCACCATTCTAGAGGTGCCATCTTTTCTGTGCTCGTACGTTGAGAAAACAGGCAATTAGATTGGTAAAGTTAAACTCGAAGGGAATTTAAGAGAGCATAAAACAAAAAAGGCCTATATATTTTTAAGTTGTCTTTATCACTTATAAATCCTCTGTCTCGATATTGCCACCTCCTTCCCTGTCTGCCCCTTTGCACAGAATCCAATGATGGAAGAAATCTGAGTGGAATTTGAGACTAAAGGCTGTGGAAGCCCCTCGACGGGGGATGCGGGGCCAGATCCCAGGAGTCCATGGCAAAGGAGAGGGGCTGCCAAGGCAGAGGCCGTGGGGTGGTGAGTGCACCCAGGTCCACAGACGTTGTCCTTCATCTCCCCCAACCCCGACTTTCTCCTACCTTTGGAGCGGGTACCACTGCTGTGCCCATTGTGCAGACAGAGAAGCAAAGCTTGTAGTAATAACGGAACCTGCATAAAGTCACGTGACTGATGGAAACAGACCTGGGCTGACAGCAGAGTCCCTGACTCCTCCATCATTTGCATCATCCTGCCGTTTGCTGCACAAGTGCCCCACTCAATAACCTTCTCCAGCGTTTACTAAGGATAAAAAGTGTCCCAGGTGTTTTAAGGAACTGGTTTAACCTCAGTACTGAAATCTAACAGAAAAGGACACAAAAAATTAAGATGGAAATATCTTAAAAAAATTGACAAACCAAAACTTAAAATACATGAATATAATAAAACAGGACCAAATAAGGTTTAATCCTAAGAATTCAAGAATTACATGATGTCCATGTTTTATTTATCTACATCAAATATCAATGTATAGACAACATCCATCAAAAGGTCTCTTTAATTTGGTAGCTTCCCTCCTCCCACCACTGTATTTTATAATTGGGTAATGCTGATTGTTATGCATTTCTTTTACATATGCCATCTTGCTGCTATTATTGACCCTAAAAATCTTTTGGCTGATTCATTTAGCTTCTTTTAGAGAAATAATCATTTCATCCATTTAAAAATAATCAGTTTATCCCCATTGTTCTAGTAAATATGCCCTTGTCTTCTATTTCACAGCTGAAATTTTCAGAGGAAAATTAAATAATCATGGGTATGCTTTCCCCTCTCCCCAGTGGGATACTATGTCAGTCTGGGTTCAGCAAATAATAATCATAATAGTTGTTAACATTTATGGAATGCTTATCATGTGCCAGATGAGGTTCCAACTAATTTATACAGATTTAGTCTTCAGAAAACTCCTATGAAGTAGGTAATATGATTGCCATTTTGAAAGTCAGGAAATTGTGGCCCAGAAGAGTTATGCAACATAGCTGAAGTCACATTAAAAAGTGACAGAGCTCGAACCCAACCCAGGCAGCCTGACCCCAGAGTCTGTACGCCTACCACCTCCCTGAGGCTGCCTCCCAGCTGGGCGTGCCCTCATGCATTCCCTCACTCCACACATGTTCACTGGTGACTAGTGTGTGGTGGACTCTCTGTCAGATCCACAAAGGACCATCTGTCTCAAGACAGCAACATATAAATCCTGCCCATGAGCCTGCCATGCATATTCTGGACTCAAGACTGCAACCTCAATTCTTACCTGAATTTCCAGCCTGCTGGCCCACTCTACAAATTTCAACTTGCTGGTCTCCAAAATGGTGTGAGCCAATTACTTGAAATAAATCTCTCCCGACAGACTAGCTATATTAGACTAGATGGACAGGCATATCTTACTCGTTCTATTTCTCTGGAAAACCCTAATTAATACAAACTCTGGTATCTGCCTTCATGGAACTTCCACGTTCCAAAACTTAAACTCAGTGAGAGTCTGTCAATGCCTGTTCATCATAAGCACTTTAATGGTCTTTTTCTCCCTGATACAGGCTTATTGGATCAGTATCATAGCTGCCTCTCCTTCCAAGTTTGCCTGTTTGCAGCAGAGTGAAATGGGAGTGCATCAGTTATCAGAATCTGGTGACCAAGAGGCAAAGGCAGTTTAACTTGACCTAAAGCTCCCCAAGGAGATTCAGATTCCATTCCTATCAGCACAGCCACTGCCAGAGAAACATCACAGGCCTAAGGGAGCAGCCACGCCAATCAGCTGCCCACACCCAAGGCCAATGCCACCCAAGTGATGAGAGAACTAAAACAGACATTCAATCAGAGGAGACTTTAGCCAAGGTACACGTGCCAGGGTCGTGACGGCACTATCGCTGAAGGAACTTCCCCCAAACTTCCTGCTTTCTCAGAATACATGAACTTCTGCAATAATGTCTATGGCCTCGGGAAGAAGATCTGGTTTAACCAAATAAGTCTCGCAGAAACCCGTGTGTTTCAGTCCTATCCCTGTCTCTCAAGAAAATATTTTTGTAAGAAAACGTATAAAGTCTTTGCAATGTAAGAACAAGTGCTTACGTTATTCTCTTGCGCTCAAGAGAATGGAGTTGCATGGAGCCAAAGGCTTGAAGACTTCTTCTTGAAGTCAACAGCAGAATCAATGCTGCCAGCTATTTCTCCACTGAACTAAGCTATGGTTTCAGTCAAGAGTAGAAAACACACATTGGACAATGCAGCAGAAGCAGAGACAGGGGCCCCCCAGCAGTTGCCCCAGGATAAGCTTCCTCTTAGTAAGCTTCTGAACCTCTGAGACTCAGCCAGTGCTCAGTCTGGGGGATGAAGAAGGATTTAATGCAGTCATCAGTGAGTTAAAGAGTAGTACTAGGGAAGATTAATTTGCTCAGAAGCTCAAAGTCCAAGAGAGCTGGTAGTCACTGCATTCATCTCCGGATACATTCTGGTCTCCCCTAGGAGACAGTATAGGTGAGAAGAATAAACTCTGAAGCCAGCTGTGTGATCCTAGACAAGCTACTTAGCCTCTATGAGGCTCAGCTTCCTTGTCTGCAATATAGGGTAATAGTATGCTTTGGTAACATATCTAATTTGCCAGAAAATTTGGAAAACTCAGCACTGGCCACAAGACTGGAAAAGGCCAGTTTTCATTCCAATCCCAAAGAAAGGCAATGCCAAAGAATGCTCAAACTACCGCACAATTGTACTCATCTCACACCCTAGGAAAGTAATGCTCAAAATTCTCCAAGCCAGGCTTCAACAGTACTCACGTACTTCCAGATGATCAAGCTGGATTTAGAAAAGGTAGAGGAACCAGAGATCAAATTGCCAACATCCGTTGGCTCACTGAAAAAGTGACAGAATTCCAGAAAAACATCTACTTCTGCTTTATTGACTATGCCAAAGCCTTTGACTGTGTGGATCACAACAAACTGTGGAAAATTCTTCAAGAGATGGGAATATCAGACCACCTGACCTGCCTCCTGAGAAATCTGTATGCAGGTCAAGAAGGAACAGTTAGAACTGGACATGGAACAACAGACAGGAGTACATCAAGGCTGTATACCATCACCCTGCTTATTTAACTTATGTGCAGAGTACATCATGTGAAATACTGGGCTGGATGAAGCATAAGCTGGAATCAAGATTGCCCGGAGAAATATCAATAACCTCAGGTATGTAGATGATACCACCCTTATGGCAGAAAGTGAAGAGGAACTAAAGAGCCTCTTGATGAAAGTGAAAGAGAAGAGTGAAAAAGCTGGCTTAAAAAACTCAACATTCAAAAAAAGAAGATCATGGCATCTGGTCCCATCACTTCATGGCAAAAAGATGGGAAAATAATGGAAACAGTAAGAGAGATTATTTTATTGGGCTCCAAAATCACTGCAGAGGGTGACTGCAGCCATGAAATTAAAAGATGCTTGCTCCTTGGAAGAAAAGCTATGACCAACCTAGACAGCATATTAAAAACCACAGACATTACTTTGCCAACAAAGGTCTGTCTAGTCAAAGCTATGGTTTTTCCAGTGGTCATGTGTGGATGTGAGAGTTGGACCATAAATAAAGCTGAGCGCCAAAGATGCTTTTGAACTGTGGTGTTGGAGAAGACTGTTGAGTCCCTTGGACAGCAAGGAGATCCAACCAGTCAATCCTAAAGGAAATCAGTCCTGAATATTCATTGGAAGGACTGATGCTGAAGCTCAAGCTCAAGCTCTAATACTTTGGTCACCTAATGTGAAGAACTGACTCACTGGAAAAGACTCTGATGCTGGAAAAGACTGAAGGCAGGAGGAAAAGGGGACGACAAAGGATGAGATGGTTGATGGCATCACCAACTCTATGGACATGAGTTTGAACAAGCTCCGGGAGTTGGTGATGGACAGGGAAGCTTGGCTTGCAGTCCATGGGGTCACAAAGAGTCGGACATGACTAAGTGACTGAACCGAACTGAACTGACTGAAGCCCACAATTCAAGATCATGAACCTAAGCTTTGGCCAGTGCCATGCAAGGGAAAGCTCTGTGCCCAAGGAATGGACATGCACTCTCTCTGTCCATTTCTATCTTTCTGGAAGCTAGGATACGGATGAAAAGGGAAAAGCTGAAGCAACAACTTTAGACACAGAGGTGGAATTCTCATTTTGAGGATGAATGGCTGCTCTACCAGTCCCAAGAAAGACTATGTATAGTTGGACTCTTACACAGGAAAGAAATTTTTATCTTTATACATAAACTGCCATAATTTGGAATCTCTTGTTTACATCACGGAAAACTGTACCGTATTCAACATACGACTTCCTGGCTTGATGTGATGCTGGTGGGAGAGCCATATTGTAACTATGATGAAGCATGAAAGATGAAAGCTATATCATCAGGATGACACAGCAGAAAGATAAAAGAAGCCTGGGTTCCTAAGAGCATCTTGTAATCAATTTATTACCCTTGAAATGGCTTAATTATCCAAACTTTTTAAAAAACAGACTTGGGACTTCCCAGTGGTCCAGTGGTTAAGACTCTGTGCTTCCACCGTACGGGGCACGGGTTTAATCTCTGGCTGGGGAACTAAGATTCCACATGCCACATGGTGCTGCTCCCCCCAAAATAAAAATAATTAAATGTTAATTATTTTAAATAGACTTCAAATTTTAGAGAAGTTTTTGGCTTTTAACTCCCTCCAAGAGATCACCCCCAATCTCTCTGGGCCTTGATGTTTCTCACCTGAGTTCCAGGCCAATATTTCTCACCTGGCCACCTTGCAACTTGAGGTTGACATAATCCCAGATTAACATGTATAAACCTCTTCTCCCCCTCCCCAAATTGCCCCCCATAACCTCCCTAATTCTCTAAGTAGTCCACCATCTGTATACCATCCACCTAATGGCATATGTCCATTTTCTTCTCCTGTTTCCCTCCCTCTATGAGCATCATATCTACAGATTCCTTCACTGGCCCAGGCCCCAGTCCACCTGCCTTCCTTGACCACCAGGTTCAGATCCATCAGATCACTCCCTTCCCCGCTCACAGTGGGCCACACTGACTGCAGCCTCCCTGCTCTGTCATTGGAGGGGTTCTGGGAGGGCTCCCTCTTTGCAGTTAAGTTTTCTTCTGAGTCCAACCCACACCAGAAAGCCCAGAACCCACCTGGGCGCCCTGACTCCTACCTGTGACCAAGTTTGTCCTATTGCACAATTTGGCACTCGAGGGAACTTGGAGCCATGCCAGTTCCACTGTCCAATCGGCATGGAAGCTCATTTGTCTTGTCCGAGAACCTCTAAGTGGCTTTCTCCCAGGGTAATTGGAGGCTCTGGTCTAGCACTGATCCAGAGCAGGTGTGCAGGGGCCTCTGGGCTGCGCTGCTCAGCTCAGCACTGAAACCACCCTCCCAATTCCTCCACCGTAACCAAAGCAGGGCTGATGGTCTGCAGTCCAAGTCTTGCACTGAGAAGACGGGAGACCCTTAACTCTTTGGTGATTTGCCAAGAGAACCTCAGACAACAACCTCTTCTGGCTTAAGAGGAAAAGTGGGGGAAAACCCTTTACTGCATCCCACCCACACCTTTAACCAGAATCTCTCTTTTGTTAAAGTTTTTGTTTGTGGTGTGGTTTGGTTTGATGAGTTCTGCAGGTTTTTAGATTTAGGTTTAAAATATATTTTAGTGATTTCCCTTTCTACCAGGTCCAGATGCCAAGGAAACTTCAACAGAGATGTCATAGGTTAACTTGTGTATCAGACAGTAAGGAGGGAAAATGGCTTCTTATTCCTTCCAGCTTGACATTTTGAAAAGTAAAGAACTCTTTGAGTATCCGATGAAAGGCCATGAAACCCTTCTCCACCCCAAAACCCTGCATTCCCAACAAACTGCAGACATCTCAGGGGTTCCTGGACCCCTGCTACACACACGGATCCTCGGGGCTCACGTGCTGCAGGCTGAGAAGCTGGGTGTCTAAGAGTCAAACAAGAGCTCTCCCCAAACTCCTCCGCACCCCCCAAGCATGGGGGCTGGCAGGGTGGGGTGGGGGCCCACCTGCCCCTGTGAATGGGCTTCCTCACAGCCCTTCTCACCCCCAGGCCTCACATCCTTCATCTCTGAGGCTCACACTGCACTCTCCCCACCCCCACTCCACAGGGTCTCATCTCATCTGACCTTCCCACGCCACAGTGCTGTGGACACAGGATGAGAAAACCGAGCAAGAAGCGCTGTCTCAGCGCTGACCCTCTAGCAAAGGCCTGAGGGGAGTCCAGAGAAGCACAGGTGAGTGTCCAGGGTTCCTCCAGGTCAGGAGCACCTGGGGACGTGCCCAATAACCACGCAGGTCCCCCCAGCATCCCTGAAGCCCAGGGCTTCTCAGGCCCACTCACAGGTCTACCGCACCCCAACCTGCGGCCCTCGCTACCTTGGCAAAACCCCACCCTCTCACCTTCAGGACTAACCTCCAACCCGCTTCTCTGGGACAGCCCCCTGTGTGCCTTTCCTTTCAGAGGCAGGGAGGGGGACTAAGCAACAAGGTCCAGGGCTGGGGGACTGGGGGAGGCAGAATCTGGGCCACCTCTGCCCCACGGGCAAGGCTCCAGCCTTGGTTTTCCTAACAATGAGCTCTCCCCACGAGAGCTTGGAATAGACCCCGTCCTGCCCTAAAACCCAGCGACTCCCATATCAAAGTGCATGATCTCAAATTACGACTGTAACTATAGCTAAAGCTACTCACTTTGGGTCTGTCTTACATGCTGGGAACCAGCTTAATGTTTTAGACACATCATCATATTTTACTTCACAACAACCCAAGGAGGCAGTATGATGGTTATATTATAATCATAATATATGATTATCGCATATATTATCCCCACTTACAAGGAAACCAAGGCTCAGAGAGGTAAAGTAACCTTCCCATAGTCACACAGCCCTGAGGTTAACTGCAAAGCTCACGCCCCTAAATACTGTGCACAGCTGCTCTTTACACTCTCCTCAGGCCCTGAGACTCTGTTGGGGTTGCTGCTGATACAAGGAGGGAAATGGGAGTGGGTAACATTGTCCTCATTTTATAAATAAATTTTATAAACTCTCATCAGAGGTAGAGTGACTTGCCCCATGTCACACAATGGCAGGGTCGGGAATAATAACCCAGGGGCTTCGGTTTCCACTGCCCTCTGCTGTGCCTACTCACTTCGCTGGCTTTGGAAGGCAATAAAAAGACCTGGCTTTACTCTGCTAGCATGATAATTGCTTTGTCCTTGTACTTTTGAAGGTCTTTCTCCTCTTCTCCAACTAGCTATATAGTCTAAGTGATCATTATAAACAAGGGGTAAGTTAAATTTTAGTCCTGGCAGAAAAGAGCAGGGTAATGGACAAGAACAAAGCAACCAGCTCCTCCAGCAAGAAAAACTGACTCTGAACACACACAACTGACACCACCACCGTCTCCACACAGCCTGCCACCCATCTTCATTGAGTGGCCACAGCGTGAGCAGGTATTTTCCTATAATTTAACAACAACAACAAAAAAAATAATCAAGAAACATAATGATTTCATTTGCCCTTTTCACGCTTCACAAGGGCAATTCTTAACCAGGAGTAAATTATATTTTAACTCCCGTTTGAGGGAGGCGTGAGCTCTCAGGCACACAGACTCTGCCAAATGCCAAGCTTCTGAGAAAAGACCCAGGAGGGCCTCTCAGTGCAAGTGTGCCCTGCAGATGCACCCAGACACCTCCCTCCTGTGCAGGGAGCCTCCACCATCACGCTGCTTCCAGCCAGCGCCCAGTAACTCACCACACGCCACCAGTGTTCACGGATGTGCTCAGGACCCGGGGATCACCACAGTGACCCGGCAATGCCAGGACAGCACCATCCTGGCCTGTCTTCTGCAGCCCAGGCCAGGCCCAGGGGCTCTCCCAACCAGAGATCAGGAGAGGTGGCTTCTTTACACTCTTCCAAATAAACAGGAAAGTCATCCTGGATATGTTCCAGAGGACAAAGGCTGAATCCCACAAATGAAGACTATTTCAGATAGAAGCCCCATTCTGGGGTGGGTTTGGGACCCAGCAGTCAAACATGCAGCTACCCGACCTCCTCTGGGCCACCCCCTCCCTCCCCAGTGTTTGCAGTTTCCCACGTCGTGAGTCCCGCCTTCTCATCTTGCCATAACTTGTTTCCCCAGCACCCCATGCCATGAGGGTGGAGAAATGTGGTCAAGGCTGCCCCTGTCAGATGGACCCATGGTCAGGGGATGGCTCAGAAGGGAACAAAATGAGAAGGTTAGCCCCAGGATCTGCTCTGGGGGGCTTGCAGCAGGCTCCCTGGCTCTCTAGGCATGGCTGCAAAGAAGCTGGCATCTGGACACCATGTTTATAATATGAGCTGTAGCCTCAGGGCCAGGGGATGGAGCCACCCTGCGGTGGGTGCTGCTCCAGCTACAGATAGTTATTAGCCTGGAATTGAGGAAGTCCTTGCATGAACCAACAGTATGTCCCCTCGGGTGCCAATGTACATCCTCGGGAGAGCCTGAAATGTATATTCCAGAAGCTCCTGGGATGGCAGAGGAGCACGGACTTGGGAACCAGTCACACCTATGGTCAAACGTTGCTCCACCTTCTACCAGCTCTGCCTCCCTGGACATGTGATTGAACTCCTGGCCCTCAGTTGTTTCAAATGAAACATGGAGATGAGAAAATACAATCCCAGGTTTGTGCCTATTAAGGAAATGAACCAGTAAACAAACATGCCATGAATAATGGCACGTGGTTGGCATACCAGGTGCTTCATAAGGTTATTTTCTTCCCCACTCTTAACTCTTGAGACTCTTAGCTATTAACATTTTTTTCCAAGCTGTCATTTCCAAACTAGTCGTGTTCTGATAAGAAAGAAAAATATCAGGTCATGGTTTTCAAGCACAACAGCACTACGGACATGTTTCAAATTGGCAATGATCTACTCGTAACACTCCTGAGATCTATTTGATCAATGAAACATCAAGTCATCCCATTAAACTGTCATGCACCTAATGCTGACATCTTAAATAAAAGAATGTCATTGTCAAATACTTGGTAAAAACTATAGCAAAGGAATTTCCCCAAATCTTTCAGTCTTAACAGTGTAATTTTTTAAAATGATGGTGAGCAGAATTTGATGTGACTTAATAGAGATACCCCTCATGTGTGTACAGCCTATGGCATTTCCCAGGTCTTTTCATGGCTTCTGAATCCACTCAGGAGACAGGAAGCACATCCTGAGAGAACTTGACTGGATTCCAACCACGGACCCTGATCTCGGTGCTCAAGCGCATGGCACTCAGGAATCCATTCTGGGCTCCTCTGTTCACCTGGCTCCTAGTGTACACTAAGTGTCTCTAATGTGCTGAGAAAAGGCTAGGCTGGGTATTCAGGCAGGCCCAGTTCTGATCTAGGAGAATTTTAGCAGCAGAGAAGAGGAATAATTAAGGGGACCATTAATGGGGAGAGGACCATAACTTGTGATAGGTATTAGAGCAGAGAAAACTCGGGAAGTCATCAATATATTCTGGTGTCAGGAAAGCAGCACCAAGAAGCCTCCCACTTTTCCTCATTTTTTGAGCCACTCATGAAAATCAGCACTCTCAGATAATATTCATTTGACTCCAGTACATTTTTAACTCAGGAAAGGTTGCCTCAAAAGAATTTTTGAAGAGATCCCTGAATAGCAGGCATAGATGGCTGGGCATTATTTGGAAAAGAAGAGGGAGCCTTTGAAGGTTTCTAAGGAGGAAGGTGATAAAATCAAAGAGAGATTTGGTTCTGGATGAATGAGGAGTAGAAAGGGAGGTGCGGGGGCCCATCCAAAGTGTATTTTGATAATCTAATAAATAGTATTTTACAAATATTAATGTCTTGGTTTGGGCAAATTTGCATTGGTTATGTAATATGTTAACATCATGGGAAGCTGAGTAAAGTGTCATTTGGAAAAGTCAGTGCTTTATTTTCAACTCTTCAGGGAGTTAAAAATCATTTTGACACGAAAAGTTAAAAAAATCTGGAAGAGAATAAAACAATCACTTGAAAAAATAATCTAATAAATATAGGAATGGCTAATTGTATGGGTATATTCCTACAGTGGCTTTGCTGTATATATTTCTGGTTTTTTATATGAATTGCTTTATTCAGACTCACAGCAATCAGAAATACTAAGCAATTCTAGGTATAGGCTAAAAGTAACTTGATATTAACTAACATAATTAATAATTATTTTTTCCACTAATGAGTTCAAAAGATGATACAGTATAAAATGATCTAAAGGGGCATCTGCCAAAAAACTAAATATCCAGGAGTTATCAACAAAAACAATGTATAAAATAGTTGTCAATCCACTAAAATCTGGAAAGTATTAATTTAACTACGTTTGGGTTAAAAAGAAACTTTGAATGTAAATATCACATGCTTAATTAAACTACACCAGAAATTCTCAACCCCTGAGTAACCTTACCAAGAAGAGCTACTCAAATTCAAAGAGTCTGCAGTTACTACTGGTGAGTCCTTTTGTGTGACTATGAGTGAGACAAGGTGAAAGCTATGGTGATTTCTCCAAAATATTTGAAGGCCTCAATGAAGCCCCATTTCGTGGAGGGTTGGGACCAGCTGGCAGGGACAGCAGTCACTCTTACCCAGCGTCATCCTGGAAGCCTTCTAACTCGTCCCGTTGCTCGGCCAGGGTGGCCTCCAAGTCCAGGTAAGTACCATTGTGGGAGAGCTGCAGGGTGCAGTCGTCCAGCTGCAAGAGAAAGAGCCTGTTAAGCCCAGCCTGCTGCTGCAGTAGAGGCTGGAACCCAGAAATCACTTCCTGTTGCCCTCGTGTGTTTTCTGAAATCAACCATTATCGGGAACTTCCCTGGTGGTCCAGAGGCTAAGACTCCACGCTCCCAGCGCAGCGGGCCGAGGTTCGATCCCTGGTTAGGGAACCAGATACGCTCCCAGTGCAGCGGGCCGAGGTTCGATCCCTGGTTAGGGAACCAGATACGCTCCCAGTGCAGCGGGCCGAGGTTCGATCCCTGGTTAGGGAACCAGATCCCACATGCCACAACTAAAGATCCCACACGTCGTAACTAAGACCCAGCACAGCCTAATTGATCAATCAGTATTTTAAAATAAATCAATAAAACCATGCATTATCCCCAAATCTGGATCCTAATGGAAGAGGTAGGATGTTCATATAAACAGATTGGAAGCAAAGTGCATAACAGGTAGACAGAAATTATACCCACTACGTGAATGACATAGACAGGACCTATAAGACGTGGCCAGGGGAGGAGAGGCACTGGGCCAATGTCACCTTTCACTCTCAGGGGCCCAGAAGAAGCCATGGATTTGGAGAGTGGAAACTAAGATGCCAATGGGACCATGGATTGAGAGACACAGAGTTTAAAAGGCAAATTTGGTGGAGAAAACATGCTGTTTCCTTTGACCCAGTGAGCAGCCTACTCACTCAGATTCTATGGTCAGGTTTGTTCCATTATAATTAATGCTGCTGCTAAGTCGCTTCAGTCGTGTCCGACTCTGTGTGGCCTCATAGACGGCAGCCCACCAGGCTCCCCCGTCCCTGGGATTCTCCAGGCAAGAACACTGGAGTGGGTTGCCATTTCCTTCTCCAATGCATGAAAGTGAAAAGTGAAAGTGAAGTTGCTCAGCCATGTCCGACTCTTAGCGACCCCATGGACTGCAGCCTACCAGGCTCCTCCACCCATGGGATTTTCCAGGCAAGAGTACTGGAGTTGGGTGCCATTGCCTTATCTGAATGGCAATATATTCGAACTACAACTCACCAAAAAGGACACTAGGTCTCTTTATTACTAGTCTCATTTTTAGAAAATTTATTTAATAAATATTTGTTGTTGTCATTGTTCAGTCGGTAAGTTGTGTCCACCTCTCTGCAACCCCATGGATTGTAGTCCACCAGGCTCCTTCTGTCTACAATTTCGGAATTTCGTAGGCAAGAATACTGGAATGGGTTGCCATTTCCTTCTCCAGGGGATCTTCCTGACCCAAGCATCAAACCTGCATCTCCTGCATTAGCAAGCAGATTCTTTACTACTGAGCCACCTGGGAAGCCCATTAACAAATACTTATATGTTGTTAATTACATCCATTCGTAATTCCAAGCATTTTACGTGTTACATCATCTCATTCTCACACAAACTCTAGTGATTTCCTTTGTTATCCCCATTTCACAATGAGAAAGCTGAGTCACAGAGACAGATTAAGACACTTGTCATATCTGATAAGTGATGGAGGTGGGATTTGAATTCAGGGAATCTGAATTGAGGTCATGCTCTTGACCACTATGCTCTGCATCTGCTCTATGGCCAGAGACCTTCTGAGGACTTGAAAATATGCTCACAAATGCAACTTTGGTGATCGGAGTGTTCTGGTCTGGCCAAGGTAATGCTGCAAGCTTGCCAACGCCAATCCCTTTCCTCCTGGGGACAGAGACCATGTATCGCAGGTTTATAGTTGGGCTATTGCTGGGTAACTGAGTACTGACCACTGGAATATAGGTGAAAGGGAAGAATCCCAACAGGCCTGGCCAAAACACTCCTACCCAACCGCACACCTTTCTTCTCGTGCCTGTGGCCAAATATAGAGGAGCCAGAAAGGACTCTCAATTCTGGAAACCAGCAGACCCCAGATAGAAGCAGCTCAGGTCCCCACATCACTGCATGGAAGACAGCATTGTGCTGCCCAGCTCCCACTCACCCATCCTGGACAGTGACAACAGCAAGACATGAGCCTTTGCTCTAGTAAGTCATTAAGACTTTGAGGCTGTTTCAATTAGCCAGCATGACATGACATTTAGAATAATCCATACACTTAAAAATACAGGAAAGCAATTTTAACCAAAGATGAACATTATGAGAAAATCCAAGTATATAACTTCATGCTTCATTTCTCAGTAAGGGTGGCTCTTATTATTCATCCACTTGATGAGTTAAAGCTCTTATTCCAAAAGGCCAGGAGACTAGAGAGAAGTGGAGGCAAATACGTGGCTACTTCAAAACATCTAGGTAAAGGCCTGCTAATCCTCCTGCTATAAGGGAGATTTCAAACAAGGAATTAGTCTCCTTTGATGGAAAAGCTTTGCTTATTATCCTGAACAGGAGAAACAAAGACTGTCAACTTGTCCAGAATCAGCATCTATAACAAGCTGCTAATTCTTGCAGAGACCCCCACAGCTCCATGTTTCTGGTTATCCTCAACAGAATGAAAGGAATTTGTTCTTTGTTATTTGTAAGAAATAGTTAAATCATTTGAAGGGGTTAATCCTATTTGATTCACTTGTTTTATTTCCCTAATAACAAACTATTAAAGGCATGCTGGTGAGGGTCAACATTCTTGACTGGCACTTTACAGATGGGCAATCTGATCTGAGAAAGCTGGGGCCCAATGGGCCAAACTCACTGTACTCTGATGCCAGAGGTGCCCCCAGGGTTTGGGGGGAACACTCAGGGGAGGTGTGCCTAAGCTTTGGGGGGACACCCAGGGAGCTGGCTTCCCTGCTTACAGAAGCAGAGGATTTCCTGCAGAAGGCATCTCCTGGGCTTGGGTCTCCTGCGGACTAAAATCAGCCTTTATCATTCTTAGGTGGAAATTCTAATTAGACAAGGAAATGTTACCATGTCCACTGGTCCTTGTGTACGTAGAGCTGTAATCACTGCAGCTCATTCTTTCTTTTAACTCCTACTGGCATGTTCAACTAATAAAGCTTTTGTGGTCCATTCTGTTGACAGCATCAACACTTCTGCTCATTTTTAATCCCACATATCATCAACAGACTAGCAGACAAGGAAACTGAAAGCCCTTTGCATGCTCAGTCGCTAAGGAATGTCTGACTCTTTGAGACCCTGTAGACTGTAGCCCGCCAGGCTCCTCTGTCCATGGGATTTACCAGGCAAGAATACTGGAGTGGGTTGCCATTTCCTCCTCCAGAGGATCTTCCCAACTCAGGGATCAAAACTGCATCTCCTGCATTGACAGGATTCTTTACCACTGAGCCACCTGGGAAGACCGAAAGCACTTTAAGCTATGATCATTTCTTTTGCCTCCATCCTTGGAAATGTGAACTGTGCAAGTCCAAAGAAGGAAGCTTTTGGATAGAGTTTCTGGTTCCCCTCGAGGGGGTTGAAGCCATTTAGAAGCTGTGGTCCACACTCAAGCCAGACAGAGAGAACTGAGTTGGAGAGGAATTATTGCTCTGTTGCACAGGGAGGAGAGATGTGCACACTTATGTGGTACAAATATTCCCACCATGGCCGGTTTCAAGCTACCAGTGTGAAGTCACTGAGTGTGGAGCTAAAAAGAGATACACAGAAGCTCACCAGCATATAGTATTTTTATCATACAGATTCAGGAGATGAAAGTAACTCCCAATGCAATGAAACAATTAGAAAGTAACATGTTTTGAGTACTTTTTTGAGGTAGAGTTGGCTCACAATATTATCAGTTCCAGGTGTAATGCAAAGTGAGTCAGTTATATATATATATATATATATATATATATAGTATATACTTGGAGAAGGCAATGGCACCCCACTCCAGTACTCTTGCCTGGAAAATCCCATGGACAGAGGAGCCTGGTAGGCTGCAGACCATGGGGTCGTGAAGAGTCGGACAGGACTGAGTGACTTCACTTTCACTTTTCCCTTTCATGCATTGGAGAAGGAAATGGCAACCCACTCCAGTGTTCTTGCCTGGAGAATCCCAGGGACGGGGAAGCCTGGTGGGCCGCTGTTTATGGGGTCGCACAGAGTCGGACACGACTGAAGCGACTTAGCAGCAGCAGCAGCATAGTATATACTTAGGTGTACATATTTGAATATTTTTACCTTTGTTTCTAATATACTAATAACTTTTGTTCATTGAATATATATATATATATATACAGGATAATTTAATTTTGCATAATGACTGCATTGAACAAAATTCCCTCTCGAACCACCCAGACCAGCTTCAGCACATGCTGCTTCTGGCCCTCCCAGGTCATCAACTTGAGGCACCTCAAGTGGACAGTAGCAGGGAGTGGACGAAAGGCTGAGTCCCCCTCCTGGACGTTCAGCCCTCACCCTTCCCCCAGTCCTGTGCTCTTCTCCTTAGCTGGAGCAGATGCGGATCACTAGGGGCCAGCAGACATGAATAAATGTTAATCGCTCAGTCGTGTCCAACTCTTTGCGATACCATGGACTATAGTGCCCCACCCCCAACGAGCTTCCTCTGTCCATGGGATTACTGGAGAGGGTTACCATTTTCCTCTCCAAGGGATCTTCCCAACCCAGGGATCGAACCCAGGTCTCCTGCATGTGGGCAGATTCTTTACCATCTGAGCCACCATTCTTACCAGCAACCATGGTTATTTTCCACATCGTCTTCACTCCATACTCCTGATTTTATTCCCAGCAGCTGGGGTGAATACCTGGTTGGCCCCACTGCTCACCCTGACCCACCAGGTACCTGCCTCCTCATGCTCCCAGCAGCCCCAAATCACAGCAGGACCCCCCCACCACCACCTCCCCAGCCTCCAAAACCACAGAATCCCAAAACCTTAGCAGAACTGCCTGTTCTCATGATTCCTCTCCTCACATTCAGGGCATCAGTAGCTACTGCCATTTCCATGGTTCAATTTTAATAAAATTATATGTTAGGCATGGGCTGGGCACCAAGGAACACATACTGGCTTCCTTTCTTCAAAGATCATTTTGTCAAGCAAGTACGACACATTAATAGAACACAGAAGAGAATGAAAAGCCACATAAACCAACCGTCAAAATGTGTGGAAGTTCACCTTCAGTTGCATTCCTTCAGCTGTAATTAGCATCCACAGCCCCCGAGACCCAGCATCCTCTATCAGACAGGACATTCCCCTTCCAGCAGAAAGGCTACCTGACTTCCTAAGCCAGGTGTCACGACCCTGCCTCCGTAATTAACAGCTGGGCGATTTGTGCAAGTCCTTCAACTAAACAGAAACAATGACTCTGTGCCCTTTAGTCCCTTGAAAGTGGGGCTTACAGCAGGGCTATAGGAAGGGGTCAAGGTCAGCTTGCTCCCCTTAGCAAGCTGGGGCACATGTGCACAAAGGGGTCCCCGCAACTCAGGCAGCCTGTGAAGATGCCAAACAAATCTGCACACGCTGGCCGCTGCATTCCACGACATGAGCCCCGCCATCACCACACCCCAGATGCACAATTAACTTGTAAACCATCACGTGAGCCAAGGAGCAGGAAAAGCTACTGGGCTGGACTGATGCATGAACAGTAAAAACCCCTTGGTACTTTGGAGTTCAGCTTCAATTACAAACAAATTGATGGGTATACCAAACGCAGGCTTCAGTCTTGTCAGGGATAACTAAGTTAACAGTCACGACAGAAAGTACAAGGCAAATAGGCGGCGAGTGGCGCTTAATTCCAATCTAGTTATTAGAAAGGGTTAGACAGAACCATTCAGGCTCTGCCCACAGAGTGGAGGACCCGGATGCCTCCCTGCCAGGCCAGTTCCTGACAGGAACCTCAATTCCTCCTGACATGAAGGGAACCTGATCCCCCCACCCCAGGCCTCTCAGGTCAAATGTCTTCCCAAATGACTGAAGGGCCCTGGAATTTCCTGACTCCAGCGATTTTCATGTCAACCCTGATCCCCTGGCAGCGTGGCCCCCGCACTCCTTTCCTGGCTCTGGGTTTGGCGGCCAGGACACTGCCGGGCACTTCAGGACACAAGGCAGAGCCGGAAGCCCGGTGGGAAGACAGCAGTGCAGGGCGATCTCAGGACAGTGGCTAGGGAAGGTGAGCAGGTAGTGACAGTGAGTGGCGGGGGGACCAGGAATCTGGTGGGGCTGGGGTGCTTGGGAAGGGGCCAGTCACAGAGCCACACGAGGGACCCTTCCAAGTACTCTGGAACTCTGTGCCACTCCTCCGGGTCAAAACAAACCATTAAAATGGGGCCTGGAGCCCCAGGGACACGGGACAAGCCCTCCCATCTTTGTAGACCACCTGCATGAGGTCACTCACCTTCCCCTGACCGCTCCTACAAAGACAGTGCATTCAAAGATGGAAAAGGCAGGCTCGCCATCCTGGGGAGGAAAAATACCTAAAACAAGGCTGACGTCACTTCTCAGCTCATACCTTCTTTTCTTTCCTTAATCCGGTGAAGTGGCATGTTACTGGGGTGGTTAATGATTATCTGGGTTGGGCAGCAGGTCTAAAGGAATCCTTAGTCTAGGCAATAAAGTTCTGGGGAACTCTGAAATAGATTTGCACAGAACTGTTCTATAAATATACACGAGGTCTAATCTTAAGCTAATTTTGGTAAGAGTTCAGAAGTGGGAAAATACGTGCTGATTTTTTAAAGAAAAAATTAAAACAAATGTCATTTGCTGATGTCATTTCAGGGGTTCCTCCTGTCCCTGCATCATTTTTGCAGCTCCTTTCATCAAGAGGTGGATTCCTTCTTGGTTCCTGGACTCTGGGCTGGGCTGTGTCTTGCTTTGGCCAACGAGGTAGCGAATGTGACATGGCAGAGACTTGAGAGACACCTGCTCACTAGGGCTGGCCTCTCCTGTTGCCCTTGGAATGCGGCCACCACCGAAGCAGCCCGGGTTCCCCATCTCCAGGGTACCTGGTTGCTCCCACTGCCCCTGCCGACAGCCTGCCAACTGCCACACACCGAGCAGGGCCGACCTGGATCCCCAAGGCTCCAAGTGAGCTGCCAGCTAATGACAGACCCAGGATGAGGGCCAGCCATGATGACCAGACTGGCCCAAAGCAGAACTGCCCAGCAGACCCACTGGGATGGGGCCATGCTTGTTGCTTTCAACCAATCTCTTCTGAGCCTGTCACCTCCATCCACAGCATGTGGGCCCCCAGGGATTGCGGCCTCATACTCGAGAGTGGTTGGTGCCGGGCTCTGAGGTGGGTGAGAGCTCACCCCACCAAGGTGCCCACTGAACACACCATGACACCACTGGCTCGAGGCAGGAGCGCCAGCCCCAGGCCCGGTCCTCAGCCACCACGGTGCGTACATGCCTGGCCCTGCCCCTCCTGGAGGCTGAGCCCCTACCAGGGACCAAGGACAGAGGACAGGAGACAGCAGCAGCTGCTGGGGGGAACGTGCCAGCGAGTGGGGGCACAGCCAGCTGCACTGTCCCCCCAGGAAGGCGAGGAGGTGGCTGAAGGTGAAACCCTGCAGGAGCTGCAATCCCAGGCCCTCTGAGCCTGTGCCCCCATCTTGTCGTACAAAATGCACATTCGAAGGGTAAAAACGATGAAGACTTTCAAAATGGCAGCTTCCAGCCCAGGGCCCTTCTGACGGCGCTGGACCCGCTCCTGGCTCAGAAGTGAAGCCCTGCTGTGCACCCGCGTCGCTCCAGGGCCAGGTCCACGGTGGGTGCCCTGTGCCCCCCACTCCAGGCTCACCCCTCCCTCAGAGCAGCAGGCAGGCAAACCTCGCATCAGGTCAGCTCTGAGACAGCTACGGTTTCCCCCTCCACTGGGGCTCCAGTTGCAGGGCAGTCATGAAGCTTCTGGCTTCCCTCAAGTTTGTGGTTCCTTCTAAAGGCAGCAGAGACTAAAAACTCAGATGACAAGCAAAACCATCAGGAAGGACAGCTTTCCAACAAGCAAGGCCGCATGTCCCTTTCACAATTCTTCATAAACCTTCACAGAGTCCTGGCTCGGCCGGTCAAGCTTTTGTGGGCTTTGGTTGCCCCCATCCCGTGAGGGCCACGGCCGAGGGACGAGGGCACATGCCGCGGGGCCACCCCCTGCCATCTCCTAAGACGGGCAGTGAAGACATGGCATTCATTTCAGCATCCTTCAAACTACACGCACCTTCCACGTTCATCCCCTTCAAATGCATAACACATCTCACAACAACAACAAAAAATGCATAGTTTCACATAAAGCTGTGATTTGGACATAATTTAAAAATAAAAGGAATGCTGGGTCAGTTTTCTTTAAGAGAAAGACCAAAGGAAACTGACTCACGTGATATCAGAAGAAATCAGGCCTGTTGGTTAACCCCAACAAATCATATTTAAACTTCTAAATGTCTAGGGGCCCATTTAGCCACTTTAGAACAACAAATATATTGTGGGTACTTCATAAATGTTTTAGGGTTACATACAAGGATATTTTTGAAGATCGAGCCTATATGGGTTATGAAATAATATGAATGTATTTACTTTGAAAGCGGTTGGATTTTACTTCCTCGGAAACCTTTAGTAAGTTATGCTATTTGTGGCCAGCAACCTCAGTGAGAGAAGCAATGTCCTGATATTGATTTAGGCAGCTTCCAAATCAAGCCCCAGACTTCTACTTAAGTCAACAAAATTGCACAGCTCACCAACCAAAGGAAGGGCTTCTGCCAAATTCTAGAAGAAAGACAAAGGCAAGGTTTCTCCCATTAAGAGCTTAAACTGAGCGACATGATAATATGGCAAATATTTGTATTATATTACAGGACCTTTCTATCATTAAATAAATAATCAAAATCCATTAAACTTCTCTCTTAAAAAGGCCAGACTATATTCACTTGTGTTTTTTCTTTTTTTTTTTAAATTTTAATTGGAGGCTAATTACTTTACAATATTGTAGTGGGTTTTGCCATGCATTGACATGAATCAGCCATGGGTGTACATGTGCCTCCCATTCAGTCAAGCTGAAAACTAGTTATCAGCACCAAGTTTCAGTGTTGTTATTGATCTATTATCATTCACTCATTCAGATGAATAATCCTTTCCTGTGCTCCTTCTCTGGCCTGGCACTGCGGTATGTCCTTATATTACAGGCCAGGTTCCAGGGGGCATTCATGGCTGTGGATGGGCCCAAGCCCCAAACAAGGAAAAGAGGAGAACAAGGAGTTAGTAGCTTTGCTGTTTCTGCTCTTACTTTCGCTGGAGGGATGAGGGAGCTGAAGTACGATGGATATAAAAGCCCTGACACAGAGGAGGTTGAGTAGTAGAGATACTAAAAGAAAGCAGGCCAAGGGCTCCGGAGGGGACGACTCAGTGGCCATAGCAGATTTTAGACTTGATTCTAAGGCAACAAAAAGCTGTGAAATTGGTTGAAAACAGATGCATGCAGGATCACTTTTGCAATATGAGGACAGAAGGGGGAAGATAAATAAGAGGCCACTGAAAGAATGGCGGGCAATTTGAAGGTGGCTGGGACAACAGTGGAAGCAGTGGCAACAGAGAGAAAAGAGGGGAGAGGGTGATACAGAAAAAAAGAGGGGAAGGGAAGAAGGAAAAGTGAGAACGACTCAGAGACTGGTCAGACGTGGAGGATCCCACAGGGTGTCTTGCTTGAGCAAATTAATAAACGCTGCTACCATTTACCAACACGGGGAACATTATACAAAAAACTGCTGGGGGCGGGGGGATGGGATTAAATTGGTGTTTCTAAGATGTTATGCCCAAAACAAGTGGAGGAGTTGAGTAGAGAAATGGATTTGGGCATGGAAAAAAACACGGCGGTTGAAAGCTCACAGTACACCGGTGAACCTAAGGCAACAGCTAGCTCTTTGTGGCTGGAGGTTCTCTAATGGTGTCCCCCTTTTTGTTCCTAATAGTGGCAATTTGTGTTTTCCCATTTTTCCTCTAATAGAGGTCTTTTATTCACTTAATAGTCTTTTCAAGGAACCAACGTTTGATTGCATTGCTTTTCCATTATTTTAAGTCTGTTTTCTATCTCATTAACTTCTGTTGTCTCTGCTATTTCCTTCCTTCAATATTTTTGTGTTTAGTAAGCTGGGTTTTTTCTAATGTATAAAACGTGAAGATTTTCAGTCTTTCTTTCTCTCAATCAGGTGCATTTGAGACAATAATTTTCCTCTAAGTAAGGTTTAACTACAGACCACAAGATCCAATATGCTGTATTTTCATTATCTTAAATCCAAAATATTTTCTCAATTCCACTGGGATTTCTTCTTTGACCCACGGGCTATTTAGGAGTGTGTATTACATAATTCCCAAATATTTAGGAGTTTTCTAGCATCTTTTTTTTACTGTTTATTTCTAGCTTAATTTCACTATGATCAGAAATATATTCTGTATGATTTCCAGTCTTTGAAATTTTTTAAAATTTCATCAGAGTACAGTTGATTTACAATGTTGTGTTTAATTTCTCCTGTAAAGTGACTCAGTTATACATATATACATTCTTTTCTTTCCCATTATGGTTTATCACAGGATATTGAATAAGTTCCCAGTTCTATACACTAGAACCTTGAAATTTCTTGAAACTTATTTTATGGCCCAGTAAGCACAAAGGATGTGTACTCAACAACTGCAGTGTTTGTTAACTGAGCTTCTCAAATCTCCTCTATCTTTATTGTCCTTCATATGCTTATAATATAGAGACATATATTAATTTCCCACTACAACGGCAAATTTTTCTTTTTTTCTTTTCTGTCAATATTTGATTAGTTGATTTAGACTTACTAGTGAAAATATTATTTCCTAGTCTTTTAGCACCATGAGATTCCCCCTTATCTCTAGTAATGCTTCTTGCCTTACAGATTCTGGCGTCTGTTACTAGGATGGCCATACCAGTTGCTTTGGGTTAGAGCTGCACGGTTTATCTTCTTCCAGTCTTTTACTTACAACATTTGGTGCTCATATATTCGATATGTACCTCCTGTAAGTAGATAACAGCTTTTATCCAATCTGACCATCTTAGTTTTTTAATAAAAGCATTTAACGAAGTCTGTTAACCTAAAGTGACTGCTACTGTCTAGGTTCAAATCTACATATTTAGTATTTGACCTACATGGTCTAGTTTACTTTTTCCGCCTTTCTTGGCATCTATTAGTTTAAAGCACTATTCTCTACTATTTCGTATTTCCTTCTTCTTATTCTTCTCATTCCTAGCTATATATTCTTTTATTAATTCTTTCAGTAATTTATCCTCTAAATAATCTGGCTTCCTAACTCAGCAGAACCTACTATGAATGAGTTACCACTTACCGGAAAATGTTAGGGCCCTAGACCATTTTAACATGGTCTATACCTTTCAACATAGTGAGAGATGTACTTTGGACCCCATGACATAGTATTGTCTGGCAGTCAATGTTCATTTAAATTCAATCACATTTTCACTCTGGTCTCTTGCCCTTCATTCCTTCCTGGGTTTCTGTGCTTCTATCTGTGATCATTGCCTTCTGCCTGAAGAAGTCTAGTTAGCAGTTTTTAAGAGAGAGTCTACTGGCAACAAATTTCCACAGTTCCTATTTTCTAGAAACACCTCTATTTCAATTTTTTTTTTGGTAATAGCTGTACTGAGATATAATTCACATACCCTATAATTCACCTATTTAGAGTATACAATTCCTTGGCTTGTATATTCACAGACTTGGCCATCCATTACTACAATCAACTTTAGAACATTTCCATCATCCCAAAAAGAAACCACATTATCCATCGATAGTAACTTCTCATTCCCGCAAACACACCCGCTCTCTACCCAGAAACTATGAATCTACTTCCTGTCTCTACAGATTTACCTAGTCTAGACATTTCATATAAACAGAATCACACAATAGTCTTTTGTGACTAGCTGCTTCCACTACTTAGTACAAAGGTGTCAAATTTCTTCCTTACTACAGCATTTATCAGCACCTCCCTCCCTTCATTGCCAAAGAATATTATATTACACAGATACACCACATTTGATTTATCCATTTATCAGTTGATGGACACTGGGTTGTTTCCACTTTGGGACTATTATGAATACTACTACTATGAATATTTGTGCACAAGTTTTTATATAGACATATACTTTCGTTTCTCTTGGGTGTGTATCTAGGAGTAGAACTGCGGAGTCCTTTATGTGTAGTATTTTAGGAAACTGGCAGACTGTGTTCCAAAGCAGCGACAGCATTTTCCGTTCCCACCAGCAATGCATGAGGCTCCGATTTCTCCAGACTTTACCAGCACTTGTTTTCTTTTTGACGATGGCCATCTTAATAGACGCGAGATGGTATTTCATGGTTTCTGTTTGCATTCCCCTGATGGCGAATGATTGTGAGCATCTTTTTATACGTTTATGGGTCATTTGTACATCTTCTACTGAGAAATGCCTATATAAATTCATGGCCCATTTTTAATTTGGGTTGTCTTTTTTTTATCAGGTTGTAAGTAGCCCTTATATATTATACATACAAGTCCTTTATCGGCTACATGGTTCGCAAAATATTCTCCCAATTTATGAGTTGCCTTTTCACTTTCTCAGTGGTGTCCTTTCAAAAGCTTTCAATTTTGATCAAGTACAATTTACCTATTTTTTTCTTTTGTTGTTTGTGCTTTTGGTATCATACCACCTTTACTTTAAAGGATATCTTTGGAGGAAACAGAATTCTAAATTAGCAGCTATTTGCTTGAAGTACAGGTTACCTTGGAGATATTGCAGGCTATGTTCCAGAGTACTGCAATAAAGTGAGTCACGTGAATTTTTTGGTTTCTTGTGGAAGGGAGGTTCAAGAGGCAGGGGACATATGTATACTTATGGCCGATTCATGTTGATGTGTGGCAGAAACCAACATAATATTGTAAAGCAATTATCCTCTAATTAAAAATAAATAAAAATTTTAAAAAGTTATACTATATTGCAGTCTATTAAGTATGCAAAAGCATTTATCTGAAAAAATGCACATTTAAAAAATATTTTATTGCTATTAATAAAAAACATTAACCACCATGTGACAATGCCAGGTTGCCATAAAACTTCAATTAAAAAAAAAAAAAAAACCACAGTATCTGCAAAGCACAGTAAAACTAAGTATACCTGCACTCACAAACGATTAACTTCACTGTCTTCTGGCATACATCATTTCAGATGAAACATCAGATGCCGGTTTCACTGTTTTTCTTTTGAAGATAATCTCTTTTTCTCAGGCTTCATTTAATATTTTCTTTGTCTTTAATTTACAACAGTTTTACTGTGAAGTGCTTATGTGTAGTTTGCCTTGTATTTATCCTGTCTGGAATCTATAGCACTTCTTGAAGTTGTGGCTGACGTCATTTGTTAATTTGAGAAAAATACTGGCCATTATCTCTTCAAATATTCCTTCTGCCCCATGCTCCTTTTTCACCCATTTGAGGACTCCAACACATATTTTAGACCGTGATCCACATGCCTATCATGTTCTTTTCTGCATTTTCTGGTTTTTGCACTCCACATATCTTAGTATCTTCTACTGATCTATATTTCACATCATTAATATTCTCTTCATCTGTGTCTAATCTTTAGTTGAACCACCCACTCTATTAATTTGGGGGCGTTATTTATTTATTACTGATTTATTTGGCTGTACTGGGTCTCTGTTGCTTTCTCTACTTGTGGTTCACAGGCTTCTCACTGCAGTCGCTTCTCTTGCTGCAGAGCACAGACTCTAGGCATGCAGGCTTCAGTAGTTGGGGTACATGGGCCCAGTTGCTCTGAGGGATTCAGAATCCTCCCAGACCAGGAATCGAACCTGCATACCCTGCAATGGCAGGCAGATTCCCAACCACTGGATCACCAGGGAAGTCCCTATTTTTAACTTCTGTATTTTTCATTCTACAACTTCCATTTGCTTCCATATATATATATATATATATATATATATATATATATATATACACTCACACACACACACACACACACACCCCATTCTTGTTTTGCTTTGTTTAAATTCTCCATCTTGCCTCATTTCTTGAATGTATTTCTCCTGTTTTAGAGATCATATCTAGTAACTCTAGTATCTAGAACACTTATAGACATTTCTATGGTTCCCCCTTCCCCTTGATCATGTCTCTGGATATACCAGGTACATTTTATTGAATACAATCATTGTTTATTAAAAAAAAAAACAAAAACTCAAGGTTCTGAGTGATAGCTTCCTCCAGAGAGATCTTCCTTAGCTTCTGGTAGCTGTAGGAGTAGATCATAATAATCCAATTAAGGACTGAGCTCACTCAAAATTGGATTTCAGTCTTGGTATGCTTGCCTGATTTCAGTTAACACTTCTTCTACTCTGTTTTTCTCTCCCCAGCATTATGAATAGTAGCTTCACTTAATTTCTCAGCCTCCTCACAGTCACTCTCTGCTTACCTTCGGCATCTCTGCACCTACCGCTGATGAACCGGGACATGCATTACAGTAAAAAGAACTAGGAATATCAGACTTAGTGAGTATGACCTCATTAAGTTTCCCTTCTCTCTCGAGTCTTGGCCTCCCAAGTCCTGGCTGCCTTTGGAGCTCTCTAGTACCAGGGACAGGGGAGCCTGGTGGGCTTCCGTCTTTGGGATCACACAGAGTCGGACATGACTAAAGTGACTTAGCAGCAGCAGCAGCAGCGCCTTCAAATAGACGGGTTTTGGTCCTCTGTTGTTCTTGGTAGGAGTACTGGTCTGCTACAAGCTGGTTCCTTATAGCCAGATGTATAACTGAGCAAGACCCTATGGGGCCTCCCCTGGACAGACTCCTGCCCCATATCCTCTGCTGTAGCTCTTCCCTGAAGTCCCCAGAAAATAGTATCTCATGCATATTTCATGACTTTTTCAGATGTTAAAAACCACCACCAAATGAAAGAAATTAACTACCTGATGATCATGAGCACACAGCCCCCAGACCTTCTGGCACCTAAGGATTGATGTTAACCACCCTGCTATCTCAACTTCAACCAGAGAACTGTGCACCAGCTGATCACATATTCTGGGATGTCTCTCCTTCACCTGGCCTTTAAAAATGCTTTGCCAAAATTTTTCAGGAAGTTCAGGGTCTTTTGAACATGAGCCATCCCTTCTTGCTCAGCCCTGAAATAAATGTTTCTCTGGACAAACTCCAATGTTTTGATTTGTTGGGCCTCACTGTGTGTTGAGGAGCTTCCCTGGTGGCAGGAGACCTGGGTTCGATCCCTGGGTTCGGAAGATCCCCTGGAGAAGGAAACTGGAAACCCACTCCAGCATTCTTGACTGGGAAATCCCATGGCCAGAAAAACCTGGCGAGCTACAGTTCATGGAGTCACAAGAGTCAGACATGACTTAGTGACTACACCACCACTGTATGTTGAGCATACAAACTTGTTTTGGGTAACATAAGCCCAAACATCCATTTAACAGCTAAAAACATTTACTATTCACTTGACATGAATTAACGAATTAACATTAATTATTTAATCCTCACACAAGTTATGAGGAAGGTACTATTATTATTTTCATCTTATAATTAATGTAAAACTCACCAAAAAACTGTAATTGACCAAACAACTTGCCATGATCATGACAGTTAGTAGCAACTCAACTCAGACCGCTTGGCTCCTGAGACTGTGTCCTTAACCTACAACAGAATATCCAATTCTGAGGAAAGATACACACAGAAGCCCTCTGCAATTCCAACATTCTATGACTGCATCAAAGAAGAGAGGACTGAAGAGGATCAGCCAGATGGACCAGAGCAAAGCCAGGGGAAGGCTGGCCTCTAAGCCCAAGGAGGCATTTAAATCTGCACTTTACTACTGCGCTGCCTCGAGCTCAGGGATACTCACAGGGCCTGTATAGACCCTCAGCTACGCCCACAGCCCACTGGCACAACTCAGCACGTGGGCACATGCTCACCTGTACCCACATGCCTACTGGTGCACAGGACAGAGGAAGTCACCGGGTGGGGTGAGCAGACAAAACAGCCTGAATCAGAGACCAGGTCCTGAGAAACGGAGGCCCAGGCCAGCAAAAACGCACGTGCGCAGAAGCGCCGAATCCCCAGCGCATGCTCCGTTGTCCCACCTAGATTTATTACATGTGAAGGAACTAAAAAACAAAGTATGTTCAAGACTGACCAGTGTGGTTCCCAACGCATGGCCTGAAGACTCCCGGGAGGACTCAGACTATTTCAGGAATCCACCAAGTCAAAACCACCATCATATTATTGCCTCTTACTGACCTGACTTTTGCACTGGTAGTGGGAAAAACCACTGGAACTTTAGCAAGAATCAGGACAGAGACGCTTCAGTGTACTAGTCATTGTATTCTTCACTCTTGTGCACTCACAGTAATAAAAGTGTCAGTTACACAAAGAATGCCCTTACTGAAGTATTAATAAGTATTGATTCCATTAAATTTTTAAAAAGACACAAAATCAATAGTAAAGGTAAGAATTTCAAAGCTGTGGCTACAGAGCATTAAATCCCAACTGCAGAGCTCTGCGTGAGAACATTGTCACCCACCCATGAGACCAGTCCTGGGGCCACCACTCAGCGCTGCCTCCTGGGTTCTAGGTTGTGAGCCAGAACCGGCTAGTTGACCACCAGCTCCTCTGGTCTGCTCACGTCCCTGCCTGGTAGGGCCTACAGAACATGACTTGGAATCACAGGGCCCTACTGCCCAGTGACTTCGCCATCCCTAGAACAGTGGTTCTTACACTGCTGTGTACACACTAACCTTCCGGGGAGCTGTCTGTAAGGAGCTTCCCAGGTGATACCCCTATATTCTAATTCTGAGGGTCTGGGTGAGCACAGCTCAGGACACTTATTTCTACCATCTGCAGGCGATCTGATACAGGGGCCTGGGGCTCCATTGTAAATACAGGTGCCAACAATACCTAACTTCAGCTCCCCTGGGGGAGAACACACGGCTCAGATTAGGCTGGGGACCAAGAGTAGAAATTGCAAGGGGGCTGGAGGAGGGGTAGCAGTCCCAATCTCTTTGGAACTTTTCCCTCTTCATCCAGTCTCCAGCGCCTCCCTCGCACTCTGCCGTATTTGTATGAACTGTTTCTCATGCTGGCAAAGTATGTCTTGGGGCCCAAGTGTGTGGGGATTAAGCCGACGCCCCAGGGAAGGTCTACTGACTGGTATCCTAGGAAAACACACAAACAGGCCAAGAACCCAGCTCCCCCTGGCATGTGTGATATGAACACCCAGGAGCATAAGCCACGCCTCAGGAAGTCCAGCTGGCCATGACTGTGGACTTCTAGGAAGAGCTTCCAAGAACACTAGAGGGTGAGCTGCCCGCTAGCCAGGAAAGCCAGAACGCCCTAGTCACTCCGGAGCGTCCCCAGAAATCGGCCTTGGGGAGACCAGAATATAAGCCTCAGATGCAAGAGGCTGGGCTTCCATGCCACAGGCTGCCACCAAACCAGCGGTGGAACATGCAGCAGGCAGGTTATAGTAACAGCATCTGAGAAGGGAGACAGGACATCAGAGAGCAAACTGCAGCTCCTGCTGTGCTCATTTTGCCCACATGGCATTTTAAGGTATATATGTTTAGTTGCCAATAGTTAAAAGAAATTTGCATAAAATTCATATTTCCAGCATCTCTTTAAAAATGAGAGGATCTGGAAACCCAGGGCCATCCCTTCCAGGCCCAAAGAGGCCAAGCTGAAGCAGTGCCCACCCTTTATTTGGGCAGTGCAATTGAGGGCAGGAGGAGAAGGGGGCAACAGAGGATGAGATGGCTGGGTGGCATCATCGACTCAATGGACATGAGTTTGAGCAAACTCCAGGAGACAGTGAAGGTCAGGGAGTACATGGGGTCACAAAGAGTCGGACACGACACCACCTGCCCACCTGGCTCGTTTCCATTACTCATCTGGACCCAGGCTCAGGTGACTCAAAGGTCCTTTGTCCTCAAAACACTCTAGGATTTAATGTCCAATTTCTTCATTTACTTTCAACCACATATAGCACCATCGTTCTTCTCAATAACCAGAGGATTTAAAAATCAGCAGCGTGAAATCAGCAGGGTATTTTGCTCCATTCCCTTAGTAACTCATTAACAAGGTAACCAGACAGCCCTAGTTTAGTGGTCAGCTGAAACCCCTCAACCAAACCCTCTGCTTTAGGAGCTTACTGATGTTTGTGCCATCTTTAAGATCCTTAGTGGGCTTCCCTGGTGGTTCAGATGGTAAAGAATCTGTTTGCATGCAGGAGACCCAGGTTCAATCCCTGGGTTGGGAAGATCCCCTGGAGGAGGGCATGGCAACTCACTCCAGTATTCTTGCCTGGAGAATCCACATGGACAGAGGAGCCTGGCAGGCTACAGTCCCTGGGGTTGCAAAGACTCGGACACGACTGAACAACTAAGCATGTAAGATCCTCAGCAACCCAGGTACCCAAGTCAACATCCACTGCCCCACTGCCTGTTGCCATAGCAAATAGAAGACCCCATCAAGATGCCTGATTCCCTGGTTAGGAGAGCCCTGCTCAGCAGCGATGCCTCTCCACACCTAGCATGACAAAGCACAGGGCTGGTGAGAGGGGTAATTAAATACTGGCCCCTGTACTCTTCACCACAACTTTCTAAATCCAATTTAAAAATCCACAGGCATCCATGTTTTTCTAAATTACAACTTGTCCATTTTTAATTGGAAAAAAAATAAAACCACTGCCCTTGCTCCTAAGCAGAAGACCACACGTGTATCAGACAGATCTCTCCTGGGGCTCCCAGGCATTGAAGGATGACCTTCCAAAGAGCCACATGCCAGGGACAGCAAAGCCAGGAAACTTCCATTTGTGATGCCACATGCTCCAAATAAGTATTTCCTGAAAAACCCCCTAGATTGTCATCTTTAATAGATGTTCGAATAATGTTTGAAGAGAGAAAGTTGTCAGCTGTTCTGAAATTATTCCCATTATACCCTGCAGGTAGGGGCAGGGCTATCACAGAAACCAGGTCTAGAGTCTTCGGAGACCCCACTAATCAGGCAGGAAATGCATTTCTGGAACCAAAAACAGAATTTAGCAGCAGATGACTGACCCTAGGTGTATTCTGAGCTCATTTGAAAGCCCGGAGAATCAGACCTTCAATATAGAAATGTTTCAGTCTAAGATGGTTGATGATCAAGTTTGGGAATCAATGAAAATTTTAAACATAGCATATGATCTGCTGAGTGAAAATCCACTGTGAGATTGTGAATTTAGAGACTACTGCCAGTAAGGTTCGGATCAATCTTCAGTCATTTTCAGGAGTCTAGAGATATTTCACAGCTAAAAAGCACACTCCAATGTTGGCTTTTTTAAAAAGTCAAAACAATTTTCAGGTCCCCGAGGCGGTTGCAGCAGCTTCCACCGCAAGCAGTGGCATGTCTGTGACAGGACTTGGCTGGGGTCCCTTTCCGCTTGGGCACTCCAGGTAAAAGGACGCAGGTGTTTCTGGAAAGCCATTGGCATCTGCCATTTGCACGGAGGTGCACTCATGAGTATGACTGCCTGCTTGTTTTTGCAATTCACCTAGATGTGGAGTTGCTCGGGGCCACCACACGGTTGGGTCAGGCAGAAAGTGATTGCTCCCAGATGTTCGAGAGAAACGCCCTGGCCGGGCTGACACAGCAGCCCCAATGTGTCTGAACACACCCTGTGTACTGTAATAAGGCTGCCACCAACCCAGGTGCTGTTCTTGCAGCGAGAGGCCCAGACCATCATCACGTGCAGAGACATACCTGCTTCTCACATACCCTCATGCGCCCTCATGAAGGGGAATGACCACATGGGCAGGAACCATTCACACTCTCCCTGCACTGACCCTTTAGAGTCAGCTAGTCCATGGGGTCACCAAGAGTCAGACACGACTGAGCGACTTCACTTTCACTTTGCCCTTTCATGCATTGGAGAAGGAAATGGCAACCCACTCCAGTGTTCTTGCCTGGAGAATCCCAGGGACGGAGGAGCCTGGTGGGCTGCCATCTATGGGGTCGCACAGAGTCGGACACGACTGAAGCGACTTAGCAGCAGCAGCAGCAATGGAGGTGGGCAAGGAGCACCCACGTTTCTGCCCACCTGGCAGCTGGGAACAGTGATGCGGGCAGCGACTTTCCCGTGGAGCACATGGGGCACTCCCACCCCCACCCTACCCCCAACTCCGAGGCAGCCATCTCTGACTCTTCTTGAGGAAGAAGCGGCTCAAGCAAAGGTGACAAAGAGCTCAGAGCTGAGAAATGCTGCACAGGTCTAGAGTCTGGGCATGAGGACTCCAAGGTCAGAGCTTTATCTGCTGGGTGACTCCCATGGGTACCCACAGCCCAGATCGGGTCCCACAGCTCACAGCTGCTCCCAAGGCCAGTGGGAGTAGGGACAGGCCACAGTTACCGAAGGACAAGGCAGGCAGCTAGGCGTGCTGAACGGGCTGAGGGTGGCCCTGGAGTGCTTCAGAAAGCCTCTCCCCAGCTGCCCGGCCCCTTACGGGATTGATTAAATTAGCCCTGAGGCTCTGAGCCAGAGTGGCAGGCAGGCCCCCTCTCCCCAAACCCCACCACATTCACTGGAGAATTCTAGTAAAACCTACAACCCACCTTATCAGTTTCAGTCCTCAGGGTAGGTCAGAAAGTGGGTTCCTGGAACTGAGATCCTGACCATGCCTGAGAGCAGCCTACAGCGCTTTCACCAAGCTTCACATCCTCAGGGTTCAGACTGAGATATTCTGGTCACTACACCAGGATTTAACAGCCATGAAATCCTCGGCCAGAAACAGCCTTCATCTACCTCTTTAATAGGCTGAGGACTCCAACTTCTGGAAAGGAGACAATACCTTTACATGTGTGCATGCTCAGTCTCTGAGTCGTGCCTGACTCTTGTGACCCCATGGACCGTAGCCCGCCAGGCTCCTCTGTCCATTGGATTCTCCAGGCAAGAATACTGGAGTCGGTTGTCATTTCCTTCTCCAAGGGATCTTTCAGACCCAGGGATAGAACCCACGTTTCTCTTGTATCTCCTTCATTGGCAGGTGGATTCTTTACCACCTGGGAAGCCACTTATACTAATATAGAATTCTTGAATTCCCTCTTTTTTAAATTCCTGAACAGCTGGTTTATGCGAGACATCGTGTTAGCTGTTGTTTAAAACATGCCTCCTGTCTCTAAAGGTCATCTATCTGAATACAGTCCCTCCTAGAACAAAGGTGGGCTGTTAACACTGACCCCTGAAAGTCTGCTCATGGCAGTGTCAATTTCTGGGCTTTTCTTTTTCCCATTTATTTTCCTAGTGAATAAGTATCATTAAAATGTAATCAGTAAAAAAAAAATATTTCTTTTAGTACACTCAGGGTGGTCTAAAAGGTGCTTCCTAGCCTTTAAAGTAGATGGGAATCACCTGCAGATCTTATGAAATGCAGATTCTGACTCAGTCAGTGGGGCAGGCGGGGATTCTGCATTTCTGAGGAGGGTTCTTTATCGTGAGTATAGTCAAAGCTATGATTTTCCCAGTAGTCATATACAGATGGGAGAAGGCAATGGCACCCACTCCAGCACTCTTGCCTGGAAAATCCCATGGACGGAGGAGCCTGGTGGGCTGTGGTCCATGGGGTTGCTAGGAGTCGGACACGACTGAGCAACTTCACTTTCACTTTTCACTTTAATGCATTGGAGAAGGAAATGGCAACCAGCTCCAGTGTTCTTGCCTGGAGAATCCCAGGGAGGGAGGAACCTGGTGGGCTGCCGTCTATGGGGTCGCACAGAGTCGGACACGACTGAAGCGACTTAGCAGCAGCAGCAGCATATACAGATGTGAGAGTTGAAACATAAAGAAGTCTAAGTGCCGAAGAATTTATGCTTTTGAACTGTGGTGATGGAGAAGACTCTTGAGAGGCCACTGGACAGCAAGCAAATCAAACCAGTCAATCCTAAATCAACCCTGAATATTCAGTGGAAGGACTGATACTGAAGCTCCAGTACTTCGGCCACCTGATGCAAAGAGCAGACTCAATAGAAAAGACTCTGATGCTGGGAAAGACAGAAGGCAAAAGGAGAAGAGGGTGGCAGGGGATGAGATGGTTCGATAGGATCACCAAGTCAATGGACATGAACCTGAGCAAACTACAGGGGATAGTAGAGAGCAGGGAAGCCTGGCATGCTCTAGTGCACAGGGTCACAAAGAGTTGGACACAACGTAGCAACTGAAGAACAACAATACAAGGAGGGCCCAGTGGTGCTAGTGTTGCCAGGAGGGGACCATGGCAATGGGGGTGGGGTGACCAGGGCAGTGAGCACACACCTGTTGGAGAGGGGGAATCAGGTAAGGCTTCACGAATGAAGTGACTCCTGACTCTGGCCAGGAATATGGATGTGATTTCAAAAGGCACGCGTGAAGAATGGAGGGATGTGTAGGGACAAAGTCTCAGAAGTCAAAAAGAAAGAGGAGAAAAGTACATGCCGCACTTGCAGTGTGCTAAGGCATCCAGTCTACTAGGTAAGGCAGCAGTTCCTAGACATGAGCATGTATCAATCATCTGGGGGCTTCTTAAAACACAGAATATGGGCTGCACCCCCAAAGTTCCAGGATCAGCAAGGGGATGGGATTTGCGCTTCTAACAAATACCCAGGTGATACTGAAGCTGCTGCCCAGGGACCACACTTTGAGAACTGCTCCAGTGGGGTTTATCAGACAAAGGATGTCCCACCCCCATCCCCACTATATTCCAGGAGGGACAACTGGATTGTCCAAAAGAAGTGGAGTGTTCACATCTGGAAATGGCCAGGACAGCTCATAGTAGAAGGTGCCAATGCAGGAATGGTTATAAACCCAAAAGGGCAGTATCGTACATTCTTCTGGGTGGCTCTACTATGGTTTGAATCCATCCCCTTCAATTAAGTGAGAGCTACATGGAATCCTTTCAGTCTGTCAACAACGTGGAGAAGGATTTGAGTTGACAGACACCCATACCTACAGGCAGCAGCTCAAGTGTTCCAAGGCCAAGTCAGCCAGTGGCTGTGATGGGCCTCACGGACATCTCCTCCAAGACTGATTGTCCTCAGTTCCTCCTTTGGACCCTGAGAAAGTCTAGAAAAGTCAGATCTCACAGGGGAGACAGTGGGCTTCTGGGGCTGAGTCTGAGATAAACCTGGGGGCACTGGCAACTCCACCGATGTCAGGGAACCAAAGGCTGGTCAGTGCAGACTGGGTCAGGCAGAGGCTGCCACCGGCCAGGGATGGAGTGTGGGACATATACACCAAAAGGATGACAAACCTCTGCCTTCAAGATGCTCCCAGGCGACAGCTGAGTGATGCACAAACAAGTAAAAAGAGCAGAGCATGAGCCCAGGGAGTGGAGACTGACTCAAACCAGGGGTCTTCCCCTTGGCTGGGCTTCCAAACCACAGCACAGAGCTGGCAGTGCTGTGAAAGCATCATGATGTCAAGGTCCAGCTCAGATCAATGAATTCAGATCTCTAGGAGCTGGGGCCCAGGCAGAGGGACACTGGAGGCCTAAGCCCTTCCAGACTTAAACCTGACCCCTTACTCCATGGGCTGAGAGCTAGATCCAGCCCTTGCTGCGACAGGCAGGGAACTTGCCCTCTTGCCTGACCTGCAGCAACAAAGAAACCAGGAACTAGGAACTGCTCAAGCTATGATGGGAGCAGTGGTCCAGGGCTGCAGAAACACACATTTTTCAAGTGTTCTGCCCCTCCAGTTAGCTTAAATAGAGAAAGAGAGGGAGGGAGGTACCCTCTGTGAGCCGTCAGAGATGCCACTGCCCCAACCACAAGGTCAAGTTAAAGTCTTAAACCCTTTGGCAGGCAGGGGTGCTGGCCTGTGGCAGCTCAGTCCCTGACACACACACATCCTTTCGCCCCAAGCTGTGCAGCAGCCTATGAGGGTCATGATCCTTCCCCACCACTGTCCTCACTCCCCCAGCTGCCAGCAGAGAGACTGCAGTCTATATAATCACTGTGGATGGTAACCACAGCCACAAAATTTAAAAAGACGCTTGCTCCTTGGAAGAAAAGCTGTGACCAACCTAGACATGTGTTAAAAAGAAGAGACATTACTTTGCCAACAAAGGTCAAGCCATGGTTTTTCCAGTAGTCGAGTATGGATGTGAGAGTTGGGCCATAAAGAAGGCTGAATGCCGAAGAATTAATGCTTTTGAACTGTGGTGTTGGGGAAGACTCAATCTTCCAATCAACTGTGGAACACCAGTCAGTCTTAAAGGAAATCAATCCTGAATATTCATGAGAAGGGCTGATGCTGAAGTTGAAGTTCCAATACTATGGCCATGTGATGTGAAGAGCTGACTCATTAGAAAAGACCGTGATGCTGAAAAAGATTGAAGGCACTAGGAGAAGGAGACGACAGAGGATGAGATGGCTGGATGGCATCACCAACTCAATGCACATGAGTTTGAGCAAGCTCCGGGAGATGGTGAAGGACGGGGAAGCCTGGAATGCTGCAGTCCACGGGGTCACAAAGAGTCAGACACGACTTAGCGACTGAACAACAGAGAGCCAGCCCGTGTGAGCCAATCTTCAGGAGCAAACAGGGCCGTTCACAGGAATGGGGTGCCCTCCCTCCTCACAGAGGTCCTGGGACAACAGGTGCTACAGGGAAGGGGGCCAAGGAAGCCAGTTATCCAGGAGTTTCCCTCTCAACTCCAGATTCACCCTCAATACATGTTCTGCAATAATGAAAGCAATTCCTTCAAGCACTTCTCCTTTACAGCAGCACAGTGTTAAGCTTTGTCAACAGAAGGTGCTGGAGGGACGATGCAGGAGGAAGGGGCTGCAGGGGGACAGAGTTGATGGTATGGGGTGAGGATATCCAGCGGGGGCTCAGCCACACCCACCCAGCAGGTGCTGTCTCCTGCAACCTCACAGACCGTGCAGAGCCCTCCCAGGACAGACATTGGGCCTTCCCGGCCTCCTGGGCATGCTGGCATCCTCTTTCCCTCTGTTCCCTCGTTATCTCCCCCAGCCTCATCCCCTGTGGTCCTCCTGACAGTGTGGCCTTCCAGGCAGACTCCTGTGCTCCAGCCTCTCACACTGAGTATCCCCCACCCATGGCACACCCACAACAGCAGCTCGCCTACCCTGCCCGAACCCTGGAGGCCTGCTTCCCGTTTGCCTGGGGACTGAGGACCAGTGAAACCAACAAATTTCTCTGCCATTCAATGTGGTCAACTATACCCTCTCCAACAAGGTCTGAACCCCTTCCAAGTCTGTCCTTCCTTGATTGCTCTCCCTCAGCCCTGGGGTATGTACCACGAGGAGTTTTCGTTTATCCTACGGCTACTCTTTCATCAGAGTTTACTAATTTCTGGTATTAAACTTCCCCTGTTTAAATCACTGTGTGTTTTCTCCCTCCTACCTGGATGCAGACCACTACAACAGGAGAAACTGCCCCGATATGCACCCCCCCAGAAGCCATACGGTGATAGAGGGAAGCACCCAGGCCAGCAAATGCCACATCTGTCATCTGCTGACATCGATGTGCTCAGAGGGACAAGCAGTACCTATAGAGAGACTAACTCCTAATGCAGTTTGTGACAATCAGTCCTGTTTGTCAGTTGAGTACGTCTAGAAACCAAGAAGAGTAGCTCAAACCCTCCTCTTGAAGATTCTTAAATTGTCTGCCAGTTCAAGGCTTCCCTGGTGGCTCAGTGGTAAAGAATCTCCCTGCCAACGCAGGAGACATGGGTTCGATCCCTGATCCAAGAAGATCCCACATGTCACACAGTAACCAAGTCCGTGCTCGACCAATGATTGAGCCTGTGCCCAGGAGCCGCAACTGCTGATCCTGCATGCCCTAAAGTCTGTGCTCCTCAACAACAGAAGCCACCACAATGAGAAGCCCTTGAACTGCAACTACAGAAGAGCCCTCACAGCAACAAAGACTCAGCACAGCCAAGACTAAAAAAATAAGTACCATTTTAAAAAAAAATTACCCGCCAATTCAACGTTTTTGGATGCTTACTGACAGGGAGCATTTCATAGCCTCTATCTCATACCAGAAAAGACAATTATTTGTACCTTATTGTTTATAATTTTTCACCCTTTTATGAAAGAAAATAGGAAAAAAATTGGATATACACCTCTTTGGAGGAAATCAGAAGAAGCAGAGTCTTATAAAGAAATTAGTATTCAAAAATATTTGTGATCTGATGTTATCGGTACTGAAAAGGCACGGGAAGGGCTTGGAAGGGGCTGGGAGGGAGCAGAGAATGTCTCCTCTCGAGGGTAAGGGTTGGCTCAGGCCAGCTCTGGCGTCTGCCTGCCCAGCAGACAGTCATTTTCAGTGACTAGCCTGCCTCCCCATCTGAAGCCAACGCACAGAGCACTAGAGGCAGCAGCCACCCTTGCCTGGGCTGGATCCCTACTGGATAAACTGCCCCCCTCCACGGTGGACCACAAGCCCCGACGGGACACAGGTCCCTGCCATCAGCCTGGGCTCACCATCAAGGGCCTCATGCGTTCAGGAAAAGCCCTTCCTCGGAGGTTCTCTGCAAGTTCCAACTTAATTGTAGGGAGTCTGTTCTGTAATTGCTAGTGTTATGGCTTAGCTGGTTTCCCTCCAGCAGCGCATAATAATAAATTGTTACATTTATAGAGCACTTTATAGCACTTGAAATACTTTCACAAACATCATTTCCTTTTGGTGAAAGAAATCTCCTGCTACTGGGGATCTACTTTTCTCCCAGATGCTTTGTTTTCACTTCTTTAGAAGCTTCTGTGTAATTCGCTCCATGATGTAAAACACAGACCACAATGTGAAGGGTCACCTCCAACGCACAAGGAGAAAACCTGTGACTTTTTAAAAGCGAATGCATTTGGTTACTTTGCACTTCCGCTGGTTAGTTTCCCATCAGATCTAACTCGATGGGTGGCCAGATCACACTGCAGGATTCCCCACGGGTGGATGGAGAGAACCAGTGCTCTTGTGCCCAGGACAGCTATGTCAGTTCAGAAACACCCAGGGTGGTCCTGAAGCAAACCCAGCCCCACAGACTCCTGGTAGACATGACTAATCAATGACCGTCTTCATTCTTCTGAGACCTAACCTTGACTGCACCCCCAGGCAGGCATTATCAATTGATGTCACTTGATAGAAACAACAGACAGCTATTTGCTCTTCCTCAGCCCCAGGCTGCTCGAGGCAGGCCAGTAGTGCCCCAGTTAAGTGTCTGTTAACCCTGCTTAAGTTATTCCCTGGGATGCTCTCTCCTGTTGGGATGTGGCTCCTGGGTTCGTAACTTTGCTGGGAAACTGCTCACCCTTAGACAAGAGCATAATGCCAGCTGGCCTCATCCCTTCTTCATCCCTTTATGGCTAAAACTCAACTTATCCACTCTCTCTCTGTCTCCCAAACATGACCACATCTCCAATACCTTCTTCATCATCGCAAGGGAATACTTTTTAAAGATGTCGGTCTTCACACACAATGATTGACATCTCTCTAGAACCCTTTCATGTCTTCAGCACAATGGCTACACATATTTATGACATGATGTTGGGGGATGGGGTGGTGCTTGTAGGTGGGAAGAACCATGCAGGCTGAGGACAAGCGGGGACAGCAGCAGACATCACTGGCTTTGCCCACAGGCAGACTGCAGATCAGCAGTGTGGGGAGGACAGGAGAGAGACTGTACCCCCACATTCTCCTGCAGGCTGCACAGACACCCCAAAGGTTTCAGAGGGGAGGGACATGGCGGGTGATGGGCTCCAGGAATCCCTGGTAGTTCCACAGATAACAGACTAGGAAGGAAGCTATCAAAATGCTTTTATTTATTAATTTTATTTACTCATTTATTTTTAGGCAGTGCTGTGTGGTAACAAGATCTTACTTTCCCAACCAGGGATTGAACCTGTGCTCCTGCCGGGAGCACAGAGTCTTAACCCCTGGACTGACAAGAAAGTCTTCAAAATGCTTTTACGTAAGAGTCTTGAGGCCTGAAATTGGCAGGGGCAGGGAGCGGGGACAAGAGGGGGCCATGGCCTCCAGGTCAGGCCACTCTTTCTCTGACCTATTCCCTAGGTAATCCCGGCCCACCCCTGGCTTTGAAGCCCACCATCCCCTGCTGATTCTCTTCTGTAGAGTCCCAGTTTAAACTCCTAACTTGCAAATTCATTGCCTACTTGATTTCTGCTCCTGGTTATCAACTGGCAGTCCCAACTCAACACATCCCACCCGATCTCTGGAGAAGGCAATGGCAACCCACTCCAGTACTCTTGCCTGGAAAATCCCATGGACGGAGGAGCCTGGTAGGCTACAATCCATGGGGTTCAGACACGACTGAGTGACTTCACTTTCATTTTTCACTTTCATGTATTGAAGAAGGAAATGGCAACCCACTCCAGTGTTATTGCCTGGAGAATCCCAGAGATGGGGAGCCTGGTGGACTGCCGTCTATGAGGTCACACAGAGTCGGACACGACTGAAGCAACTTAGAAGCAGCAGCAGCACCCGATCTCATCTTCCTGGCAAATCTGCTCCCACAGTCCTCCCCTCTCAGCAAAGGGCAACTCTGACGTTCCATAGGTATCCCTCATAGCTCAGTTGGTAAAGAATCCGCCTGCAATGCAGGAGACACCAGTGTGATTTCTGGGTCGGGAAGATCTGCTGGAGGAGAGATAGGCTACCCACTCCAGTATTCTTGGGTTTCCCTTGTGGCTCAGCTGGTAAAGAATCCGCCTGCAATGCGGGAGACCTGGGTTCGATTGCTGGGTTGGGAAGATCCCCTGGAGAAGGGAAAGGCTACCCACTCCAGTATTCTGGCCTGGAGAATCCCATGGACTGTATAGTCCACGGTTGCAAACAGTCAGACATGACTGAGCGACTTTCACTTTCTGACTTTCCACCCGCTCTGGCCAAGACCTCAAGTCAACTTTGACCCCTCTGTTCCTCCCACATCCTACTCAATCTGTCGGGAAAGCATTGGCTCTGGTGCCATATTTTGAATCTATAGGCTTCTCCCACCATCCTTCTCTAAATGGCTCCCAGCCTCCCCCTCCTCTCACCCTATACACTCGCTCCACTCAGCAGCTCAAAGGAATCCTTTGTTCCATGTCAGATTATGACACTCAGCTGCTCAAACCAACACCCCCTGCAGTGGCCACTCATTATAAAGCCCTGCAATGACCTCCAAGGCCCTCCATGAACTGCCTCTCACCTGCCTGCCTGCCCCTCTCCCACCACTCTTGCCCTCACCCACTGCACCCCGGCCCCTCTGGAGTCCTGGTTGTTTCTAAGACAGGCCAAGCACACCGCTGCCTCAGGGCCTTTGCACTTGCTGTTCTCTCTGGAACACATCACCTGAGACAGCCACGTAGTTTATGCCTCCCTTCTGGTAGGGCTCTGCTCCAGCATCATCTTTTCAGAGTCCCTCCTTCACTGCCACTGTCACTCTCCAATCCCTTGCCTTCTTCTCCTTACCCTTCACCATGTGGCATACATTTGTCTCCCCACCAGGCTGTTGGTTCCATAAGGTCAGGAACTTTGTAGAATGTGGGATTTTGACAACTGAGCAGATAGAGTAGAAGCTGCTAAGATGACAGACAGAGAAGCTGGAGCACCCAAGGCTGCAGGGGTTTGAAGAGAACAGAAGGTATCATGGAATAAAACGGGTCAGCAAACAACAGCCTGCAGACCCAATCCAGCCAGTCACCCATGTCCATAAACAAAGGTTTGGATTTTTTAAGTCTCTGCAGATGTTATTTTATTTTTTAATTTTTTTTTTTCACCATCCCATGCAGCATATGGGATCTTAGTTTCTCAACCAGGGATCAAAACCACACCCCCTGCATTGGAAGAAGAGTCTTAACCACTGGACCATCAGGAAGTTCCCCATAAATAAAGTTTTATTCAAACATAGACATACCTATTTGGTTAAATACTGCCCATGCTGTGAGCAGCAGCAGAAGAATTAAGTAGCTGCAACATAGAGAGTACAGCCCCTAAAGCATAAACTACTATCTGGTTCGTTAAAGAAAACACTTGCTGACCTCTTGCACAAAGCAATATCTTTCAAACTATAAACTCATTGACAACCTCCCTAAGAAGACTTCCACAAACTTTCCAGGCAGCCCAGATCCCAACTTGAGAAACACATTTAGAGAGAATACGGCAGTGGTGGTGGAGAAGCAGGAGAGGAAGATGGACTCGGATTCAGTCCCCAGCCCCACCATCCAGTAGCTGTGTGACCTTACATAAATTACTTAACTTCTCTGAAGCTCTTCTTCCTTATTAATAAAATAAGAACTGCTGCTAAGTCGCTTCAGTTGTGTCCGACTCTCTGTGACTCCATGGACTGTAGCCCACCAGGCTCCTCTGTCCATGGGATTCTCTAGGCAAGAATACTGGAGTGCGTTGCCACACCCTCCTCCAGGGGATCTTCCTGACCCAGGGATCAAACCTACATCTCTTATGTCTCCTGCATCGCAGGCAGGTTCTTTACTACTAGCGCCATCTAGGAAGCCCAAAATAAGAGCTACTTATCTTGCAGAAGTAGGTAAGTATCTTGCAGAACTGTTGTGAGGAGTCAACATTCTGTAGGTAAAGCATCTAGCCATGGCTAGCACACAACACACCTACACGACTAACCATCTTTTTAGAATTCACCCTATTCCAAGCACAATCTAGATGCTACATATGTAGCAATGTCTAATCCTCACAAAACTTGAACTGCGCTGTGCCAGTGGATTTTACTTACCTTTGATAAACACAATTAAATTTTTTTTTTTTTGGAAATAAAGCTGATGCAGTCTGTGGTTTCAGCACTGCTGTGGGAAAAGTCAGGCTCTGGGGAACCGGGGAAAGACCTGAGCCTCCTTGGCGAGGACAGTGTAGATCCCAGGGACACTTGAGACCTCTGTCGGTCTCCTCGGCTGCTTCCCAAATTAGCAGGAAAATCTCCCAATTCAAAGAAACCTCGTGACACGCTTTGCAGAGATACCATGCAAAGCAACAGATTCTGTGCCTATTTTTGGCTGGTGCAGATAACTGGTCGTTGCAGACTCTTGAATCAGTGGATTAAAATGCCAGACTCAGCGCACAGAAATGGTGGGTGTGGTGAAGACAACTCAGCTGGCCACCTGCTCCCGCTAAGTCTATTTCCTAAACCACTGACATTCTTTTGACTTTTGCACAAACCAAACAAGCCAGTATTATTTTCTCAAGAAGTAGAGCAGTTTAAACTATCTTATTAGTGTGAAATCTGTGGAGAAAATTCTACACCACTGAAACATACTGTCTGTTAAACTGGAGAAAAGAAGTTTCATTTCCCACTTGATGTAGGAGAAGAGGCACTAATTAAGACCCAAAAGCAAATACCTTTATGATCACTTTTTCAGGAGTAAATAAGGCATTATGACCTATTTGGTTATACTGAAAACAAGCAAAATTTAAAGGGAAACCCTGATTTGGAGATCAACCTAACTATGGTACCGGCATGCATATTTGAAACTTTCTGTTACCAGAAACTCAAGTGTTTCTGGTTTCTTTCCTTGACTTTTCTCAATACCATGATGGGACCAGGCTGAAAACTTTAGTTCTTACAAAGGGCATTTTTTATTTCAACTTGACTGCCATGCTCACAACAGATGGATGGGCTGGGCTTCTCAGTGGTCCCAGATAAAGTGGGTCCCAGAGGTCCCATTCTGTAGATAAAATCCACAGGGAAAGGGCAACAACCCCAGCTTGCAGAAATCAGAGATGTTAAACCAAGTCAAGTTTTACTTCCCTGTCTTAGTCAGCTCCAGCTGCTATAACAAAACACTGTAGACTTGGTGACTTAAACACCAGAAATGTATTTCTCACAGAGGCTGGGAAGTCCACAATTAATGAGCCCACAGATTCAGTTCTTAGTGAGGGCCCTTGTCCCGACTTGTAAATAGCCACCTTGTGAGCTCCATGGACTTCCCTTGGAGCGTAGTATGGAGAGAACCAGTTCCCTTGGCCCCTCTTCTTCTTCTAAGGGCTTTTTAGGTAAATATAAGGGCACTTATATTTTAGGGAAATAAAAGGGCACTTGAATATATATACCGCCATCAAGAGCACACCCCACCGTGTCCTCATCTAAGCCTATTACTTTGCAGAAGTCCCCGCTCCAAGTACCATTACATTCGAGGTTGGGGGCTTCAATACAGGAATTGGCAAGAGGGACAAAAAGCATTCAGTTCATAACATTCCCTGAATAAAATTTTTCACATCTTTTCATTCAGCTTCTGAAAATGCAATTCTTGCCTTCTCAAAGCAGTCCTCTCTACTGCCCACAGGGTTGATGTTCAACCAACATTCTGAAGTCTAAGCATTTGTGTCTCGTCTACAAAATACGAATTTACATCTGTCCTTTTTCTAAATAAATATCCTTCTGTCTTTTTCATCTGTGGGTGTGGACTCCCGAGCAAGAATCCCGGCTCTCTGCGGCAGAGTAAGAAAAGAGGAGAGGGTGAGAGTGGGGAGCGGGGAGGGGAGGGGAGGGGAACAGGGGTCTCTGGTTTCCTGCCTCCTGCCCACTGCACTCGACCCTGCCAGCATCATCTATTATGAATACAGCCGAGACCATGGAGCTCCAGTGTCTCCAAGGGAGACAGAGGGCCACAGCGATAGACACGTCACTGCTTCCTGGCCCTCAGGCTCTTCAGAGACTCATGGTGCTCAGGGATCGGCCTAAGTCAGGAAGTTTATCGTCACCTCCCTCTTTCCAGACAGCCAATCCTCAAATGGCAAAAGCCAACTGCTTCTATCCTCTGCGCTTTCCTCAGCAAGTTTTTTAACATTATTATTTAAGTATCACATTTAGAAAAGTATACAAATCTATGGATTTTCACAGGGATCACACCCATGTAACCACCACTCAGATTTCAAAAAAGTAGAACATTACCAGTACCCCCAGGGGCCCCAGTCAGCCACTAAAACCTCCTTATCACCAAAGGTAACAGCTATCTTAATTTATAAAATCATCAACTAGTTTCCCTGTATTGAACTTGATATAAATTACAGTAAATAATCTCCTATGTCTTCTTTTACTTCTCTCACTCTGCTATATATCCATGTTACTACATATAACCATACATTTTCAGTGCTGTTTAGTATTCTATTGTATAAATATAATTATCCATTCCACATTGATAAACTTTACATTATTTCAGCTTTGTTTTGCTATCACACAAATTACTACTGTAGACATTCATTAATAGATGCGCATCATTTGTTATGCACGTGTGTATATGTGTGTGTATATGTATGTATTGTGTGTATATGTCTGTATGTCTTTGGGGGCATGTATGTATACATATCTTTTGGGTCTCTGTTTAGGAGTGGAATTGCTGGATCATAGAGCATGCAGATACTCAGCTTTGCAGCTACAAAAGAGCACTGAAAAGTGAGTATGCAAGCATTCCTTTGATTCCACATCTTTATCAGCTGCTAGTATTATTGTGCTTTTACATTTCAACCCTTCTAGTGGGTATGCAGTTTTAACTTACATTTCCCTGATCAATAAAGTCTATTGGCCATTCGCATATCATCTTAAAGTGCCTGTTTAAGATTTCTGCCTATTGTTCTATTCAATTGTGTCTTTTCTTATTTAGTAAAAGTAGAGGCTCTTTATACATTTTGAATAAAGTCCTTTGTTAAATACATACATATACACAAAGAGTGGGCTCCCCTGGTGGCTCACCTAGAAAAGAATCCACCTGGAATACGGGAGACCTGGCTTCAATCCCTGGGTTGGGAAGATCCCCTGAAGAAGGGAAGGGCTACCCACTCCAGTATCCTGGCCTGGAGAATTCCATGGGCTGTATAGTCCACGGGGTCACAAAGAGTCGAACACGACTGAGTGACTTTCACTTCAGTTCACACACAGAATGCATAATTATCTTCTCCCACTTCGTAACTTGCCCTTTCACTTGTATTGATGTCTTTTGATGACTAAGGTCTTAACATTAATGTACTCCATTAACTGATCCCATTATGGCTAGTATGTTTTACACCTTGTCTAAAATCTTTGCTCACCCAAAGCTGTGACTGTATTTTTCTGTTATCGTCTAAGGCTGTACTGTTTTACCCGTCACCATTAGATCTGTGATGCATCTGGAATTGAATTTTGAATGCAGTGCAAGATAAGGGTCAAGATTCATTTGTTCCCATGTGAGTATCTAATTGACCCAGCACTGTTTAGGCTTTCTAGGTGGCTCAGCGGTAAAGAACCCACCTACAATACAGGAGACTCAATCCCTGGGTCGGGAAGACCCCCTGGAGGAGGAAATGGCAACCCACTCCAGCTTTCTTACCTGGAGAATCCCATGGACAGAGGAGCCTGGCGGGCTACAGTTCATGGGGTCTCAAAAGAGTTGGACACAACTGAGCGCACAGACCAGCACTGTACTCAGAGAACAAACTCTCCCCCCTACCCTGCGTCATAACCGCTGTCATCACCAACGTGTGTGGCTATGTTCCTGGACTCTGCGCTGTCTCAGTGGTCTAATGATCAAACCTTGCACCAACACCACGATGTTTTGCTCACTATAACTTTAAAAGAATTCTTGATTTCTGGTAGTGCAAGTGCTTCAACTTTGCTCTTTTCATGACTATCTTGAACATGTTTGGCCTTACGCATTTCCACACAAATTTTAGAATCCATTTGGCAATTCTACCAAAAACTCTCCTGGGATTTTAACTGGAATTACATTTTCATAATACTGAAGGTTCCAACTTATGAACATTTTATATCTATTTAATTTAGCGTTTTTAAATATCTCCCATATCTAAGTAGAGGTCTTAAATATCTTTGGTCAAATGTATCCCTAGATATGTGATGATTTGACTCCTGTCATTTTTATTTTCTAATTTTTGCTGAAAAGAAGTGATTACAGCTAACTTCCCTATCTCAGTCTCAATTTCAGGGCTTTCAAAATTTTACCATTAAATATAATGTTTGCTCTATTTCTTAAAAGATATCTTTTATCAATATCGGCAGTTCACTGAGATCCAAGTTTGCTAAGGTTGTTTTTTATCATAAATGGGTACAAACCTTATCAAATGCTTTTTCTGTATTGTGAGCAAATTATTTTTATCTTTCAGACTGTTAGCATATTGAATAACAATGCACTTTAATATTAAACCTAATATTTCATTTCTAGACTGAATTTTGGTGCTCTGTCCCATCATTTGAATATGTGTGTTTAGTCGATTAGTTGTATCCAACTCTTTGCGACTGCATGGGCTGTAGTCCACCAGGCTCCTCTGTCCTTGGGGATTCTCCAGGCAAGAATACTGGAGTGGGTTGCCATGCCCTCCTCCAAGGGATCTTCTCAACCCAGGGATCCAACCCAGGTGTGCCACATTGCAGATGGATTCTTTACTGACTGAGCCAATAGGGAAGCCCATCATTTGAATATACTGTTGAAATTATTTTGCCAATATTTTGTTCAGATTTATATCTTCACTCATGAAAGAGATTGACCTAGACAGTTTTCCTTTCTTGTAATGCCCTTGTCAAGTCTGGGGTTCAGGGTTATGCTAGTCTCATAAAATGAACAGGGAAATGTGCAACTCTTTTTCCATTCTCCAGAGGACTCAGTATAAGATTGGTCCTACTTCTCTAAATATTTGGCAAATTCACTATCAAAGACATGTGAGACTGAGATTTCTTTATAGGAAGGGTTTTATTTACATAATAAATTTCTTTAAGACCCAAATATGCTAAATTATGTGCCATGTGCATTTGTAAACAATGTGTATTCCACAATCCTTGGGTGTAATGGTCTATATAATCAGTTAGGATATTTTGGTTATTAGTATCCCAATTTTGGAAAATTCAGCAGTGGCCACAGGACTGAAAAAGGTCAGTTTTTATTCCAATCCCAAAGAAAGGTAATGCCGAAGAATGTTCAAACTGCCACACAATTGCACTCATCTCACACGCTAGCAATGTAATGCTCAACATTCTCCAAGCCAGGCTTCAACAGTACGTGAACCGTGAACTTCCAGATATTCAAGTTGGATTTAGAAAAAGCAGAGGAACCAGAGATTAAACTGCCAACATCTGTTGGATCATCGGAAAAGCAAGAGTTCCAGAAAAAACAGCTACTTCTGCTTTACTGACTATGCCAAAGCCTTTGACTGTGTGCATCACAATAAACTCTGGAAAATTCTGAAAGAGATGATAATACCAGACCACCTGACCTGCCTCCTGAGAAATCTGTATGCAGGTCAAGAAGCAACAGTTAGAACTGGACATGGAACAACAGGCTGGTTCCAAATCAGGAAAGGAGTACGTCAGGGCTGTATATTGTCACCCTGCTTATTTAACTTCTATGCAGAGTACATCATGAAAAATGCCAGGCTGGATGAAGCCCAAGCTGGAATCAAGATTGCCAGGAGAAATATCAATAACCTCAGATATGCAGATGACACCACACTTACGGCAGAAAGTGAAGAATAACTAAAAAGCCTCTTGATTAAAGTGGAAGAGGAGAGTGAAAAAGCTGGCTTAAAACTCAACATTCAGAAAACTAAGATCATGACATCCAGCCCCATCACTTCATGGCAAATAGATGGGTAAACAATGGAAACAGTGAGAGACTTTATTTTGGGGGGCTCCAAAATCACTGCAGAGGGTGACTGCAGCCATGAAATTAAAAGATGCTTGCTCCTTGGAAGAAAAGCTATGACCAACCTAGACAGCATACTGAAAAGCAGAGACATTACTTTGCCAACATAGTCAAAGCTATGGTTTTCCAGTAGACATGTATGGATGAGAGAGTTGGACTATAAAGAAAGCTAAGTGCCAAAGAATTGACGCTTTTGAACTGTAGTGTTGGAAAAGACTGTTCACAGTCCCTTGGACTGCAAGGAGACCCAACCAGTCAATCCTAAAGGAAATCCATCCTGAATATTCATTGGAAGGACTAGATGTTGAAGCTTAAACTCCAATACTTTGGCCACCTGATGTGAAGAACTGACTCATTGGAAAAGACCCTGACGCTGGGAAAGATTGAAGGCAGGAGGAGAAGGGGATGACAAAGGATGAGATGGTTGGATGTCATCACTGACTCGATGGACATGAGTCTGAGTAAGCTCCGGGATTTGGTGATGGACAGAGAAGCCTGGCTTGCTGCAATCTATGGGGTCGCAAAGAGTCAGACATGACCAAGCAGCTGAACTGATTCCAATCTTCTATAGCTGTACAGATTTTTTTGTCAGCTTCTGCAATCGGTTACTAACAGTATGCTAAAACCCACTCTAATTATAAATTTGTCTATTTTTTCTTGCAATTTTATACATTCTATAACTAGATGCAAACAAATAGGTTTTCTGGTATCTCCCTGATGAATTGCCCTCTTTTTAACTAGAAATGTTTTCTGACTTAGTCTCATACTCACTAAAGTGAAGTTGCTCAGTCGTGTCCAACTCTGCGACCCCATGGACTGTAGCCTACCAGGCTCCTCTGTCCATGGGATTTTCTAGGCAATAGTCCTGGAGTGGATTGCATTTCCTTCTCCAGGGGATTCCCAACCCAGGGATTGAACCCAGGTCTCCTGCATTGTAGACAGACGATTTACCGTCTGAGCCACCAGAAGTCCAAGAATACTGGAGTGGGTTGCCATTCGCTTCTCCAGGAGATCTTCCTGATCCAGGGATTGAACCCAGGTCTCCCGCATTATAGGCAGACGCTTTACCATCTGAGCCACCAGGGAAGTCCACGCTCACTAAGTTGTGTTCAACTCCTTGCAATCCCATGGACTGTTGCCCAACAGGTTCCTCTGTCCATGGAATTCTCCAGGCAAGAATACTGGAGTGGATTGCCACTTCCTCCTCTGGGGATTTTCCTGACCCAGGGATCAAACTTGCATCTCCTGCACTGGCAGGTGGATTCTTTACCACTGAGCCACCTGGGAAGTCTATCTTACGGCATATGTTGTGTCATTTCCAATATCACCTTTTTTGCTTGGTATATCTTTCTTACATTCAGTTACTACCAGTTTTCCTGTATTTCTATATTTAACATCTTTTTGCAAGTAGCATCTAATTGGATTTTGCTGCATTTTTTAAAAATAAGTTTCACAACTAGAGTTTTAATTGGAATATTTAGTCCATTTTCATTTACTATAATTACTGATAGATCTGGATTTAAATCTATGTTCTGTTTGCTTTCTATTTGTCCTTTATGTTTAATGTCCCTTCTTCTCTCAATTATTTCAATTTTCAACTTCTTCTAGGTTAATCTTGTATTTTTAAATATTTCCTTCTCTACTTACTAGGTTAACTTTATATTCTTTTACTGTTATTTTAAGGGTATCATGTAAACAACATCATTGACTTATAATTGACTAACACTTTCCCATTTTCCAGAAGATAAGAGTTTTAAAACACTTTAATTCCATTTATCTCCCTCAATCTTTTCTACTGTTCCTTGTTGTATATTTTGTTTTTACATGTACTTTAATCCCATGAGACATCTGTACAGTCAGCAGTTCATTTAGATTTACTCATGTATTTACCTTATCCACTGATTTCCATTCCCTTCTACATATCCATGCCTCTATCTGGGGTCATATGCCTCTTTCTGAAGAACTCCTTTTACTATTTTTAGAGTGCATCTGCTGGCAATAAATTCAGTCTCTACTTGTCTAGAAATGATTTTACTTCACCTTTCTGAAATCTAGAGGGAAATCTTTGTGAAATCTGTGAGGGAAATCTAGATAGAAACATTTCAACAGTTTCAAGACATATTTGCTTTCTGGAGTCCATCATTACAGTTAAGGACTCAGTTGTCAGTCTTCCTGTTCTTTCTTTGAAGGTAATTATGTCTTTTTGCTTGGACTGCTTTCAGATTTCATTTCTGTCTTTGGTTTTCAGAAATATTACCGACAAATTTCTTTTTTCTTTATATTCTCTTGCTTGGGGTTTACAGTGCTACTTTAGTTTGTGGCTTGGTATATTTCATTGTTTTCAGAAAATTCTGTTAGTATCTCCTGGAATTTTGCTTCTTCCATTATTTTTCTGGGATTTCAATTACATGTGTGTTAGGCCTTTTCATTATGTATCATTTAGCTTTGGTGGATATGTCCTTTATTTTTCATCTTTTTTTCTCTCCCTGTTTTAGGCAGGATATTTCTATTCACTTATCTGCTCTTGTAGATCACTAAATCTCCGTACACCTGCATCTATGCCACTGTTTAAACCCACCAGTGGAGAGCCCCGTGGACAGTAGAGCCTGGTGGGCTACAGTGCACGGGTCACAGAGTCAGGCATGACTGAAGCAACCTAGTACACAGGCATGCTTAATATCACTAACTATTTCAGTTCTGGGATTTCTATCTGATTTTTATATATAAGTAGATTCCAGTTCTCTGATGAAACTCTCCATCTTGTCATTTTCTTTCTTGAATCTATTAATCACTGACATTAATGTCTATCAGATAATTAGAGTATATGTATCACCTGTGGGTCTGTTTTGAGTGTCTTTTTCTTCTCTTGATCCTGCCTGTTTATATGCCTGGTATTTCTTTAGCTAAATGATGAATGTTTTATATAAATATATTTAAAACTGCAAAGGAGCTAGATGTTGTTACATGATTTTCTTCAGTTTGTGGCAGGCAACTAGATCAGGAACAGATTATCTTAATCCAATCAGCGGCTGAGCTGATTCAAGGCTTGGTTTCAATCTTTGTAAACTTGGTCTATTCTGGTCAGCTAATTTGAGGTTGGGTTTCAGTCTTTATAACTGTTGGCCTATTTTTAGCAAGCCATTTCTCCTAGGATACAGTCCTTCAGGGTTCCTGAGTGAAGCAACAGGGTATTTATAACCATGAGGTATTTCCAGGATCTCTCCACCTTTGTAATAAGCCCTTAACTTGTCATTTTTATCTCCTCAGCATCATGAGACTATCTGTAGTTCTACTCAGCCTTTCAGCTTCTCAGCCAGTGCTGGTTAAGAATCGGTTTTTTTGTTTGTTTTTTGGCTAGGGGACCTCAGAGACTAGACGGTAACATGAGGAATTAAACTTGAAATGCAAATGATCTTTACAGATTTCATCTTCAGTCACTTCCTAAAATACACACCAGAAACCTAGAACTAGGATGGAAAACTCATTTAAAAAAAATTAATTCTATAAATTTGAAGAAAAGAAAAGTAAAAAGAAAATAAGTGACTGAAAAAGAGTTAGAGGAAGCAGTGGCAATCACTTCAGGGGATATAACGATCCATGAAAGCAGGATCCTAGCCAGTGAGTATCCTTCCTCTCCCAATGGAAAAGGAATTCAAAATTATTGAGACAGGAGGAGAAGGGGGTGCCAGAGCATGAGATGGTTGGATGGCATCACTGACTCAACGAACATGAGCTTGAGCAAACTCTGGAAGATGGTGAAGGACAGGAAAGCCTGTCATGCTGCAATCCACAGGGTTGCAAAGAGCTGGATATGACTTAGCGACTGAACAACAACAAATCATAATCTAAAGAGAAAGAAAATTGGGGAAAGGTAGAGACCCATCACTGGGAGGGCGAGCAGCAGGATGATTACTTCTGGCCAGGCCCAGCAGAGCAGGCTTCATGGAGGGCACAGCAACTGTCAGAGCAGCCCCTGCAATCTAGGAAGGTTTGGAGGAAAGGGAGTAGCTAGTCACTGGTACAGAGTGTGGCTCACTCAGAATAGCTCAGGAGGCAGGTACAGCTGCCTAAAGGCAAATTTTTCTTGCCTCCCCAAACCTACCTTCCCAAATGTATACAGTCTGGAAAACACACTAGGACACAAAGGCCCAGAATCAACTTATCTCTTTACTGCCAGGGGCCTCCCCTTATGGATATTCAGAGAGTGAGTAAGTGAGTGACAGTCACTCAGTTGTATCCGACTCTTTGCGACCCCATGGACTGCAGCCTGCCAGGCTCCTTTGTCCATAGAAATCTCCAGGCGAGAATACTGGAGTGGGTTGGCATTTCCTTCTCTGGATATTTAAAGAGGGAGCCTGAAAAGGCAAGAAACAGCTGGTAGATCAATGTGTCAGGGAACAGCAGAGCAGGACAAAGACGGGCTGAATTCAGGTTGTGGACAGCCAGGAATATCAAATTAAGCACGTCAAATTACTTTGGCCGTTGGCCACAGGATCCAAAATAAGACTCTTCTAACCAAACCAGCTTTTTTCTCTCAACTCAGCTCAACACACTCTTCTCTGGGCACCAGTCACCCAGGCCACAAAAGACGGGGAGTTGGCAGCAGCAAGCGAAGCAGACGGTAAGGAAAATTTAGAACACAGAGTCCTGCTGTGGGGTGCACCAGCAAATTCTTCCACTTAACATGAGCAAAGAAGACACTTTAAAAGACTGCAGTGGATGGGATCTTCTGCGAGGACAGATTGCAGATAATGGGAGACTTCAGCTAGCATGTTTTATTACTCATAGAATGTAGCCCTTGCTGGCTTGGGGGGAGGTCACAGCCCAGGCATATCAAAATGCCTCTACCCACCCATTCTAGCACCCCCAGTGCCTGCGTTCTAAATTGCTTCGGTCGTGGCCAACTCTTTACGACCCTGTGGACCGTAGGCCACCAGGCTCCTCTGTCCATGGGATTCTCCAGGCAAGAATACTGGAGTGGGTTGCCATGCCCTCCTCCAGGGGATCTTCCCGACTTAAGGATCAAACCCACATCTCTTATGTCTCCTGCATTGGCAGGTGGATTCTTTACCATGGTGCCACCTGGGAAGCCCTAGGAAGTCCTCCCAGAGTTTCAGGCACAGTGAAGCTCTTGATCCCACAAACAGCGAACCTGCCTCCTGGTTCCACCACTTAAGCAGCTCCAATCCCTCCTGCCCACCCCTGGCCCCGGGTCCTCTTGGCAGAGTATTCTGGAAGTGCTGAAACTACTACTCCCCAAACGCTTTCACCCCTCAGTGATCACATATGTCACACAAGATCCTAAATGCTTTTCTAGACACTCAAATACATTGGTCGCCTTTCTCAGTTTGCCTGAAGGCCTCGGATCTTAAGCCCAAATCGGCTGATCATGAGGACCCACTATGGATGGACCAAATCCTGGTTATTAAGGCCAGAACTGGGGCCTGGCGTCCCACACCCTTCATTGGCTGGCTTCTACTCATCTCATACTCCTCACTCTCCATGCCTCTAATCTACTCTCCCCTTTCCCACGCACCTAACACCACCTCTGTGCTCCAGACTTGGCTAAATACTATTTCCTTCTTGAAGCCAGCCCCTGGGTCCCATAGGAAAGGGACTCAGTCAGGGAATCCCAACCCTGTGATGCTACAAGACAGACAAGCAGCCTCAGGACACCTCCCTGTCTCTGAGTGGGCCAAGCGCTGTGCTAAATGCATTCCAGGGGCAATTTCATTTTAGGCTTGAAGCCCACTCCCCAAGGAAGGTGTTGTATATTCCCATTTCATAGATATACAAATTGAAGTGCAGATATACAAATTGTATATCTGTGGGATACAAGGCCTGTGCTTTAAATCATTACGCTGGACTGAACAGAGATCCAAAGGTGTGCTCAGAAGGAGCACTTATGTGGCCTGGAGGGTTGAGGGGGTGGGGGCAGGTGGCAGCACCCAGAAGTCACATCTGACACTTTACAGGCAGCAATAAGTGTCCGTGGAATGAATGAATGAGTTTGTACCAGAGCCATCGGTGTAAAGAGAAGGGGATGACCTAACCAGGAGGAGGGGGCTGGGATAGAGGGTGGGGTGAAGGCAAAGCAAGGGCAGGCCAGCGTGAAACATCGAGGAATGTGAGAGACTAAGGCGGCCAGTCTGCTGAAGCATAAAGCATGAGATGGAAAATGCAAAGGGACAGACTCGACAGAGGAGGGGGCCCTGCAGGCCACTGGAAATGGAGACAGCCTCCTGAAGGCACCCTGGCCTCCAGGAGACGGGTTGGTGATGAGCAGAAGGGGCTGGCCGGCTGGACCCTGCAGTCTCAACTTTACGTGCCCAACACCAAACCTTCCAGCCCCCGGTTAACCTGCCCGTCCTTTCATCTCTGCAGGCTCCAGGGCCGCCCTGCTCCTCCGGTGTCTCCGCTCCAGTCTCGCTCCCTGTGTCCATCCCCGACCTCATTAAAGCAGGGCCAACCTGGGATTTAGCAGTGAAGAAAACAGACACGATACACCGCCCTCCTGGAGATTCCCTAAGTATGTCCCTCCCCGTGTCATCCTCCCAAGAGGAAGCAGGGGGTTCCTTTGACCATTCTCCTGGCAGGACTGGAAGGTGGGCAGTTTCAGGCCACCCAATGCTCTTCCATTTTCACCATCCATCCCTCCTCTTACCTGACCTTGGGCCCCAACACCTGCTGTCTGCCTTCTACCCCAATTGCTGCCACCCTCTTGGAAGGCTCTGCCCCTCCCCGCCACCTCAGTGATCCAGCCTCACAGCAAGAAAGAGGAGGAGTCACGTGCACACTGGGTGTGTTACCAACCACACACACTCACTCAGTTCCTGGGCACCAGGCAGTCCCCCAAAGGGTGCTGGCTTCTCCTCACCTTCTCATGAACCCCTGCGCCTGACCCAGGGACTGGCCATAGCTCTCTGAGTTAAAGTGTGTGTGTGCGCGCATAACTGCTGCTGCTGCTGCTAAGTCACTTCAGTCGTGTCCGACTCTGTGCGACCCCATAGACGGCAGCCCACCAGACTCCACCGTCCCTGGGATTCTCCAGGCAAGAACACTGGAGTGGGTTGCCACTTCCTTCTCCAATGCATGAAAGTGAAAAGTGAAAGTGAAGTTGCTCAGTCGTGTCAGACTCTTAGCGACCCCATGGACTGCAACCCACCAGGCTCCTCCATCCATGGGATTTTCCAGGCAAGAGTACTGGAGTGGGGTGCCATTGCCTTCTCCGGTGCACATAACTAGTCGTGTCCAATTCTTTGCGACTTCATGGACTGTATGCAGCCCGCTAGGCTCTTCTGTCCATGGAATTTCCCAGGCAAGAATACTGGAGCAGGTTGTCATTTCCTTCTCCAAGGTGATTTAAAGTGAGGGGAAGGCAATAATTTTATACATTCTGGAAATACAATGCACAGCAAGAGGATCAGCAATATTTAAAATTAATAACCATTGAGGACCACTGTGCAGCACAGGGAACTCTGCTCAGTATTACGAAACACAGTAAAAGAGGGAAGAATTTGAAAAAGAATAGATACTTGTATATGCATAACTGAACCATGTTGTAGTACTCCTGAAACTAACACAATATTTTGTTTTCTCACTAAGCTTTTTAAAATGGATCTCAAATTCTGTGACAGAACTTCGGTCAAGTTGTTTCCATTTAAAAGTACTGATTTTAAAAACAAGTGACTTAAAACTGCCACACACAAAACAAATGTTCCACAAAACATACTCCTTTCCTTCTGAAGGCTTTACGATGCAGTTGTCATTAACCAGGCTTTTACTCTTAAACTTAAATGGCCAATTGAGTCAGAGAGTTCTGAGACCATTCTTCCACCACCAACTAAGACTGGGGTGGCAGGTATTGGGGATAATATTAAAAATATGGAACGCTTCACGAATTCGTGAGTTATCTTTGCACAGGGGCCAGGCTAATCTTCTCTGTATCGTTCCAATTTTAGTATACATGCTGCCGAAATCAGCATCACAACACTGCTAATCAACTACGTGCTGCACTTCGTCGTTCAGTCCTGTCCAACTCTGCGACCAAAGGACAGTAGCCCGCCAGGCTCCCCTGTCCATGGCATTCTCCAGGCAAGAATACTGGAGTGGGTTGCCATTTCCTTCTCCAGGGGATCTTCCCGACCCAGAGATTGAACCTGGGTCTCTTATGTCTCCCTCATTGGAAGGTATGTTCTTTCTCACCAGCGCCACCTCAGAAGTGGAAACTGATCAGAAACTATTAAAATGCTAATGACACCTAAGGTCCTTCGACAATGATGGATCATTATGACCAAAATACTCTGTGGAATGTGCACAGACAGCTCCGCAAGGCCTCAGAGCAGAGCCTCTCCCCGTCAGATGGATCTTTAGCCCCCATGACCCAGGCAGTAGAATGAGAGCAATCCCATTGCAGCCCGGAACTTCACTGCTACCCACAACTTCAACGTGGTGAAGCCCAATCCCCTCCCCGCTCGAGAAGGCAGAAGAGAGCAGGGTCCTGGGTGTGAAGGGGGGCAAAACCTCTCCTCGCCCCGCACCGATCCCCCTGCTTTGGCAAACTCCAATCACCAAACACTGCCCAGAATGATGAATTTAAACTGTTTAGACTTTGCAGAGTGGCATGCATTGACTTAATGGCCTGTTCTGCTTCAAGCACCGGGCAGGAACTCTGGTGAAATGAAACCAACGGCTATCCAAGGAAGGGTAGGGGGAGAAGAGAGGCTCATAGACCCCAGAGCCCCAGACACAAAGAACCTCCCTCCCTTCCCGCTCCTCAGCCTGGGATTAGCTCTTACTCCTTGTCTCAACAGCCACCATTGGCTGGCCTGGCAGGTCACAGCCTCGGAGGCAGCTCACCAGGGAGGGGACAGGGACACACACCCAACCAGGACACCAAGATCCTGCTTCCCAAAGTCAGGCTGATGACAGATGAGATGGAGGCTTTGCCTGGCTGAGCACCAATCCAGTTCCCTGGGACAGTGCAGGAGGGTGGGAGGGGTGTCTCTCTGCAGGTAGGCATGGAGCAGGAACTCATGGGGTGCACGTGTGAGCACCCACAAAGCACTGGGGCCCCAAAAACACTGGGCTTTTATCTCTGGGCCCTCCAACCCAAAGACTGTGCGTGAATTCTAATGCTACAAGCAAAGTTCAGAATCTTGGGATGTGCCCAAGGCCCCCAGATCCACCTTAACTCCCACATCCCCTCTGCAGAAGCCCCCCACTTTCATCCGTAAGGGAACCTGGTGAAAGTTTCTACACAGAGAGTGAACAAGGGAACAAAGAGGCTCGGAATTAGGAAGATGCATTAGAGCAGAAAGACTTGGGTCACCAGAGGCCGAATCTGGAATACAGAGCTCTTAAGTGACCAAGGAAATGGACAGAAACCAGGAAAAGTCCCAAGGCTGGAGAAGAAAGAGGGGAGCTGATTTCTCAGGGGGGCAGCTATGATGCTGATGATGTCCTCAACGTCTCGGCACAACCAAAGGGGTCTAATGAAACTCGCCTAAATCAAGGCCAAATCACAACTTCTTGCATAAGCAAAGTCCCCAACTTATACCCGGGAGGCAATGGGTATAAGTTCACCATGACTTGGCTGTCTGGAGCTCTGAATGCACTTTTCATAGCAGTAAAGTGGTACTTACGGTTAGGACATGAGGCCAGCCTGTTGCCATCATGGCCTTCGTGTTCTTGACAGCATGGCCCATGCTTTATTCTTCGACTCCCAAATACACTGCAGAGAACCTGACAAAGAGCAAGAACTCACATCTGTGTGAGGTGAGTAAAAGACTGCTGCACAGGTCAGATTTCACACTGAACTTCCTTTTCCTAAAGGATGCACGTGGCGACAACTTCGGTTCCTAAAGGTACCTGAAGAGCTGCATAGAACTCTTCCCTTTAGGTCCTTGACCTAATTTACGTACTCTAGTGCCCTCGGGAAGGTAGGTATTCCCAGGCAATGCCACAGAATGGAAAGGGAGCTGAAAGGGGGGCTCTGTGTATTTCAGGCAGGCTCCCAGGCTCATCCAGCCAAGAACAAATGGGGTGAGCAGAAAGCTCAGATGAAGGACATCTTGAGATCTTAGCAACCTTCTGGACATGGAGCTTTCCCTTGGTAAAAAGGTCAAAGTCATTCAAAAATTGGATCTTTCATATTATTGCCTCTGAACTTAAATATGCCACCTCTCCCATGGTTCCCGGCCACCTCCCTCACTTCAGGCCTGGTCTCTGACTTTCAGGGGAAGAGAAGCACACCCTCAGTTGCCTACCCCGCCCCCACTTCTGCTTACTTCATCTCTACACTCCGTGATCAAAGTGCAGTTTTCATATGCTAGCATTCTCCAAGGCTGCTCTTCATTTATTTATGGTATTTTGCCAACTGCGGAATTTCGGGTGATTTGTGCTCCATGGGGTCATCGCCCCTTTGTAGAGTTACAGGATGAGAGTATGGCGTGAGTGCAGGGTGACGTCAGCCCTCAGGGGGACCAGGCTGAGGAGGGGGACACCCCGATGCAGCCACGGCAGGGCCTTGAAGCCTTAAAAATAAAGAATAACTGTAAGTGACTTTTAAATGAATGGTCCTTTCTGTGGGCAGTGTTTTCAAAAGTAATTATACTCTGAAGTCCAAAGACTCGAATAACAAATTCTTCTGACCAAGGGTAATTTGCCCAAGAAGTAAAAACCTCCTGACAGTCCTGCTAAGGAAAGAGCCAGGTAAACCTCTGCCAAAAAGTCATCCCAATTCTAGGGATTTATCCTAGCAAAATGAAAATTTATGTTCCCATAAAATCTCTACCCAAATCAGTAGAGTAGAAAAGGTGGTATGACACAAAGAAGCAAAGAGATCAGCCTCCAGATCAAATGCGTAGAGCAGCTTTATTCGTAACCACCAAAAACTGGAAACAACACAGACACCCTTGAACAAGTGAAAGGATAAACAAACCGGTGCATGCGTGCTCAGTCGCTCCAATCGTGTCCAACTCTCTGCAACCCCATGGACTGTAGCCCACCAGGCTCCTCTGTCCGTGGGATTCTCCAGGCAAGAATACTGGAGTGGATTGCCACGCCCTCCACCAAGGGATCTTCCCAACCCAGGGACGGAACCTGCATCTCCTGCGTCTCCTGCACTGCAGGCGGATTCTTTATCACTGAGCCAAAACTGGTTCATCCATACAATGGAATCTCACTCGTCATGAAAAAGGAGTGAGCCACCAATGCACCTTAAATGGATCACAGGGGTACTGTGCAGAGTGAGATAAGCCAGTCTCTAAAGGTTACAAACAAACAATTTTATTTCTATGGATGGCTTTCTAGGAAAGAGCAAAGCTATAAGGAGAGAACGGATCCCTGTCTACCAGGAATGGGGGTAAGGGGGTGTCTGACTACAACGGGGAAGGCCTAGGAAATCCTCCACGTTGCTGGAATTGCTCTGTATCCTGTGGTAGTTACAGAATCTACACTTGTTCTGGTGCATAACCTCCAAAAACGTACTGAATCACAATACTGTACACTTGAAATGTGAAATACTGTAAGTCAATTATACTTCAATTAAAAAGCCAATAGGTATATTAAAATTCACAGGATTGAACATCAAAAATAAAAATGAATTTCACTGTGTATAGATTTATTTTTCAAAAGTTCACAAATTCTTGGACACTTCTCCCAGAAAACAATGGTATCTAGTTCCCCGGCCCTTGAATGTGGGCCAGGCTCGGCAACTTGACTCTAAGGAGTACAATGCAAGGACAGTGATGGTTAGGAAAAGTGATACATCACCACCTGATCCTGGGCCTCGCTCTTTAGAGGCCTGAATGGCCACATAAGAAGTCTAGCTATCTGGAAGCCGCCATGCTAAAGGTATCTGGTAGAGAGACCAAAGAGACATAGAGAGATGCTCAAGGAACTCCCAGTTATTTGCATCTTCCTGGTCCGGACACCAAACTTTCAACTGAAGAGCCTCTGAATGGTCCTGGGCCCCACCATCACCTCGCTGCAGCCTCATGAGAGACTCTGAGCCAAAAGTGCTCAGAGTTGTCCCGAAATTCCTGGTCCAAGGAAATCATGAGCAATAATAAAAATGTTGTAAGTAACTTAAGAGTGCTTCTGTGCTTCGGAGTGATGTGTTCACAGCCAAGGACAACTGCCACATGACAGATATTTCCTCATATACCATCAAGTCTAGTCTTCATCCATTTCATCCTCTACTGAGCACTTTCTATAGCCATGAACTATCCATGGAATGGAGAGAAGTGCCAGAATCACCAGACTGTGACGGCTAAGAGATGAGAGTCAGGGTTGGGGGGCAGTTCTGGGTTTGGGCAGCTGGTCAGACAGTCATGTTCCTCACTGAGGCAGGATGGGTCTGGGGGAAGATATCACGATCCTGCATGGACACAGGGTGCATTCAACATCTCCAGGACACCCAAGAGGAGCTGTCCGGGGCAGCTGGGGAGCTGGACTCGAGACCAGAGAGATAGCGCGGGGCCCCACATGCCAACGAGGGGGCTGTCAGAAAGCCCTCGGAAGCTACCCAGGAAAGGAGGTAAGCTGCAAGAAGGCCTGGTCCTGGGACAGAGCTGAGGGCAGGAGGGAGCAGAAAGCTTGACAAACATGTGCAAGGTGGATCGCTCACCATCACACTTGGGACAGCGAGCGTTCCTCAGAGGAGATGCTCAGGAATGGCAAGTGCCGCTTAGAGATTAAGTGAGATAAAGGCTGGAAGGTGTCTGGGCATGAGTGACAAGGTGGCACAAGTGGTAAAAGAATCACCTGCCAGCGTAGGAGCTGCAAGCGACCTGGGTTCAATCTCTGGGTTGGGAAGATCCTCTGGAGAAGGAAATGACAACCCAGGCCAGGAGAATTCCACGGACAGAAGAGCCAGGCAGGCTACAGTCCTTGGGGTCGCAGAGAGTCAGACACGACTGAGCACACACACACCATGGCAAGGGCACCATGATTGGGCTGGTGGGGAGGGAGCCAGACAGAGGGGCTCAGACAAGCTCAAAAGACACTTGGGCTGGAGGAGAGGTGAAGGCAGAAGACAGGAAGGGGGGTGGAATGCTGGATGAAGGAGGTGTTAGTCCCTCGCAAGGCTTAAGAAGGGATCCCAGAGCGAAGCAGGGGTTGAAGATCCAGCAGAAAGGGGCCTGGCCCGGCCAGGAGAGGGGACACAGCTGCCCTGTCGGGAAGGAGGGGGCACATGGAGAGGGGCAGACAGGCTAGTGGGGGCAGGAGCTGCGGATGAAGGTTCTGCTTTGTCTCTGCAGCGGCAGGGGAGGTGGGGGAGATGACAGAGGGGGGACAGGGTGGGGGTGTCCACGAAAAGAGAAGCACAGCCTGCCCAGGCCCATGGAGCAGTAGGGCTGGAGACCACGAAAGCCAAGTGGCAGTCCCCAGGGACACGCAATAGCAGGATCCATTTTTGGTTTTGTTCACAACAGCCCCACAAGGGAGATGCTACGTTCCAAAGCGTGAGGAGAGGGAGCAGGCTGGAACTGGGGCCCAGCCACTTCACCGACTCTTGTTTCACTCACTCTAGTGCCTGCGCTGGCTCCAACAGAGCCTGACACTGAGCAGACACCCACAAAAGCGAGGAAGGTGGGAGAAAGGGTCATACCTGAAGCCTCGCTGGCGAGCCCCTCAGCCCACCAGGAATCGGCGGCGACGCGGCCGTGGGCTTTGAGAGACCCTGCCCCAGGCCCAGGCCATGTGCCCCTCGTGGCAGGTCCCGAGCTCCTCATCCTCCCAGGCATTCCTCACAAGGTGGCTTTGCAGTCACTGCCTGACCATCCTACTCTGTCTTCCTTTCCCTGTTTCCCCCTTCCCTAGATTTTTCTCTATAATCATTTCCTTCCCAAATTTCTGGCTTTTTCTCCTGTTCCCTTTCTTTCTCTTCATGTTTCCCTACATGGAATGGAAGTAACTTCTCAGTCTTGTGCTCACAGCTGGTAGCATCCCAGCCTGTGGCCCACAGCTAGCAGGCCCTTCTCACTCACCCAGAGCCATCCGCACCTGATCCCCACACGCCTCCCATCTGCTTCTCACCCGCATGGACGGCCTTCCCGTTTCCTTTCACCTACTCACACCCCACTGCTCTCTCCAGGAGGCTTTCTGGACTGCGCAGTCCACATGGAGTTTTCCCACTTCTGACGTTGCTACAGGCCAGGCTGCCTACATCCCACTTAGACGTGAGTCACGTGCTGCCTTCAGAGGCCGTTTCACTTTTCTGACTTATTTCTCCAACCAAGCACCACAATAAAGGAGATGATTATCATGTGCTGGGATCAGTGGCATCGATAGAAATAAAGCTTCCCACTCAGCCCCGCCTGCTCCCCAGCTCTCAAAAAAAAATAAAATTATAATAATCACCAAGTCGTTACCTGTGAGGTCTATGAACTCAGCAGAAATATCCCCCCAGTTGTGTTCACTCCGTAGTGAGCCTGAAGTCAGAAGACATGTATGTGAGCTCTAGCCATCTTTATGTTTCAGTCCTGAAAGCAATGTGAATTTAGTTTTCTCAACTTGGAGACGGGGCCTACATAGCCCATCGCCCCCTCCTGCAGGGCTGTGTGAGGACCAGCCAGGCGAGCCTGTGTCCCAGCGCCTTGTGAACTGCACAGACACGCCGTGGTTCTGCTCCTGGCATATTCAGGGATGAATCACCGTCCACAAAAATGCACCCAATTCTGGGAACAAAAAACCACTCATATCCATGACTATTGTTCTGGACAGGGTGCCCAGCTGCTCTCTTTTCCCTGCCCCCAGACACCCGGCCCTGCTAAATCTGAATGGGAGACCCCAAGAGGACTAGACGGGCCTCCTCACCCCCAGGCACAGGGCACTCAGACACCAGCCACTGAGAAACTCCCTGGTCGTGCAGAAGCCAGAGGGGCTGGTGATTTATGGAAGCTGCGATCTGAAGCCAGACAGGCTCTCCTGTGGCTGCAGCTACCATCTGATCCTGAAAAGGGGTAATAGATCCCTCTTAGGTGAGTGCCATCGCCTGAAATAAAATCTCCCCATAGCCACCGCAGTTGGCAAAGACCTGAATCTCCCCTGGGGGCAAGAAGGGTGGCTGGACTCTGCAGGCACCCCTCCAGTCTCCCAGATCCATCCTCTGCTCAGAATCCCCACCACTCACTGCGGCCACCTCTGTCCCCCACCCCCCGCCCCAGACACACACACCAGCTCACAACTCTCCTCGCCCTCCCCGCGCCCAGCCTGGGCAGCAGCAGTCAACCAGGAAGGCTCGGGAACAAATGGGAAAATGGGCATGAGTCAGTGCTCCCCCGCCTGGCCCTACAGGCCTCAAGCCTGGCCCCACGGAGCAGACCTCGGGACCCCCACCCAGGAGGGCCCCGGAGCACGCACCCACCCCTGCCAATGCAACAAGAAACGATGCTGACCGACGGTGGGCCTTCTCTGGCCAACCCCAGGCTTCCTGCCTCAGGGGATGGCCTGGGCTTGGTGTGGAAGAGGCCAGAAAATAAGGTTTTGAGGCTCTGAAGAGCTGGTTATACCTCACTCAGCCACAGTTTGTGAGGGAAATTGTGACATGCAAATCACGTTTGGAGGTTAGGAACCTGAAAAAGATGTGAGGATATTGGCTCTTGAAGGCCCTCCTGTTGCAGAGTCATCATGTATATAAATACAGCTGCACTTTTTCACTTAACTTTCTTTGGTTCTTTTATTGGGGCTTATTGTGTATCAGGCACTCTTCGAGGAACTGTGAGCTGAGTGGGGAGTTGAAATGCACTTTCTGCTACTAAAGGTTTATAGCTGGTGGGGAGATGGTAAGAAGGGATGAAGAACCAGAGCGTCACAGGTGGGAGGAGGCGAGGGGCCTGCACGGGACGGGGAGGGGGCCATGAAAGGCAGTGGAGATGACCCACAGGCACGGTCTCCCTCCAAGCTGGAGGGTGGAGGGGCAGACTGGGGAGAGCCATGGGCTTGAACCACCAGGGCAGCCTCTCTGTGAAACTGCAAGCATTTCAGCACAGCGAGGGATGGGGAGTGATGGGGAGGGAAGGACGGTCAGGACCGACTGGGAGTGGCAGACAGGAGGCCAGGTCCCAGAGAGGCCTGGGTGTCCTATGACAAGCTATGACTTTACCCTGATAATAATGGGAAACCACCAGCAAGAAGGCGGCGGCGGCAGAGAAAGCAGGTTGGGGGTAGATCAGAGCACTTACATACAGAGTCCAGATGGGAGCCCGGATGACTTGGGAATGGAAAGCAAGGGACGGGATAGGCGCAGAGGAGCTGAGGCTGATGAGCAGTTCTCATGATGTTTCCAAACAGGGAGATGCAGAAGGGGTGTAGCGAGCAGGTCTGGGAGAAGGAAGCTACTCGTTCCATCTTAAACATTTCTTACCTACATTTCCATATGTACAATTTTATAATGCGTGTTGGCTGTCAGGAAGTGAATGTGTCTCCGCAATATGTTGAGGCCCTACTCCTCAATGCGATGCTATCATGGCCTTTGGGCAGTAATTAGGTTTAAATAAGGTCATGAGGGTAGGACCCCCTGATGGGATTAGTGCCCTTACCAGAAAAGCAAGGCTTCCTGGTGGCACTAGTAGTAAAGAACCCACCTGCCAGTGTAGGAGACATAAGAGACACAGGTTCAATCTCTGGGTGAGGAAGATCCCCTGGAAGGGGGCATGACAACTCACTCCAGTATTCTTGCCTAAGGAATCCCATAGACAAAGGAGCCTGGCAGGCTACAGTCCATAGGGTCTCAAAGAGTCAGACACAACTAAAGCGACTTAACACACACACACAGGACAAATAAACATTGAAGAAAACAGAGACTTTTCCCTCACAGAGCAATGCTGACATGGGCCATGGTACATACATTAAAGATGACACACTACACAAATACAGTGGTATATTTTAATTCTAGTAGAACATGTTAAGAATAGTTCCCTTTGGGTGGTAAGAAAAGTGATTTCTATTTCTTCAGTGTGCTTTTCTGTAGTCTCAAAATACATACACATGCTCATTCTGTGATGGGAACAGACGCTTTGTTTGTTTCATAAGGACAGACTCTTTGCTCCCTGGCCTTCCCCTCCTTGAATCTAGCTTTGTTAGCTGTAACCTCTCCCCAGCGATGTCTCCCTGATTCCACACAAACAGCAAAATGGAATTGCAAGTGTGAAAATGCCTTAGGGTACCGGACATACACATATCAAGATACACATATTGATTTGAGTAATAAAAACAATCCAGACGACTCAGCTTCAACACAAAAAGAAAGCAGCTTTTTACTTCTGTCATCACTGGGAAAAGTATCCACACTTTCCATAACTCCTTCCAGCACTCTCTGTAGGTCACAGGTCACTCTACTTACCAAACCCTGAGGTCATGGTTCTTCTGCCTTATCCATCCTATTTCCATCCTCTTGGACTCACTCAGGCAATTAATGGTCCAGATCCACTTTCATCCCCATCTGTGGGGATATGAGGATCCACCTTTCCCGGTGAAAATCAGGGACAAATAAAGAATAAATTCTAACAAATAAAGGTCAAAAATGGAGAAACTTACATTACCATATGTAAAATAGATAAGCAATGGGAATTTGCTGTGTCTCAGGGAACTCAAACAGGGACTCTGTATCAACCTAGGGGCTTCCCAGGTAGCTCAGGGTAAATAATCTGCCTGCAATGCAGGAGATTCTGGTTCGATCCCTGGGTCAGGAAGATCCAGGAGAGAAGGAAATGGCAATCCATTCCAATACTCTTGCCTGGGAAATTCCATGGACAGAAGAGCCTGGTCCATGGGGTCACAAGAGTAGGACACGATTTAGTGATTAAACCACCACCAGAGGAGTGGGATGGGGAGGGAGGTGGGAGGGAGGTTCAAGAGGGAGAGGACATATGTATACCTATGGCTGATTCATGTTGAGGTTTGACAGAAAACAACACAATTCTGTAAAGCAATTATCCTTCAATTAAAAACTAAATAAATTTTTTAAAAATGGAGAAAGGCCACCCTTAAAGGGAGGGTGCCAACTGCTCTCTGTCATCCAAGGAGAAGCAGCTAGAACACGTCTGACCAGGGGCTTCACAGAAGGGACTTCTGCATGGACATGGCTGGGGTGAGAAGACCCCTCTTTTTTCCCTTTGACTCTATCATTCAACAGCTATTTACACGAACAATGTTCTAGGCACTGTTCCGAGTTCTAGGGCTAGACCAGTAAACCAAGCAGACCATGAAACAAACCAAGCAACCAAACCTCAGGGAGCAGCAGGCCAGCCCCTCAAGGGCCTGGGTGACCCTGAATGGCAGGGGGCGCTGAGGGAGGTTTGGAGCAGAGAAGGGCCGTACTCTGACCCTGTTTCCTCCTTAGCTGGTCACACAGGCCTGATTCCTACACTGTTCCCTCCATTAAAACCCAATGAATGGACCCCATCTCTAAGTTTTCATTTTTTCCTATTAATGGCCAGGTTCCCAGGCAAGGAGGGAACCTCCACCTCATTCCATTAAGATTTGCTATAAACTTGTGAGTAAGACAGTGGGGGTGGGGGGGTGTTAGCCCAAGAATACACTACTTAGGGGATCGGGGAGCCCAGAAACATCCGTTGAAGCTGTGGATAAGATGGAAGTCAGGGAGGCAGTGGAGACTGTACCCCTCAGGCGGCGGTCAGCCAGCTGCTTCCCCGCGGGTCGGGCACTCACACCCCTCCAGCGCCTGCAGCCTACGTGATGACGTCAGAGGGCGGAAGTCCCCTCACGGTGGTCAGGAGGGTTGAAAGCCAGGTATCCAGGGTGTGGCACACTTAATAGTAATTATGAGCAACTTCACTTTCCTTTCCTTTCTCTTTCATTTAATTAAACTACAGATAGAGCAGTAGGGGATCAAGGATGGGAGCACTGGACTTAAATATCAGTAGAGGCACTACAAAAAAATTTGCTGATCAACCACCTCAGTCATAGCAAACACACTTAGGACACACATTGACACTTAATGAAAGGACTGTGAACCCAAAGGGAACCTTAGAACCCATAACCTAGCTTTTTATCTCTTTTATTAAAAACAAAGTTAAATGTATGAAAAAGTACAGAAAATAGTCTAATGACTCACCCATATATCTATCAACCAGCTCTAACTCATAGTCTATCTTGTTTCCTCTATATATTCACCCACCTACTTCTTGCCCCTCAACCAAGATTATTTTGGAGCAAATTATATGATTTCATCTATAAATATTTCAGTATGTATCTCTGAAACACACAAACTTTTAAACAGCACAATATTATTATCCACTTTAATAATTTTAATGTTAAATACTGTTATTCATTTTATTTTTATTAACTTAACTTTACTAATTTTTAATATCCAGAAGTCACTGTTCAGGTTTCCCCAATGGTCTCAAATATTTGTTTGTAATGTGTTTGTTTGAATCAGCATCCAGTTAGAGCCACACGTTGCAACCGGTGGATATATCTCTTAAATCTCTTTTAATCTAAGGTTTCCTTCCATCTCCAACTTCTCCTTTACCATTTATTTGTTAGAGAAACTATAATTTCCCCCAATCTGGATTTTGTTGATTACATCCCTGTGGTGAGGTTTAACATTCATTGTAACAATTTCCCCATTCTTTCTTACTTAGTTCAGAACAAGGCACAGTAACATAACCCAATAAAATAGCTAAAACAAAAACAAACAAAAAGCAGTCTGATTGCCTCCGTAAAGGACCAGATGCTGACAAACTCAAGACTGGAAATGCCCCACAGACGTGGAACCAGCTACTCAGATTAGAAAACCGGGTTTAAAGCCGGGACACTCCTGAGCTGGCCAGAGGTACAGTACGGAGGTTGCAGGAGAGGTGACTGTCCTCCGTCTGAGGACAGGAAGGTTCCAGGGACACTTCAGAGAAAAATAAACCATGGAGGGGGACGCAGGCTGGAGTTGGGGGGTGGGGGGGGGGTTGCTCCTGAGTTGGTTTCAGCACGTTAATCAGTTTTAAATCTGCCACCGTTAAAGACGAACATTTCAGAGTCCAGAGGAGGAGGGCAAAGGCAGTACTGTGTTTTCCAGAGGGAAGCAGGTTGGACTCCGAGGGCAAGAGGCACAGACTCCCAAGAGCTTCTGCACTGGAAGGACTTAGCAGAGCTCACGACTTAACTCACAGCCTGTGACAGGCAGCCCCCTCCGCCCTCCCCTCGCCCAGCACAGAGCGCATGTGCTCTGCCAGTTTTCTAATAATGGGACACAGTTGGCTACAGGCTCTGGAGTAAAAAAAGACTTGACCTTAAATCCCAGCTCCTCCACTTAAAGGTAGTGTGACCTTAGACAACCTGCCTAAGCTCCCTGTGCCTCAGTTTCCTCATCTGTTAACTGCAGACACCACTGTCGGTCTGCACTAACTCTTGTGAGGTTAATGGGGTTGTAACGCCAAGGCTCACTGAACAGTGCCTAGAACAAGCGCATTATACAGTAGCCCTTCACCCCCAAAGGTTTCTGCCAGACCACCCCCACCCAGACCCTGGCAGGGAGCCATACCTGCGCCCGCTGGACATCCAACTGGGTTCCTGATGCAGTCTGTGGCCACGCATGGCACAAAGTCAACTGACCCATAAAGGGTTCAATCCCACGAGCCTGATCCCAATAGCCCAGCTCCAACCAACTGAGCTAATTACGGTAGACTGGGAGTCAACTCGGGTTGGAGACGCCCATAGCTGTTCATACAACATTCTCAAACAGTTTTGTCCTAAGATGCTGTGTGACACAACACACTGGCCAACTTTACTAATGACCTCATCTTTAAAAAATCTTAATGTAATGTAACAAACAGATGTGTCCCTTAAGAGGATTAAGGTGGAAATTCATTAGAGCAGTAATACCAGTGGATTTGTGTTCTAAAACTGACGCCCATCAATCATCTCAGTGCACGCTTCGTCTTAGTGCTGCTCAGCCTCAGGGAGAACCCTGGAGAACTGGGCAGCCAGGTCTTTACCTTCAAGGCAGGTATGTGTGAACAGGGGGCGCATGGAAAACCCTCTTAGCCCTGCACTGAGTCTAACTTAAATGACCTCTAGTCCCCTCTGCCCAGACTGCAGTGTGCACAGGAATCTTCAATGCATCTTGGGAAAACACACATTCTGACTCCGCAGGCCTGGGGAGGCCTGAGAGTGCATTTCTAAGAGCCCAGGTGACACCCAGCCCACACGCGGAGGACCAAGGTTCCAATCCTCACAGCAATCAGCTGTCTTGCAGGTGGTGTAGCCGAGGCAGCAAGGGAACCACAAAGAGAAAGGCAGTGAGAAAGGAATGAACAGGGCACTGTCCAGGCTAATCCAATGAGAGGATGGAACTCTGAAACGTGGGCAGGCTGCCTGGAAGGAGGAAACTCAAGACACAGAAGTAGAGTCATTAAGGGCTCGGACCTGGTGCCAAATGCCAGTCCTGGAACTTCCCACTCACATGGCCCGCTGACTTTTTTTTTTTTGCTTCGGGCTCTTCGGCTTTAAGATGCAACTGTCCCAGTGCCTGACCCATGGGGTGGTCTCGGGCTTGGCAGAAGAATGCATGTCTGGGACAGTGCTTGGCGCAGGCAAGTGGCCAGAACCTGAGAGCTATTATTCTCTACTCTCTAGTCCACAGCAGCCAGGGAAACATTTCCTGAATTAAATTATTAGGTCATAATTGCCATTTTGACACACATGCTAGTTAGCACTTTTTTGTAATATTCTACAATTTCAGTTTGCCTCTCAAAAAGAAATAAGAATCCTTAGAGTCTTTGCCTTTAGCACCAATTAATCCAAATACATTCATGCTTTGAAAGGTCCATGATTCTGTTAATTCTACTGCACAGTTTTTTGTAAATTAGAAGTCCTATAATTATAATTCTTTTTAAGGCACTAAACCAGAAATAAACACCTGTTCATGCAGCATTTGAAAACAAAAGGCCTCACATAGTCCAGATAAAACATATAACCACCAGAATAAACATCTCCCCAGTGAGAATACGGTACCTATTCTCTGTACTGACCTTTTTATTATCAGACCAATCATTTATTTAATCATCCTCAAGGAACTACTATAAAAATCTGGGGGGAGGGGAGGCTTCAGTCTACCAGCTTAGGGAAAAAAAAGAAAACATTATAAGAACAATGTGTTGTTTCTGTCCAAGTCAATGGTTTAAATGAACAACTAATTTCGAATGGAGTCAGCAAACAAAAGATAAATTTATACATACTTCCCAAGGTTAGGAAAAGATACATAGGCTCAAGCTTGGGCTGAGAAGGACATGAGGGGTAAACCAATTCAGAGGTTCCCAGAGGTTCCTTAGGGGAACTTTACAAATTAAGACCCTCTGCAGGGTCTTTGAGGGGTGTGTTACACAGGTGTGTCCACTTAGTGAAAATTCATCCAGCTGCTCACGTGGGGCCTACACACTTTTCTGTGTATGCCATCTACTTCGAGCAAAAGTCTGCACTCCCAGGTAAGATGGCTGAGGATGCTAAGAGTTTCTGAAGTTCACAGTCACGCTTCTCCCCCTTCACCACCCAGAATATCCCCTGCTCCAGAAACTCATCTTCCTGCCAGGCCGGGCTCAAGGAGACCCATGGCAGGGGCATGCCCACTCCCTCACCGTTAGCTAATTCATAGCCAGGTTGGTAACAATTTGTTTCCCCCTCTGGCTGTGAACTCTATCAGGTCAGCAATTCTGTCTCAGTGCTCTTACTCATGCTAGTAACATTCACTTGCCCCAGGCCAAAAAGTACCTGGCCTAGAAAACTGAGTCGGGAACTCCCCGAGTTAATGGAACAGAAGCCAGAGTAGATGCGGAGTTGGCCAAACGACTGGTCCAGGGAGCAGAACAGCAGTGGGGTCTCAAGTCACACAGACCACGTTTCAATATCAGCTCCCACTCTTAGAGAAACTAGGTTACTCAACTGTTCTTGGCCTCAGTTTCCTCATCCATCAAACAGGTCCAGTAAAAGTCAGCACTTGACAGATATGTGTAACATGAAATGAGATGCCACACTGACATCCCTAGTAGAGCACACACCTACATACCAAGCACTCAAAACTCATTAGCTCTGTCTATCACAGATGGATCATTCAATCTGGGAGATCTCCTGCTGGAAATTAACCAGCATTTTACAATAGTAATGCACACCTGGGCACAGAAATGCCCTGAATTCTGCTTTGTAGAACCCTGGCTAATACAACCAGCCACTGAGTTGGCTCTAGATGTGAACAACCATGCCACACATCTGATGGTACGACAGGGGTCTTCAGGCAACAGACTCTGAGACTGAGGCTGGCCGGGCCCCCCAAGACAAGGGATCAAGGGTGTCTGTGGGACGTCTTCAGGTTCTGTTTATTCCACAAGGGTCATCGCTGAAAGTCCTGTGAGCCAGTGCATCTGCTGTGCTGTGGCTTTCTGGGGGCATGGGGGCGGGGGACAGCGTAACGCTGGGGCATTGGGATCTCCTACCAGACCAGGAACGCTGGATCAGGCTACAGGGCTCATCCATGGAAACATAAAAATGTATGTCAGTTTCCAGCTTGAAAGGTCAACCCTGGGTTTGAAATCCAAGGAAACCACTTCAAGGTCACAGGGCCACAATTATGAGTCTTCTGCGGTTTCAACAAAGGATCACTATAATCAGAGACCATAATGAATGAAACAACCATGCTGAAGAAGCCCTACAAAGATTTTTAACTGAATTCACTGATCAAGGAACCAAGTAACTGACAAAGTGATCCTGATAAGCTGAATCCACAAGACATCTTTCTGTCTCCCCATCTCCCAACCCAACCTTTCATGACCACAGGGATTCCCGGGACTATCCATCCTGCACCAACACAGAGAAAAGGAGATAGAACTGCCCTACTCCTCATTCCTGAAGATGGGTTACTCATTAAGTAATGGGGGCTGGGGAGGGGAGGGGGGAGCCGTGATATACTACCAACGGACACCACTGCCAAAGTTCACTGGTTTCCACATCAACCTCCCTCCCTTCTTCCAAGGCAGGTGAACAACATACAGAAACCTAAGGAATTTTTAAAACTTAATTTTGTTCTTCTTGTCATCAAGTGTTAACGCTTCCAAATATTTATCAGTTGTTGATCCTCAAAGAATAAATCATCTACAAGCTTTGATATGAACCCTAAGCCGGGGAGGTGGGGGGTGTGTGTGGGGGGGGGTGAAGTACCAGGAAAGTTATTCAAGATGCAGTCACTCTATGAAGTGGGAGGAAGGGTTCTCCTGGGTAAACTAAATGGTTGGCTTTCAGTGCCCAGCTCTCTTTGCAATACACACACTTTGCAAGATGCCTGTCCCGCAAAGGGTTAAAAAAGAAAAAGAAAAAAAAAAAAATCAAGCCATTCTTCCCAGGGGTCACTCACTTCGGGCTTTGTGCACGAGGGCCGCCCCTCGGCGCCCCCGCCCCTCCTCCCACGGCCACTGCTCCCCAAAGACCACCTGCTTCTAAGAAAAAAGGGGCTGCTCTGAGCACGATTGCTGAGCGCTGGCGGCGTCCTCCGCGGCGCCCCCAGGGGTGGAAGGAGAGGCGTCCCCGGGAAGCGTGCTTTATCTCGAGGGTCGCGCTGCCGCCTGCAGCGGCCCCAAAGGTCGAAGAGGTTTTGTCCCGGGCGTCGCTCGGGGCCCTCCTCGAAAGGACCAGAGTCCCCGGGGCCCGGGTTCTTTCCGCGCGCAGCTCGGCGCCCGCCCGCCAGGGTGCGGGGACCGACCGCCGGCGTCCGAACCCACCCCGCCCACCCGGCCGAGCTAACGGCGAGGCGCGGGGAACCCTCTGCATCCCGCCTCCGGTCGGCGCCGCACCTGTTCGGCCTTGCCCGCCCCCGCTCTGGGCCGGAACGCGGGGCGGTCCTCCTCGCCGGCCCGGGCGATCCCGAGCCAGCCGGCGCGTGCCCGGACCCCTCTGCCTAACGGGGAGAGGGGAGGTCTGCCCTTGGGCGCTGGTCCCCCGGCCGCACCCAGCTCAGCTCGCCCGCGGCGCCCCTACCCCGGCGCGTCCCGCAGCAGGGACTGCGCCCAAGGGGCCCAGCCCGCCCCCCCACCCCGCCTCCCGCCCGGCCGTACCTTGTGCGGCGCCCGCAGCAGTCGGTGGACCCCGGCCAGCTGGGTGCCGAGCGCGAGGTCCTCGCGGAACGTGAACAGCGGCGGCCGGCTGGGCTCGGGGAAGTTGGTGCTGTTGAAAGGGTCCGTATCGTCCAAGAACTGCACCCGGCAGGCCAGAGTGGCCATGATGCATCCCTGCCCCAGGGGGGCGCGGGCCCCGGGATCGACGGGGGTCACCGCAAGCAGGGGAGGCCGCGGCCGCCGCTCGCTGGCTCGCGGGCTCGCAGGCTCCGGCGCGCCTGGCTGCAGCCCGGGCTCCGGCCGCGGGGGGCGGGACGGGGGCGGGGCCGGCGGGCCCCCTCCTCCCGGGGCTCGCCGGCTCCTCCCCTTCTGCGTCCCCCGCGCGCCAGCAGGGACCCACGCGACTCGCCGCTAGGAACGCGAAAGGGAGAGCGGCTCGCGCAGTATCCGCAGCCCTGGGCCGAGTGCGCTGGCGGAAAGACCCCCGAACCCTCCCCACACACAAAGCTCCGCGGGCAGACCCCGCAGCACGTGCGCCCCGGCCGAGCTGCACCCCTCGGAGCTAGGGGAACCGAGGTGTAGGGCGGGTGGGGGCAGAGCCGTCCTCGGGCATCTTATCCATCTGAAAGCAGGCTTAACTCTTTCCAGATGAAGGCGGCGGCGGCCGGACTCCTGCTGCCTGGATTCGGAAAGCCCCAGCTGGGCACCAGGAGGCGAGGAAGCCCCCCGCCCCACCCCACCCCACCCCACCCCGACAAGCAAGAAAGTAAGCAGGGTAGTGGCAGCCACCTGGAGCCCTGGGCAGGGTTCCGGGGAGGTTTCCCTCGGAGAGAAGGAAGCTAAGAAGGAGGAGGGTGAACCGGGGATCGCTGGCAGCGGTTCTTAAGAAACAAGCCCAGGAGGGCGCCAGGCGGGAGGCTTCGGGGGCTGCGTGTGCTGGTTGATCCTCCGCATCCCCACGGCCTTTTGGCCAGTGAGGTCTCCTAAAGCCCTAAATGGATCTAGTGGGGCAACAGGGGCGCTTCCGGGGGGTCACCGAATTGCAGGGAGGCCGCGGCGAGCGAGGGGCCCACCGGGCACGGAGGGACTTGGAGGGAAGGTTTGCAGGCTGCCCGCCTCGGCCTGCCCGGCGCCTCGAGGCTTCTCGCTGCTCGAGGGTGACCCCCTTCGTTTCCAATAAGAACTCCCGGTTCTCTCCATTCCCAGGCTATGGCCAAGGTCGCGGGTACCCTCGTGCCTCATGCAGGTCTCGTGGAATAAACTCAGTGGCTCTCAACATCCGCGTCTAAACAAGCCGACTTTGTGACATGTGGCTCCCCTTCTGGCTTCAAGGGGAAGTAACCCCGCGTCCCACGCTTAGCCTCTTCACGCGCACCTGTGACCTTCCGTTTCCGTGGACCCTCCCCGACGCACGTCCAGGCTTAACGCCTGTTCTTAAAATAACCATGATCCGTGACACCTGCTCGTTCCTGCAGAGCTAGTTCTCTCTGCACGAGTCCTTTAGACAGGCCAGTACATCAACCTCACCATCAGCTCTTGGGCAGAGGCTAAAATCCCATCCGCTCTGAACCCCTGCCTCCTACCCTCCCATTTTCATCACCATTTTCATTTCTCCTCAGTGAGGGAGGCCTCCATTCTTTCTAGCCGCCCCATTTCTCACCTCTGTCCCTACATGAATCCCAGCCCATCAGTGACCTCCATGCTGTATCACTTTCTTGGCCTCAGCTAGCAGGTCCCAAGAATGTTCCCACCCCATCCACTGCTGGCAGCAGCCACTCTAATGACCCACCCCGCTCCTCCCAGGTTTCTCAGCACTGCTCACGGTGGCCCTCCATTCATCTCAGGCTGCCACAAGCTTCTGCCCCTTCACCTACAGATTATTCAATAAAGAAGGTCATGGCTCCAGGGTGAAGTCCTCCCCTTCCCACTCCCCTCCTCTCCATTGGAATGTCCATCTTCCGTCTCCTCCATCTCAAGAGATGACCAAAGCCCTGGTTTTCTTCTTGCTCAAGGCTCTACTTCATCTGGATCCTGAGTCCCTTCCTGGCTCCTCTGGGATCAGCCTGTGTCACTGATCTGGCCTTCTTCTTCCTTCCTTCCTGGGCTCCTTCCCCTTGAGAATCAGGACCAGCCTCCTGGCACACAGCCTGGGCTAATCCTACAGATCCCAGCTCTTAGAAGAGCCCCGCGCTGGTTTCACACTCTGCTATTGTGGTCCTTAAATTCATAACAATGTAACAAGAGGACTGGAAGTTTCATTCTGCATTGGGATCCACAGGTTATACAGCTGGTCCTGATGAGCGTAAATACTCAAGTGTTTTCTCTTAAAAACTACATCTTTATGAAGGCTGCCTCTCCGTGGCTTATCTCTTCTTCACTTCCTGATCAGCTTCTGAAAGCAAGAGCTACATTCATTTCTCAGCATCGTCACCACCTCTTTGCTCCACACCCCAAAACATCTGATGGACAGCCCTCCCTGCTATTCTGAGACCATTAGTGCCATCCTTGTTGCCTCGTTAGGGGGACACCTCAGCCTTGCCATCCACTTTCTCAGCAGCATCTGTCACCATGGACCACACTTTTTTCAAACTCTTTTCTCTCAGCTTCATTAGTTCTACCCATTCTAAGTTCACCTTCTCCCTCTTCATCAGCTCTTCTCATTTCCTCTGGGCTCTGTTCGCCTCGTAAAAATAGAGCATCACAACTACAGTTTCTGTTAATATATATCTGTGTTCCCACTAAACTGAAAACCAGCGTAGGGCAGGGAGCATGTGATATTCAACCCTATACACCCCCCGCCCCCAGTGCCTGGCAGAGTGCCTAGCACAGAAAAGGCACACCATAGATTCTGGTGCGTGAGTGAAACATCAGAGACATCTTTGGGTCCTGTATCCTCCTATTGGTCACTATGACCTGTCACTGAATCAGCCTTTGAACTCTTTCTCAACTCTCCCTCTGTCTGGCCCTCACTTCCTATGCTAGTCTTCCAATGTGTCTCCCACCCCCAGTCCTGCATCCTACATTGGAGCTTCCACAGGTGTCTCAGAGCCAGTGATCTTTCAAAGATGTACATTAGATGTGTCATATCTCAGGGGAAAATCCTTACATGCAAAACCCACAAGACTGTCTAAGATCTGCTCCAATTTACCACTCCAGACTTACTCCTTCACATCCTGGCAATGTTGAATTATTACCCTTTCCCAAACATGCTGAAAGCTGAGCATATAAAGAAAGCTGAGTGCCGAAGAGTTGATGCTTTTGAACTGTGGTGTTGAAGAAGATTCTTGAGAGTCCCTTGGACTGCAAAGATATCCAGTCAGTCATCCTAAAGGAGATCAGTCCTGAATATTCATTGGAAGGGCTAATGCTGAAGCTGAAACTCCAATACTTTAGCCACCTGATGGGAAGAACTGACTCATTTGAAATGACCCTGATGCTGGAAAGATTGAAGGCAGGAGAATGGGATGGCAGAGGATGAGATGGTTGGATGACATCACCAATTTGATGGACATGAGTTTGAATAAGCTCTGGGAGTTGGTGATGGACAGGAAAGCCTGGCTTGCTGCAGTCCATGGAGTTGCAGAGTCAAACACAACTGAGTGACTGAACTGACTGAAACATGCTGAGATTTTTCATGTGAGCTTCTCAACCTGGAATGCTCTTACCTATCTAGTTAGCCAGCTGAACCCACTTATCCTCCAACACACATTTCTAAGATCAGCTCTTCTAGAGAGACATCTCCAACTTCACCCCCAAACAAGGATGGTATCTCTTTCCTTTGTGGTCTCAGATTACTTTCTACTGTGGCTATGGTAGCTCTTTTCATGTTGCATTGAAAATACTTGCTTACTGGTATGCCTGCTCTTCTAAACCACAAGACTTTAAAGGATTGGAATTTGTCTTACTCAATTTTAGTTTTAAAACTTTAAATAGGGACTGGCACCTAAAATGAAACCTTCAAAAAATTTAATCATAGAGGCCATCCTCAATTCTTTTGAGGATTTCTGCCCTGACAACTCACTTGAAACTGCTCTTAGCAATAATATATTCCTCTGATTAACAGCCAACTTTTTTTCTCAACGTATTTTTTGAAATCATTCTGTTTTAACTTTTTGTAGTTTAAAAGGTCAAGAGTTATAACAAAAAATACCAGTTCCCTGTTTCATGATCACCGCTTACCTCCCTTCTCACTTCCCAGAAGCACTCACTTTTAAATAATAAGGACACTGCTCTATTTTGATCAACTAATTTTAGAGAATATACTGACTTTATACCATGCTACATTACAGACTTCCTTCCTCCATCATCCCAATATAGTTTTATCACGATTTTAGTCAAATTCTTATTTTTTTAGTCTTTTTATTTATTACTGATTTCTATTTTGGGCTTCCCTGGTAGCTCATTGGTAAAGAATCGGCCTGCAATGCGGGTTCCCCGGGTCAGGAAGATCCCCTGGAGAAGGAAATGGCAACCCACTCCAGTATTCTTGCCAGGAAAATCCCCTGGACAGAGGAGTCTGACAGGCTACAGTCCATGTGGTCACAAAAGAGTCAAACGTGACTTAGTGAGTAAACAGCAATAACAAGTTTTATTTATTTGTTTTTGGCTGCACTGGCTCTTTGTTGTTTGTGTGGGCTTTCTCTAGTTGCAGCGAGCAGGCGCTGCTCTTTGCTGCAGTGAGCAGGCTTCTTACTGCAGTGGCTTCTCTCCTTTGGAGCACAGGCTCTCGGCCCACCGCTTCAGTCGTTGCAGCACACAGGCTCAGTAATTGTGGCGGGAGGGCTTAGTTGCTCCACAGCACGTGGAATCTTCCCAGACCAGGGATCAAACCCGTGTCCCCTGCATTGGCCAGGGGATACTTATCCATTCCACCACCAGGGGAATCCTCACGATTTTTTAAGTAATGGTTGTGTTATTATTGTTCACTTTTATGCCAAGTAGTTCACATGATTACATGGCCTTTCTTGAACACCTTTTTGGTTTTTTTTCTGAAGTTAATATTTGCCTCAATTTTTTTCAGTTGTTTATTTTTTTCTTGGGCAGCCAGTTAGATCTCATATCCTGCAACAGCTCTGAAAATGCCTCTTTCGATAATATCAAATAATTTCTCGATGCTATATTTTAGCCCTAGGACACTCCTCTCAGAAACACCCCTCTGGCCGTCCTCCACCCTCCTGCTCCTCTCAGCCCTTTCCTACCCAGGATTTCCTTGGCATCCCTCTTGTGTGGGAACCCCTGGTTCTCAGATCACATGTCATATTCTTTCTTGGTTTACACTTGCAATTTTTTAAAAAAAAATACAGGGCCCAGTAGCTTTCTGAGAAAATGTAAATTTTTGAAACTTTCATGTCTAAAAGTAATTTTTATTCTCTGGTAGCTCAAATGGTAAAGTATCTGCCTGTAATGCTGGAGATCTGGGTTTGACCCCTGGGTCAGGAAGATTCCCCTGGAGGAGGAAATGGCAACCCACTCCAGTAGTCTTGCCTGGAAAATCCTATGGACAGAGGAGCCTGGCAGGCTACAGTCCATGGGGTCACAAAGAGTTGGACATGACTGAGTGACTAGCACACAGACAGCCTCACACTTGCCTTGGTGTGGTACTTCTGTTGGCAAGGTTGGCCACATCCCTTCCCACCCTTTTTTCTCCCAACATTTTGCCATGTGACTTTGCCAATTGCCCCATCAAAATATGGGGTCTATTTCCCCTCTCCTTGAATGGGGATCACTGTGTAACTTACTGTGACAGCCTATGTTGGATGTGGCACTGTGTGACTTCTGAAACTAAGGCTTCAAGAATCCTTACAGCTGCTGATCTGTTCTCACCCTCTGAGCATATGGAATTGAAACTATCATGTGAAGAAGCCAGGTCCTAGAAATAGTGGTAAAAAAAAATTACTACTGAAAACCGGGAATATGGTTACGTGTGTTCAGATCAGATCAGATCAGTTGCTCAGTCGTGTCCGACTCTTTGCGACCCCATAAATCGCAGCACGCCAGGCCTCCCTGTCCATCACCAACTCCCGGAGTTCACTCAGACTCACGTCCATCGAGTCAGTGATGCCATCCAGCCATCTCATCCTCTGTCGTCCCCTTCTCCTCCTGCCCCTAATCCCTCCCAGCATCAGAGTCTTTTCCAATGAGTCAACTCTTCAAATGAGGTGGCCAAAGTACTACAGTTTCAGCTTTAGCATCATTCCTTCCAAAGAAATCCCAGGGCTGATCTCCTTCAGAATGGACTGGTTGGATCTCCTTGCAGTCCAAGGCACTCTCAAGAGTCTTCTCCAACACCACAGTTCAAAAGCATCAATTCTTCGGCGCTCAGCCTTCTTCACAGTCCAACTCTCACATCCATACATGACCACAGGAAAAACCATAGCCTTGACTAGACGAACCTTTGTTGGCAAAGTAATGTCTCTGCTTTTGAATATGCTATCTAGGTTGGTCATAACTTTATGTAACAATAAAACAATTGAGAAAACAATTGCCCACAATAATTTGGAAGATAGAAAATGTATCTATGAACTTGTAGACTTGGCTAAGGAGTCTCTCCTCCTCCATCTGGTAAGTTGCTGCTGCTGCTACTGCTAAGTCACTTCAGTCGTGTCCGACTCTTTGCCACCCCATGGACTGCAGCCTACCAGGCTCCTCCGTCCATGGGATTTTCCAGGCAAGAGTGTTGGAGTGAGGTGCCATCGCCTTCTCCATCTGGTAAGTTAGACCTGGCTTTTTCCCACTGGCAGTCCTAGGGTAGCATACTAAGAGTTCAAGGGCAAAACCATAAGAGTTTCTTGATCCTTGAGCTCAGAGCTTATGCTGTGTCACTTTCACCACTATTTTTTTATCAAAGCAAGTCAAGGCCAGCCTAGATTCAAGGAGCAGAGAAAAAGATTGCACTCCAGGTGGCGCTAGTGGTAAAGAATCTGCCTGCCAATGCAGGAGATGCAAGAGACATGAATTTGATCCCTGGGTCAGGAAGATCCCGTGGAGTAGGAATTGACACCCCTCTCCAGTATTCTTGCCCGGAAAATCCCATGAACAGAGGAGCCTGGCAGGCTACAGTCCATGAGGTGGCAAAGAGTCGGACAAGGCTGAGCGGCTGAGCACACCCTGATGGGAGAAGCAAAGTCACATTGCAAAGAGGCCTGAGGGACTCTTGCAGTCATCTTTGCAACAGTCTAACACACATGATCAGAGAAGGCAATGACACCCCACTCCAGTACTCTTGCCTGGAAAATCCCAGGGATGGGGGAGCCTGGTGGGCTGCAGTCCATGGAGTCGCACAGAGTCGGACAGGACTGAAGCGACTTAGCAGCAGCAGCAGCAACACACATGATATACAATTCTAGGTTGAAAATGATTTCCACTCAGTTTGTGGCATTGCTTCATTATTGCCATTGAGAAGATGTGTGGTCTGGCGATTACTTACTTTGTATAATATATGTAACTTTTTATTTTCCCTCTCTCTGGAGGATTTTGAACCTTCTCATTACTCCCAGTATATTGAAATTGCATGATAAATTACCCTGGTGTGAGTTCATTTTCATTCATCATATTGAGACTCCATTGCTATTTCTAGCCTAGGGATCCAGTTATTTGATTTGTGGAAATGTTCTTATATCATGTCTTTGATAATTTCCTCTGCACAGTTTGCTCTGCTTGCTCTTCCTGAAACTCCTCTTAATTGGGTATTGGACACTAACCAGTCCCTGTAATTTTCTTAACTTTTCCACCCTCTTCATCTCTTTGATTATTTTGTTGTACATTTTTTGAGATTTTTCTCAACTATATGTTCCTTCTCCTTGACTGAATTTTTTTTTTTTCTTAAATTTTGGCTGTGCTGCACAGCATGTGGGATCTTAGTTCCCCGACTAGGGATTGAACTCACCTCCATGCAGTGGAAGCGTGGAGTCCTCATCGCTGGACCACCAAGGAAGTCCCTCACCTAAATTTTAATTTCAGCATTCCCATTTTTAATTTTCAAGAACTCTTTTTTTTAATATAAATTTATTTATTTTAATTGGAGGCTAATTACTTTACAATATTGTATTGGTTTGGCCATACATCGACATGAATCCGCCACGGGTATACACGTGTTCCCCATCCTGAACCCCCCTCCCACCTCCCTCCCCATACCATCCCTCTGGGTCATCCCAGTGCACCAGCCCTGAGCATCCTGTATCATGCATCGAAATTGGACTGGCGATTCGTTTCACATTCTTGTTTTCTGATTTTCCACGTTATTCTTGTTTTCTGGATTTCCCTTATATCATTGATTCCATTTTTTTTTAAAGTTTTCATTTCATTGTACTATGTCTGCGTTCGATAGTTTTTTCCCCCCTTTCTCTTTCTCTGTCATTCTCTTTTACAGTCGAATTTATCCTTAAACACTTGTGATCCTTGGCTGTTCACTCATGTTAAAAACTGCCTGGAAGCTCTGAGCTATAACTGAGGCACTTTGCCTGGTGGGCTTCACTGCAGACAAGCTGTGGACAGATGGCTTTTTCCTTGAGTATCTTTAGGTCCTCTTTCTGGGGTAGTTTACTTTATCCAGGGACGTTCTTACCAGTACATCTCTTAGCCCAGAGCAAGGGGGGCCCAGCCTTAGGCTCCATGCATCAGAGGGCCTCAGTCTGCCCACCCATCCCTGAAGGGCAAGGAGTCCATTGTACCAAGTGTTAAATGTAGCTGGGACTCAAGCTGCTCTCTCTTGAGACTGGTCTCCAGGTACCAGGAACCACAGAATCCCCTGCCCAGATGGCCCTGAACACATACCCAGTGCCCACATGTGTCTCTTCCCTGGGTGATCCCCCTAAGGGTGGTCCCTGCTGCCCCCTAGGCCTAAGAAGAGACTATAGGGGGCTGTTTACAGAGGGTATGGGTGGCGTTTGGACGTGCAGGATCCAGGGGCCACACTTCTGGAGTTCGTGTCTCAGGGGTGGGAGGACGCCATGGCAGCAAGCAGGCTGGGCCAGCTTTCTTCTCGCTGCCCTTTTCCTGTGTGGAGTGCCACGGAGTCAGAATCCTAAACTCAGATCTGTCCTTCCAAGTCATTATGAAGATGTATTTGTCAAAGTAGGAAGAGCATATTTTACTTAACATTTTGTTTGATTTATGAATTTTAAATATATCTGTGGCCTTCCCTGATGGCTCAGTTGGTAAAGAATCTCCTGCAGTCAGTGCACGAGACCCCAGTTTGATCCCTGGGTGGGGAAGATCCCCTGGAGAAGGGAACAGCTACCTTCTCCAGTATTCTGGCTTGGAGAATTCATGGATTGTATAGTCCATGGGGTCGCAAAGAGTTGGACGTGACTGAGTGACTTTCATTTTTTAAAATATATTTAAATGCATGCTTATGGGCCTCCATTTGAACTTTTGCCTTGGGCCCTGCATAGGTTGGTGCAGTAGTAAAGAACCTGTCTGCCAATGAAGGAGACGCGAGAGACACGAGTTCAATCCCTGGGTCAGGAAAATCCCTGGAGGAAGAAATGGCAACCCACTCCAGTATACTTGCCTAGAGAAGCCATGGACAGAGAAGCCTGGCAAGCTACAGTCCATGGGGTCTCAAAGAGTCAGACATGACTGAACTCACGCACACACAAACACACATACTCATACACACACATACACACCCCACATATTTGCAGGGGACCTCATTTGCCTCACCGGAACTGGGTGGAGGAAGGCTGAGAACACTCCACAGTTCCACTTACCCTCCCCCACCTCTCATTGCCAGGCACACTCCTACCTTCTCCAGAGCCTGGAGCCCCTCTGGCTCATTTCTTCAGACTATACCTGATGCCATGAACAAAAAGGACTACACCAAGGAAGAAATGGAGCATATTTTTCTTACATCCAGGAGCCCAAGCCCAGGGAACCTGAAGTGGCTGGGCCAGCACAATATTGAAACACCACGGTTATAAGTCAGTAAATTTCTACTGGAAAAACATTTTAATGATACCTAGCAATTATCATGGAATCCCACTCTTGTTTCTAGGAAATCATTTAGAAGAAGGAAAAATAAATGCAAAAATAAATGAATAGCCATGTTCAAAAGCAAAATTTACTACGGTCTCATAAAATTTAAAACTAGAAACTTGTATGTCTGTTACAGGAGTATAGGAGTACGTTTTAATTACTTACAATACAATGCAGCCATGTATCATTTCACATACTCATCAACCTCTCAGGTCTTGGTCCCAGCTGGAGCAAGAATGAGTCCAGAGTGAGTCACAATCTCAGAGTGATGACAGAAAATCACTTTTCATCCACGGGTAGAAGAGAAAAGATCAAGAAAGTTCTGCAAGTGGCTGTCTATCTTAGAAAGTGAATAAACCCTGGTATATTCTATAAACCGCAGAAGAGCAAAGCAATCTTTGAGAAGCGCTTAGTTGCACCAGGAAGACAGAGCAGCCAGAAAACCATGCAAAGCTGGAGCCACTGCAAACGTAGCAAAGCTCAAGCTCAGGGCCCCTCACTTGCACAGACCTCTTTCTAAGCCCCGACATTTCTATGCAAGTAAAGATTAGCTTTTGTGCCAAATTTTTATTTTGTATCCCTTTCCTTCAAGATGACTTTAAGATTGTACAGTCTTTGGGACCACAAAACCTGAATCTGTAGTCGACAGAAGGTATTATATATTAAATGGGAGTGGGGTGGGAGGGAGAGACAGGAAGAGAACTACCAATTCAAAGTAGCATCCTTTAAAATCCTAAGAAAAACAGGGAACCTCAAAAAAAATGGTTGATGCAATGTAGGTTCACCTTCCATCTGACCAAGAAATAGTTCAAGAACCGACTTTAAGAACCACCTTTTTAAAGGACTCCAATATCAACATAGAAAAATTTCTCAAAGTTGGTGCATTAAGGAAGGCAGGCAGGGAGTCAGAAGTGTCCTGATGTTTGCCTTCCTTCTATTTAGGAGCTGTTCACCTAATCTGGGGCTGGTGGCTCAGACGGTAAAGAACTCACCTGCAATGTGGGAGATCTGGGTTCTATCCCTGTTGGGAAGATCCCCTGGAGGAGGGCATGGCAACCCCCTCCAGTATTGTTGCCTGGAGAATCCGCATGGACAGAGAAGCGTGGCAAGCTGCAGTCCATGGGGTCCCAAAGAGCCGGACACGACAGAGCGACTAAGCAGCAGCACCCAATCTGAGCTATTTTTCATCTTCTTGAAAAATAAAATCTGCACTTCCCTAATGTCGCCACTAGGTGGCAGACGTGGCTTATTCAGGCCCGGTGCTAAACAAAACTGTCCCATTTAGTTGTCAAGCAATTTTATGAGGAAAGTATTGTGGGTTTTCTTTTCAGATGAGGTTTAGAAATGTTCAGTGACTTGGTAATATGGGATGATGTTTGCCATGATTTTAATTTGGGGATTTGCAAAGTGAGATAGATAGAAGTTATTTCTATCAGTATCCCCACTCCAAAAAAAAAAAAAAAAGATTTAGAAAAAGACAGGCTGAAATTATCTGTCAGCTGGAGCCTAGGTTTCCTTCTGCTTCCATTTACTCTCTGAACTTCCCTGGCAGTGAGAAGAGCCTCAGCCTTGCTTGGAGATCAGGTGCTCCGAACACTGCCCACCCAGTGAAGCCTCATCCACTGCCAGGGTCTCAGGCGGGCCATTTGCATCAGTCAAAACACTACTCAAGTCCCCACAGACTTTCAGTTCTGGCGGTGGATCTCAGATCCCCTGGATCCCTGCAGCTTGTGCTCTCCTCGGCTGCTCACTGGCTAGATAAGAGAACCTGAGAAAGATTGCACTCAGCTGGTCCCAATGGCGTCTTCTAATCGGGGGGGGGGGGGGGGGTCACTCTGATTAGAGCAAATGCCACCCACTGCAGCTGGCCTTGCAGGGCTTAACTTCTCTTACCACAACCTGAAGTTTGGGGCATGGTCCTAAATGGTATTTTCATCTCCTCCCTTGTGGAAGACGCTGGAGGTCCGAGATTTTTGTGGGTGGAAGTCAACCAGGCAGAGCATCAGCTTGGACAGGTTTCTGCCACCCAAAGAGATGGCGCTGCCCTGGCCATCACTGCAGGGCTTTCCCTTCTCCCCCGCCCCGGGCCAGCCTCCTCACTCCCAGATGTTCCCCTGTCCTAGGACCTCCTTCGAAACACCACAGTCTGGTGATTGCCTGGTAGGAACCGTCGAGCTCACTGAGTACAGGAACTGTGGCTTTTCCCTTTCTCGAGACTACCATCCAGTAGCATGGAAGGCACAGAGGACCCGCCACAGACCACAAACAAGGCTTATTTTCATAACGTTTTCACTTGTATTGAAAGCAAAGCCGTTTTTTAATGAACAATATGACTCCTAACTTTACATCCCAGGGAACTAGGAACAAACTAAACCCAAAGTTAGTAGAAGGAAGGAAATAACATAAGAACAGAAGTAAGAATTAGAAAAGAGAAAAACAATAGGTGAAATCAACAAAAACTAAATGTTGGGTTTTTTGAAAAGATAAACAAAATTTACAAACCTTTAGCTAGATTAAGAAAAGAGAGAGCTCATAAAATCAGAAATGAAAGAAGAGACTTTACAACTGATGACACAGAAGTAAGAAGGAACATAAGAGATTGCTATGAATAATTATAGGATTTCCCCGGCAGTCCAGTGCTTAAGACTCTGGCCTTCCACCGTAAGGGCCACAGGTTCAGTCCCTGGCTGGGGAACTAAGATCCTGCATGCTGCATGGCACAGCCAGAAAAACAAGCAACAAAAAAATGATACTCCAACAAACTGAATAATATTTTTAAAAAAGAGAAGTTCTTAGTAACATACAACCTGCTGCTGCTGCTGCTAAGTCGCTTCAGTCGTGTTCCACTCTGTGCAACCCCAGAGACGGCAGCCCACCAGGCTCCCCCGTCCCTGGGATTCTCCAGGCAAGAACACTGGAGTGGGTTGCCATTTCCTTCTCCAATGCATGAAAGGGAAAAGTGAAAGTGAAGTCACTTAGTTGTGTCCGACTCTTCGTGACCCCATGGACTGCAGCCCACCAGGCTCCTCCGTCCATGGGATTTTCCAGGCAAGAGTACTGGAGTGGGGTGCCAGTGCCTTCTCCGAACACACAAACTACCAGGACTAAATCATGAAGAGAAAGTCTGAACAGACCTACAACAGGTATGAAGATTAAATCAATAATCAAAAATCTTCCAGCAAAGAAAAGCCCAGGATCAGATGGCTTCACTGGTGAATTCTAACATTTTAAAGAAGAATTAAAGCCCATTCTTCTCAAGCTATGCTCTAAAAATGAAGAGGAAAGAATGCTTCCAAACTCATTTTATGCCTGTATTACTCTTACTAAACTAAACAGAGACACCACAAGAAAACTACAGGCCAATATCCCTGATGAATAAAGGTGCAAAAATCCTCAACAAAATACTAGCCAAAAAACATCCAAAAGCACATTAAAAGGATCATATACCATGACCAAGTGGGATTTATCCCTTGGATGCAAGCATGCTTTGACATATGAAAATCAATTAATGTGATATGTTTAATAGAATAAAGGATAAAAATCACATAATCATATATAGATGCAGAAAAGTGATTGACAAGACTCAACACTCTTTCATGGTAAAAACTCTCAACAAACTAGGAACAGATGGACAGTAACTCAACACAGTAAACACATGAAAAGCCCACATAAAATCATGCTCAAAGGTGAAAACTAGATGCTTTTCCTCTAAGTTGAAGAATAGGCAAGGATGCCTATTTTTGCCACTTCTATTCAAGATAGTACTGGAAGTACGATGTGATGAAAGAAATTAAAGAAAATATCAAAAATGGAAAGACATCCCATGTTTGTGGATTGGATGACTTAATGTTGTTAAGATGTCCAACTACCCAAAGCAATCTACAGAGTCAATGCAAACCCTATCAAATTTCAACAGCATTTTTTATAAAAATAGAAAAAAACAATTGTATGATTCATATGGAATCATGAAAGACTGCAAAGAGCCAATCAACACTGAGAAAGAAGAACAAATCTAGAGGCATCACACTTTCTGTTTCAAAATATATTTTAAAGCTACAGTAATCAGAACAATATGGTATTAGCATAAAGACAGATGCATGGACTGATGGAATGGAATAGAGACCACAGAAATACACCCACACATATGCTCAACTGCTCTTTAGAAAGACTGCCAATAATACACAGTGGGGAAAGAGAGTCTCTTCAACAAATGACGCTGGGAAAATTGGATATCCAATGCAAAAGAATAAAACTGGACCCTGATTTTACACCATACACAAAGGTCAACCAAAAATGAATTAAGGACTTAAACATAAGACCTGAAACTATAAAACTCCTAGAAGGAAGCGTAAGTGAAAACCCTCATGACATTGGTCTCAGCAATGACTTTATGGTTATGAAATGAAAGCCACAGGCAAAAACATCAAAAAAGGAAATGAGTGGAACTACATTGAACTAAAAAACTTCTAAACAGCAAAGGAAGCAATCAACCAACAGAGTGAAAGGCAATCTACCAAACAGGAGAAAACATTTGCAAACCATATATTTAATAATGGATTAATCTCCAAAGTACATAAAGCGCTCCCACAACTTAGTATCTATACACATACATACAAACTAATAATCCATTTTTTTAAAAATTGGCTTAGTGATTGAATAAACACTTCTCCAAAGAAGACATGCAAATGGCCAGCAGGTGTATGAAGAAATGCTCGATGTCACTAACATCAGGAAAGTGTGAATTAAAATCACTATGAGATATCTCACACCCACTATCATGAAAAAAGACAAAAGACCACAAGTGTTGGTGAGAATGTGGGAAAACTTGAACCCTTGCACACTTTATAAAAAATTATTATTTATTTATTTGGCTGCTCCAGGGCTTAGTTGAGGCTTGCAGGATCTTCCCTCTCCCTTTGACATGTGGATCTTTAGCTGTGGCATGGGAACTCTTAGTTGCAACACGTGGGATCTAGTTCCCTAACCAAGGAATCAACCCTGGGGCCCTCGCATTGGGAGTTTTAGCCCTTGGGCCACCAGGGAAGTTCTGTGAACCCCTGCACACTTGCTGGTAGGAATGCAAAATGGTGTAGCTGCCATGGAAAACAGCATGGAGATTCCTCAAAAACGTAAGACTAGAACTACCATATGATCCAGCAATCCTACGTCTAGGTATTTACCCAAAAGAACTGAAATCAGTACCTCAAAGAGATAGTAGCTCTCCCACGTGCAGCCCCACGTGCAGTAGTCAAAGTGTGGAAGCAACCTAAATGTCCACAGACAGATGAGTGAATGAAGAAAATGAGATACATACATGCAATGAAACACTGCTGCTGCTGCTGCCGCTAAGTCGCTTCAGTCGTGTCCGACTCTGCGCAACCCCATAGACAGCAGCTCAACAGGCTCCCCTGTCCCTGGGATTCTCCAGGCAAGAACACTGGAGTGGGTCAACGAAACACTATCCACCCTTAATTTTAAAAAAGGAGCTTCAGCAACAAGTGATAACATGGATGAGGACATTTATGCTAAATGAAATATGCAGTCACAGGTATGATTCTACTTATACGAGATGTCTGACTCATTGGAAAAGACCCTGATGCTGGGAAAGATTGAAGGCAAAAGGAGAAGGGGGCGACAGAGGACAAGATGGCTGGATAGCATCACCAGCTCAATGGACATGGATCTGAGCAAACTCTGGGAGATGGTGAAGGACAGGGAAGCCTGGCGTGCTGCAGTCCACGGGGTCGCAAAGAGTCCAACATGACTTAGCAACTGAACAACAGCAATAATATGAGGTATCTAAAATAGTCAAATTCAAAGAATCAAAGAATAGAATGGTGATTGCCAGGGGCTGGAGGAGGAGATGGAGAAGGCAATGGCAACCCACTCCAGTACTCTTGCCTGGAAAATCCCATGGATGGAGGGGCCTGGTGGGCTGCAGTCCATGGGGTCCCTAAGAGTCAGACACGACTGAGTGACTTCACTTTCACTTTGCACTTTCATGCATTGGAGAAGGAAATGGCAACCCACTCCAGTGTTCTTGCCTGGAGAATCCCAGGGACGGGGGAGCCTGGTGGGCTGCCGTCTAAGGGGTCGCACAGAGTTGGCCACAACTGAAGCAGCTTAGCAGCAGCAGCAGGAAAAGAAGGAAATGGGACTTACAGTTAAACAGGAAGAATAAAAACCTGCTGTACAACATTGTACCAATAGTCAATGATATATGTTCGCTTAGAGTTTTAAGAGGATAGATCCCATGTCAAGTGTTCCTACCACAATCAAAATCTTTCTTAAAAATTCTATTCATAAGTTTCAGATAATACCACCTGCTACCAACATGGCAAGTCTATTAGCCTACATGCAAGCCCCTGCTTTCATGAGCCTGCCTTTGGCTTAGTTTCAGAGACACAGATGGTACCTCAACAGGCAGGGCACCTTCCCTTGATCAATGTCATGCTTTTTGAGCAAGAGAAAGAGAACTTCAAAGGAATAAAACATTCCCAGTAGAGCCAAAGCCCCAAGTGCCCTCCCTGGTTCTAGTTCTCCACCCCTAAAATGTGTAACTTATCATCCTATCCGTTTCTCTATTCTTTTTCTATGGATGTATGTACCCTAAAGGGCTTCCCAGGTGGCTCAGCGGTAAAAAATCTGCCGCAATGCAGGAGCCAGAGGAGACCTGGTTTCAATCCCCAGGTCAGGAAGATCCCCTGAAGAAGGGCATGGCAACCCACTCCAGTATATTGCCTGGAAAATCCCATGGACAGAGGAGCCTGGTAGGCTACAGTCTATGGGGTCGCAAAGAGTTGGACACGACTGATTGACTTCACTTTCACTTTCTAATACTGTTATAAAGACTCTACTCTGTTTTCACATAGAGTCGACTATGGAATGTGTATGGAGGGCCAAGTTCTAAATGAGTTCTTTGCCTGTGTGTCCTGGAATGCAGACTTAACCATCTTGGCCTAGAAGTCAACCTATAACATCAGAGATGAATATTCAGCAATATTCAACTGCACCTTTGACCCCTCTGGAATTTTCTCACCAAAGAACATCTCCTGGACACTTTAAGTAAATCCCAAACAACAAATGCATGCTTCGGAGTATAGTATATTTTTGAAACATTTCATATCACACTGGATGATGTATTGGTCTGTCTTTCCCTTCTTGGGGTTGTCTCCGTGGTGAGACCTTTGAATGTACATTTTGTTTCTTTCATTTCTGTAGCCATGGAACCTTTTCAGCGCATTTTGAATGAAAAGTAAATAAATAGACATCTTCCAATAAGAGGAAAGCCTCACTGGTTGCCCTTCCCCATCCCATAAGGTGGAGGAGGGGAAGAGGTTGCATTTCAGTGGGAAGAATTCAGTACCACCTCCCTCTTTAAGAGCTTCCCTGGTGGCTCAGTCGGTAAAGAGACCACTTGCAATGTGGGAGACACAGGTTCAATCCCTGGGTGAGAAAGACCCCCTGGAGAAGGAAATGGTAACCCACTCCAGTATTCTTGCCTGGAGAATCCCATGGACAGAGGAGCCTGACAGGCTACAATCCTTGGGGTCACAAAGAGTCAGACATGACTCAGTGACTAAACCACCACCCCTCTTCAAAGAATCAGTCTAAAGCATGTAGAAGAGAACCTCTCTCCCAGCTGTAAGAACCATGAAGGGAACACCCAGAAAGACATTGATGTTGCCTATACTGAGGACATATGAAAAACACAATTTGACTTTCTGAGATGTGGTGTTAGAATTAAATACAAGGAATGTGCCATTGCCTTTGACTTTCACATTCTTTTAGAAGCACATAGGGCTGAAGTTCAGGAGGTGGGAATTAAAGAAAGGACCCAGAATCATAAATACCCAAGAAGTCTGAATAGGAAACCATTGCCACAGAAGCTACAAAATACACTTCTAGCTAAAACCACATATGAGAAATATTGAAATTAGATCCAAAAGACAATTTACACTTAAAAATCAACTGATTAATTATAAAAAACAGGACCAGCTTTAATAAATCCAGTTAACAGATTCTATTGAGCATCTCTTACCTGCCAACCCTGGAAATGCACTGGTGAGCCAGACAGACACAGGCTCTATCCATGTGGAGCTCACAGTCCGGTGGAGATGGACAGATGTGCAGTCAGTAATATAAGTAATTATAAAACAATCGTGCATTAAAACATCTGAAATCATTCCCAAGATTATTGACTACAAAAAGTGACATGGGTGTAGACAAGAACAAAATAAATTGTCCTTTGGTCCTGAGAAGATGTCGATGACACGTGACCAAATTCTTGTAAGACGTGCTTTCTTACTGGGCTCCACTCATATTTAATGGATGCAAGCATGGCTGGCCTGCTGTCTGGGAGGAGTCTCCTCGTGCGTGAAACTGGCCTGATTGAGGCCATCATGCCAGTTCACTGTTCTCCCATTGGTTAGGGGATGAGGACAGGGCCACATACATGGTGCGGCGTCACTGGGTCTTCAAAGAGGCTGAATTTTTCACAGATTCTTTAAAATAATAAAACCTTCTAACCTCATCTGCCTTTTTGTTCACTAGCTTCAGAAATTACTGAGTCAGAGACCATGTCTTATCATTAATCCTGCCACCAAATGAGAGGGTGAGCACAAGACTGCCTCTCGACAGCCTCACCAGAGCCATTCCTCATCTTTCAAAGCCCACGTTACGCTGGGAGCAACACAAAACCCCACAAATCAGGTAAGGACACAATTGACTCCTGTTCTCAAGAGCTCTGAATAGACCCGGCAGGAAGCCTGAGACTGACAGGTTAAATAATTGAGCGGTAGGTAAGACCAACTTTAGGTATATGCTGTGGGCAGGGCTGGGCAAGGGTTTAAGGAAAAGAAGAGACGGGACAAATGAACAACACGGGTGGAAGGTACCAAAGGTCTGGCCAGCGACCTGGGGCTCACACGTGGACTCCATGCTTCAGAAGGACTTGGCAGGGTGGGCAGGGAGGGCACGTACTCACTCTGGGTAGCTCCTGATGACAGGCCAAGACCCATGGCTGGAAATCGCAGGAGGCAGAAACAAGCTCAATATGGCAAAGAACTTTTGAGCAACTCAGTGCTTTGGGTAACTTCTTTAGGGAGTGAGCTTCCCATCACTGGACATATTCAAGTGGAGGCAACAGGAGTGCTCATTAGACGTGGCAAAGATGAGATCCTTCAGCCTCCAAAGTTCCTCTTTTCACTAGCATTTGGAGGCTCTGGGTAGATGAACCAACCCTGTCTGATGGGTTTGTGGTCAGGAGCACAGTTGTTCACATAATACAACCGAGTCACTGAGTATGTCTTCAGGCACGCGAGCGATTCTCAGTGCAGTGACTCAAAGTGGGAGAGGAACAGTGTGCAGGGGCAGGAAGCAGGGGGAAGGGGGACAGTGGGCAGGAGCAGGAGCAGGGGGAAGGGGGACAGTGGGCAGGGGCAGGAAGCAGGGGGAAGGGGACAGTGGGCAGGGGCAGGAAGCGGCAGGGAGGGGGACAGTGGGCAGGGGCAGGAAGCAGGGGGAAGGGGGACAGTGGGCAGGGGCAGGAAGTGGCAGGGAGAGGGACAGTGGGCAGGGGCAGGAAGCAGGGGGAAGGGGACAGTGAGCAGGGGCAGGAAGCAGCAGGGAGAGGGACAGTGGGCAGGAAGCAGGGGGAAGGGGAACAGTGGGCAGGGGCAGGAAGCAGGGGGAAGGGGGACAGTGGGCAGGGGCAGGAAGCAGGGGGAAGGGGGACAGTGGGCAGGTCAGGAAGCAGGGGGAAGGGGGACAGTGGGCAGGGCAGGAAGCAGGGGGAAGGGGGACAGTGGGCAGGGGCAGGAAGCAGGGGGAAGGGGGACAGTGGGCAGGTCAGGAAGCAGGGGGAAGGGGGACAGTGGGCAGGGGCAGGAAGCGGAAGGGAGGGGGACAGTGGGCAGGGGCAGGAAGTGGCAGGGAGAGGGACAGTGGGCAGGGGCAGGAAGCAGGGGAAAGGGGACAGTGGGCAGGGGCAGGAAGCAGGGGGAAGTGGGACAGTGGGCAGGGGCAGGAAGCGGCAGGGAGAGGGACAGTGGGCAGGGGCAGGAAGCAGGGGAAAGGGGACAGTGGGCAGGGGCAGGAAGCAGGGGGAAGGGGGACAGTGGGCAGGGGCAGGAAGCAGGGGGAAGGGGGACAGTGGGCAGGGCAGGAAGCAGGGGGAAGGGGGACAGTGGGCAGGGGCAGGAAGCAGGGGGAAGGGGGACAGTGGGCGGGGGCAGGAAGCGGCAGGGAGGGGGACAGTGGGCAGGGGCAGAAAGCGGCAGGGAGAGGGACAGTGGGCAGGGGCAGGAAGTGGCAGGGAGAGGGACAGTGGGCAGGGGCAGGAAGCAGGGGAAAGGGGACAGTGGGCAGGGGCAGGAAGCAGGGGGAAGGGGGACAGTGGGCAGGGGCAGGAAGCAGGGGGAAGGGGGACAGTGGGCAGGGGCAGGAAGCAGGGGGAAGGGGGACAGTGGGCAGGTCAGGAAGCAGGGGGAAGGGGGACAGTGGGCAGGGCAGGAAGCAGGGGGAAGGGGGACAGTGGGCAGGGGCAGGAAGCAGGGGGAAGGGGGACAGTGGGCAGGGCAGGAAGCGGCAGGGAGGGGGACAGTGGGCAGGGGCAGGAAGCGGCAGGGAGGGGGACAGTGGGCAGGGGCAGAAAGCGGCAGGGAGGGGGACAGTGGGCAGGGGCAGAAAGCGGCAGGGAGAGGGACAGTGGGCAGGGGCAGGAAGCGGCAGGGAGAGGGACAGTGGGCAGGGGCAGGAAGCAGGGGAAAGGGGTCAGTGGGCAGGGGCAGGAAGCAGGGGGAAGGGGGACAGTGGGCAGGGGCAGGAAGCAGGGGGAAGGGGGACAGTGGGCAGGTCAGGAAGCAGGGGGAAGGGGGACAGTGGGCAGGGGCAGGAAGCGGAAGGGAGGGGGACAGTGGGCAGGGGCAGGAAGTGGCAGGGAGAGGGACAGTGGGCAGGGGCAGGAAGCAGGGGAAAGGGGACAGTGGGCAGGGGCAGGAAGCAGGGCGAAGTGGGACAGTGGGCAGGGGCAGGAAGCGGCAGGGAGAGGGACAGTGGGCAGGGGCAGGAAGCAGGGGAAAGGGGACAGTGGGCAGGGGCAGGAAGCAGGGGGAAGGGGGACAGTGGGCAGGGGCAGGAAGCAGGGGGAAGGGGGACAGTGGGCAGGGCAGGAAGCAGGGGGAAGGGGGACAGTGGGCAGGGGCAGGAAGCAGGGGGAAGGGGGACAGTGGGCGGGGGCAGGAAGCGGCAGGGAGGGGGACAGTGGGCAGGGGCAGAAAGCGGCAGGGAGAGGGACAGTGGGCAGGGGCAGGAAGTGGCAGGGAGAGGGACAGTGGGCAGGGGCAGGAAGCAGGGGAAAGGGGACAGTGGGCAGGGGCAGGAAGCAGGGGGAAGGGGGACAGTGGGCAGGTCAGGAAGCAGGGGGAAGGGGGACAGTGGGCAGGGCAGGAAGCAGGGGGAAGGGGGACAGTGGGCAGGGGCAGGAAGCAGGGGGAAGGGGGACAGTGGGCAGGGCAGGAAGCGGCAGGGAGGGGGACAGTGGGCAGGGGCAGGAAGTGGCAGGGAGGGGGACAGTGGGCAGGGGCAGGAAGCGGCAGGGAGGGGGACAGTGGGCAGGGGCAGGAAGCGGCAGGGAGGGGGACAGTGGGCAGGGGCAGAAAGCGGCAGGGAGGGGGACAGTGGGCAGGGGCAGAAAGCGGCAGGGAGAGGGACAGTGGGCAGGGGCAGGAAGCAGGGGAAAGGGGTCAGTGGGCAGGGGCAGGAAGCAGGGGGAAGGGGGACAGTGGGCAGGGGCAGGAAGCAGGGGGAAGGGGGACAGTGGGCAGGGCAGGAAGCAGGGGGAAGGGGGACAGTGGGCAGGGGCAGGAAGCAGGGGGAAGGGGGACAGTGGGCGGGGGCAGGAAGCAGCAGGGAGGGGGACAGTGGGCAGGGGCAGGAAGCGGCAGGGAGGGGGACAGTGGGCAGGGGCAGGAAGCGGCAGGGAGGGGGACAGTGGGCAGGGGCAGGAAGTGGCAGGGAGGGGGACAGTGGGCAGGGGCAGAAAGCGGCAGGGAGAGGGACAGTGGGCAGGGGCAGGAAGTGGCAGGGAGAGGGACAGTGGGCAGGGGCAGGAAGCAGGGGAAAGGGGACAGTGGGCAGGGGCAGGAAGCAGGGGGAAGGGGGACAGTGGGCAGGGGCAGGAAGCAGGGGGAAGGGGGACAGTGGGCAGGGGCAGGAAGTGGCAGGGAGGGGGACAGTGGGCAGGGGCAGGAAGCGGCAGGGAGGGGGACAGTGGGCAGGGGCAGGAAGCGGCAGGGAGGGGGACAGTGGGCAGGGGCAGGAAGAGGCAGGGAGGGGGACAGTGGGCAGGGGCAGGAAGAGGCAGGGAGGGGGGACAGTGGGCAGGGGCAGGAAGCAGGGGGAAGGGGGACAGTGGGCAGGGCAGGAAGCAGGGGGAAGGGGGACAGTGGGCGGGGGCAGGAAGCGGCAGGGAGGGGGACAGTGGGCAGGGGCAGGAAGTGGCAGGGAGGGGGACAGTGGGCAGGGGCAGGAAGCGGCAGGGAGCGGGACAGTGGGCAGGGGCAGGAAGTGGCAGGGAGGGGGACAATGGGCAGGGGCAGGAAGCAGGGGGAAGGGGGGACAGTGGGCAGGGGTAGGAAGCAGGGGAAGGGAGACAGTGGGCAGGGGCAGGAAGTGGCAGGGAGGGGACAGTGGGCAGGGGCAGGAAGCAAGGGGATGGGGGACAGTGGGCAGGGGCAGGAAGCAGGGGGAAGGGGGACAGTGGGCAGGGGCAGGAAGCAGGGGGAAGGGGGTTGCTGGCCCGTGACTTTGAGCAACACAATCTGGTCAAACCTCTCCTAAGGAGGGTGGACCCAAGTCACACTCAGCCTTGAGGAAAAGCCTGCCTCCTCTGTACACGCAGCAGGGAGCCCCATTCTCATTTCCTCTAGATCACTGGGCACAGACTATCTTCCCCAGTACAAGAAGAGGGCCTAAAGTGTCTTTCTAAAGGCCAAGTAAGAGCACGGTTGCTGCTGCTAAGTTACTTCATGTCCAACTAACCCCATAGATAGCAGCCCACCAAGCTCCCCCGTCCCTGGGATTCTCCAGGCAAGAACACTGGAGTGGGTTGCCATTTCCTTCTTCAATGCATGAAAGTGAAAAATGAAAGTGAAGTCGCTCCGTTGTGTCCTACTCTTTGCAACCCCATGGACTGCAGCCTTCCAGGCTCCTCTGTCCATAGGATTTTCCAGGCAAGAGTACTGGAGTGGGGTGCCATTGCCTTCTCCAAAGAGCACGGTAACCTCCTCCAATTTGAGGAGGTTAAATATTCCCAGTGAGATTCACTAAAAATGCCAACTAATTAAGAATGATTATATGTCTAACATAGGCTTCCCAGGTGGCGCTGATGGTAAAGAACCTGCCTGCCAATGCAGGAGACTTAAGAGACGCAGGTTCAATCCCTGGGTCAAGAAGATGCCCTGGAGGAGGGCATGGCCAACCACACCAGTGTTCTTGCCTGGGAAATCCCATGGACAGAGGAGCCTGGCAGGCTACAGTCCATGGGGTCGCAAAGAGTCGGACACGACTGAGCACACTTTCAATCTATGACAGAGGAGGCTAGATACACAAAGAGGAGAGGACAACCTCTTCGATAAGCAGTGTTGGGAAAAAACTGGACAGCTACATGCCGAAGGATCAAAATAGGCTATTCTTTCACACCACGCACAAAGAGATTTAAAACGGGTGAAAGACTTAAACGTACGATGGAAACCATAAAACTTCTAGAAGAGAAACGAGGTGGCACACTCAGCTGGACACCACTCTTAGCAACATTCTTGGATATGTCTCCTCAGGGCAAGGGAAGCACAAGCAAAGAGAAACAACGGGACTACATCCAACGGAAAACCTTTCGCACAGTGAAGGAAACTATCAACAAAGAAAAAGCCATCCACTGAATGGTAGAAGACATCTGCAAACGGTATGTCCAATAAGGGGGTACTATCCGAAGTATGCAGAGAATCATACAACTCCACACAAATAACAAACAAACAAGAAATCTTGATTTTAAAATGCGCAGAGGACCTGAATCGACATTTTTCCAAAGAAGACATAGATGGCCAATAGGCACATGAGAAGATGCTCAGTCCCCCTTACTGGGATTAGTGCCCTTACAAAGGAGATCTCAGAGAGCTCCCTCACCCCTTCTACTAAGTGAGGACATAGGAAGAAGGGCTGGCTGTGAACAAGGACGAGGGGCCCGACCAGACACTGAATCTGCCGACACCTTGATCTTGGGCTCCCAACTTCCAGAACTGAGAAATAAATGTCTGCCACACCAAAAAAAAGAGAAAAAGAAAGAAAAGATTTTCGACATCATTAATCATCAGGGAAATGAAAATCAGAACTGCAATGAGATGTCAGCATCATCTGTCAGAATAACTAGTATCAAAAAGGTGACACATTACAAGTGCTGATGGGCGTACAGAGAAAAGGCAACATTTGTGTACTACTAGTGGGAAGGTATTGTGGCTCAAATGGTAAAGAATCCACCTGCAATGTGGGAGACCTAGGTTCAATCCCTGGGTTGGGAAGATCCCCTGGAGAGGGAACAGCTACCCACTCCAGTATTCTGGCCTGGAGAATTCCATGGACTGTATAGTCCATGGGGTCACAAAGAGTCAGACACAAGTGAGCAGCTTTCACTTCACTTAACGGTGGGAAGGTAAACCGCTGCAACCACTATGAAAAACAATACAGACATTCCTCAAAAAATTAAAAATAGATGACCCAGCAATTCTAATCTTGAGTTTATATCCACAGAAAATTAAATCACTAATTCAAAAAGATATACCCATCGCTGGGTTCATTGTAGCATTATTTACAACAGCCAAGATATGGAAGTAACCTAAGTGCCCATCAATAAACGAACAGAAAAAGAAGAGGTGCATATATGCTTTAGAATATTATTCGGACTTAAAAAAGAACAAAATAATGCCATTTACAGCAACGTGGATGGACCTAGAGATTGTCACACTGAGTGAAGTAAAGTCAGACACAGAAAGACAAGTATCATAGAGTATTGCTTACATATGGAATCTAAAAAATGAATACAGATAAATTTATTTACAAAACAGAAGTAGAGTCATGGACATAGAAAACAAACTCATGGTTTCCAGGGGATAAGGCAGGGAGGATAAATTGGAAGATTGGAACTGACACATACACACTGTTATATGTAAAATAGGTAACTGCTGCTGCTGCTGCTAAGTCGCTTCAGTCGTGTCCGACTCTGTGCGACCCCATAGGCGGCAGCCCACCAGGCTCCCCCGTCCTTGGGATTCTCCAGGCAAGAACACCGGAGTGGGTTGCCATTTCCTTCTCCAATGCATGAAAGTGAAAAGTGAAAGTGGAGTCACTAATAAAAACCTATTGTATAAAGCACAGGGAACTCTACTCAAAGCTCTGTAAAGGCCTACACGGGAAAAGAATCTTAAAAAAGCAGATATACATGTATGTACAACTGAGTCACTCTGCTGTACCCCTGAAACTAACACAACATTGTAATTCAGATTTTTTTTTAAAAAAAGAATGAAATCTTGCCATTTGTGACAACATGGGTGCACCTAGAATATGCAAATTGTGAAGTAAATGGACAGAGATACACAAATACTGTATGGATTCACTTATATGTGGAATCCGAAACACAAAACAAGTAAGCACACATAACTAAAGTCATGGATACAAAGAAAAACCAGGTAGTTGCCAGAGGGGAGGGGGGCAAGAGAAAGAGAAATCTGGTGAAGGAAATTAAGAAGCACAAATTTTCAGTTGCAAAATAAATGTCAGGGGTATGAAGCAATGTGGGAAATATAGTCAGTTATGTAATACCGTTCTACGGTGACATATCATAACTAGACTTATCCTGATGATCATTTTGAAAAGAATAGAAATATTGAATCACTACCCTTATGGCAGAAAGTGAAGAGGAACTAAAAAGCCTCTTGATGAAAGTGAAAGAGGAGAGTGAAAAAGTTGGCTTAAAGCTCAACATTCAGAAAACGAAGATCATGGCATCTGGTCCCATCACTTCATGGGAAATACATGGGGAAACAGTGGAAACAGTGGCTGACTTTATTTTCTGGGCTCCAAAATCACTGCAGATGGTGATTGCAGCCATGAAATTAAAAGACGCTTACTCCTTGGAAGGAAAGTTATGACCAACCTAGACAGCATATTCAAAAGCAGAGGCATTACTTTTCCAACAAAGGTCCGTCTAGTCAAGGCTATGGTTTTTCCAGTGGTCATGTATGGATGTGAGAGTTGGACGTGAAGAAGGCTGAGCACCGAAGAATTGATGCTTTTGAACTGTGGTGTTGGAGAAGGCTCTTGAGAGTCCCTTGGACTGCACGGAGATCCAACCAGTCCATTCTGAAGGGGATCAGCCCTGGGATTTCTTTGGAGGGAATGATACTGAAGCTGAAACTCCAGTACTTTGGCCACCTCATGCGAAGAGTTGACTCATTGGAAAAGACTCTGATGCTGGGAAGGATTGGGGGCAGGAGGAGAAGGGGACGACAGAGGATGAGATGGCATCACTGACTCGATGGACGTGAGTCTGAGTGAACTCCGGGAGTTGGTGATGGACAGGGAGGCCTGGCGTGCTGTGATTCATGGGGTCGAAAAGAGTCGGACATGACTGAGTGACTGAACTGATGCTGTGTACCAGGGACTAACATAATGTTGCAGGTCAATTATACTTCAAAATAAACTCATAGAAAAAGAGATCAAATTTGTGGTTACCAGAGGTGGGACGTGGGTGGGAAAATTGGATAAAAGCAGTCAAAAGATACAAATTTCCAGTTATAAGATAAGTAAGTCCCAGGGATGTAAGGTACAACATGATTAATATAATTAACAGTTTTATATTACATAGGAAATTTGTTAAAAGAGCAAATCCTAAGAGTGCTCATGACAAGGAAAAATTGTATTGGTTTCCATTTCTTTAACTTTATTGGGTTAGCTGAAAACTTCCTTCGGTGTTTTACGTAAAAATAAAAGACACGTTTTCATTTTTACCACTAACTTTATTGAACAACGCATTCACCGTTTTGTTCCACTACCTTGCGTCATTTTTCAGGCAACTTCATAATTCCATCTTCCCAAAACTTTCTATCTTTTTGAGCAAAGAACTGTTCCAGGTGCCTTTTACAGTCTTCCAGGGAATGGAAACTTTTTCCATTAAGAGACTAAATGGAAATCCAAAGGGGCAATGTCTGGTGAACACAGCATATGAATCAGAACTTCCCAGCCAAGCTGTAACAGCTTTTGCCTGGTCATCAAAGAAGCCTGAGGTCTTGCATTATCCTGATGGAAGATTACGCATTTTCTGTTGACTAATTCCAGATGCTATTCGTTGAGTGCTGCTTTCAGTTGGTCTAATTAGGAGCAGTCCTTGTTGGAATCAACTGTTTGGGTTTCCAGAAGGAGCTCACGACAGAAAACTCCCAACCCCACCACATACACAGCATCACCTTCTTTGGAAGAAGACCGGACTTTGGTGTGGTTGGTGGTGGTTCATTTCACTTGTCCCATGATCTCTTCTGGTCCACATTATGGTATAGCATCTACTTTTCATGGCCTGTCACAATTTGTTTTCGAAACAGTACATTTTTCTTTACATTTCAGTAGAGAATCCTATCGTCAGGAAGGTTTGTTTCACCTAACTTATGTAGAATTGAAACATCAAAGCAATTAATGTAACAAGTGGTGCAAATAATTTTAAACACTTGGTTTGGGTATTTTGAGTTTGTCAGCTATCTACCGTGTGGTATAACGGTGCTTGTTCTCAGTTAATGTCTCAGTTTGATCACCATCAACGTCAACTGGTCTACCTGACTGTGGCATATTGTCCAGTGAGAAGTCTCCAGCACGAAACTTTGCAAACTGCTTTTCACACATTCCATCAGTCACAGCACCTTCCCCAGACACTGCACACATCTTTTTCTGCATTTCAGTTGTGGTTTTTACCTTTCTTGAAATAATACAGCATATTATGCCAAGAATGTTGCTTT